>NC_090932.1:1088381367-1088684397 GCF_040938575.1 Ambystoma mexicanum
CCATAACGTCCCTTTAACAAAGTTTTTTCACTGAATTTCATAGGTTTTTAGTAGCGCAACTTAACCATAACGTCCCTTTAACAAAGTTTTTTTCACTGAATTTCATAGGTTTTAGTAGCGCAACTTAACCATAACGTCCCTTTAACAAAGTTTTTTCACTGAATATATATATATATACAAAGGGTAGACATAACTGTGTACAAACTTGGAGCTGAAGCTCAGTTAAATCCACCAATGATTTCATTTTTGTAACTGAATGACTTTTTGATTTATGTGTCAGTTGTGAGATGATTCAGATCAATTGAAGTGATCATTCCAAATTAACTCTGAACATTCTTTTTGCCCCTAGTAGATGTACAATGAATCCTCATCTTAATCTTATTAATAATATTTATTGTGGGGATATATTTAAATGGGCAGCAAAGAATGTTGAACAGACCTCAAAGTCAGATTTGGCATATTGGAGTGCCTTTAATACAAGAGAAACATTAAGTAGCTGGGCTCTGCCATGTTTTTCAGATTTTGCAGTAGAGTTGTAGAGTCTTTGTGGTGCACAAAAAAGGACATCCTAAAGGAGGTCCAAGTATCTACTAGCAGGAGGAAGAAAGACTGAGCATGTCCCAAACTGCAGCAAGATTAATGGCCCCAAAGAAAGAGTTGCCGTAAGAACAGATGTTTCCATTTTAAACACTAGACCATGCCCTATTATCAAACCGATGGTCAAATATTCACCAGCCTTGACACAGTTATTCCCATGCACAGTTCTGCCTATACAAAAAACTAATATTCATTAAGTTCAGCGGCAGGCAGGGTATTTCACTACATACATTCAAATTGTATGCACTGATTAGAATTAAGAAACAAGAAATGAGGAGAGAGTTATCAAGCAAAAAAGGCAGGAGATCCTGTTTGGATATTCTTCTCCAACGTAAATAGGAAGATGAAATTGGCCTATTGAAAATGGCTTAAGTGGCACAAACATAATAATGTAATAAAGAGAAGCCAAATTATGCTTAGTACCCTAAAGGAAAACAATGCAGTTAACTTGTGCAGGTTTATTAACAATGATTCCCCATAGCTATGGCCTTTGGCACTGGCCAGTGACCCCAGCTTGTGTTATGGCAAGTCTATGGCCTAAATTGCTATTAAGGTAATCAAACTTTTCATGAGCTATTTCATAAATGTTATGTCCTATTCAATTTTTGATGTAATCAGATATATTCAATGTAATTAGTCTTGTCACCAGTGATGGCATCAGTGATGTGATTTGTAATGTCATCAGTGTTCTCATACAACATGTAATTAGTGATATCATCAGTGATGTGATCAGTGATGTCATCATTGTGGTTATGGGCTGCGCAACAGAGGGCATGAAGTTAAAGTGGCTTTGGTTTTGTTGCATTAGGTTCTCACCTTAACATCCTTGCAACTAAAGTTTTTTCCTTGAATTTCAAGGGGTTTGTTATTCCATAGATTTTAGAATGCTTCCAGACCACTAGCATGGTCTTCGGCCATGGTCAGTGGGCATGGTCTTTAGCCGTGTCCACTGTCCATTTTGAAATGCTACCAGACCACTAGCCATTGCCTTCGGAATGCATGCTTTGAGATCTCACAATGTTTTTAGGCAATGTGCAGTGACATTAAATTATTTGCCATGGAGCACACACTTTGGTTGAGCAGAGTTCTCCAAGTGGTACACCCCTTTTTGGCGCCATCATTTTGGCGTGGGCTGATTTGGCACACCCATTCTGCCGCAGAGCCCATTTCGGCAAACCCTTTTCATTGCAAAAGCCATCTCGGTGCCATTATTTTGGCACAAGGGATGTTTGGGTGTGGCTGACATTGCAGCCACGTCTAAATGCCATCATGCTAAATGAGATCATAGGACTGCACTGCAACAAACCTTGCCACCTCCCACTTGCGTTGCTTTTCTTTTAATTACATTTATATTTTAAAACATACAGCTTTGAACGTTGGTCTGCCAGAGTCCAAGGCCCAGCATTTAACCACTAGGCCACAATGGCTTGGTGTTTCATGGGGCATACATTTCATACTTTGCCTATAATATAATATATTCAATGATAAAAGACTAGGTATCAAACTTGTGAACATTCAAACAATAACATCATCGTAACATAATGATTAAGTGCTGCATCTCAAACTCCTTAAGGCCACAGTTCTCTGATAGCAGCGTCCAGCATAAATGTGATTTTGTTTATTTCATTTTTTCTGTTTTATAATGTTGCCCAGAGACGTTGCAGTCCTCTTTTAGAATATATGTGCAGTTTAAGGTGGAATGGTGGTGTGAGGGTGTGCATGCAATGGGTGTGCGTTGATGGGGAGGAATAGTTGCATGCAGTTTATAATGTTGCAGTCAATAAATGTGTTTCATTTTTAATACATGTTTAATTCTGCAACAACGTTGTAATACATGTCCCATCGTGTTTTATAATGTTACAGTAAATAAATCATTTTCACATTTAATCGATATTGCAAAATGCAAAGTGCCTGCAGGTTCGTACCAATTGGGACCTTTCGTGCCAAAACATCCTTGCGCCGAGAGGTAAAAAATGCAAAGTGCCTGCAGGTTCATGCCATGCCAAATGTGACTTCTCATGCCAAAACATCCTTGCACTGAGAGGTCACTGCCCCAACCAGCTGAGTCTAAATGGGTGCGCCAAAACAGTAAATGCGGCGACAAGGTCACGCCTTAACAGTGTGCACCTAACTGGCAATGCCGAAATGTCCTGTCCCGTGCTCCAAGCCCCTTGTTTTATGGCCGTTCTCTTAGTGGCTGTGGTGATACATCACACGATCCCAACTAACCACATTGAAGCATCACGGAAACAAGGGAGAAATGACAGGCTGCAACAATAACATATGCCCATGTACTTTCTGCAACCATAGTGAAAATCAAAAGCTTACACCCATGAATATACACACAGTACTGCTTAACTTCAAAGTGAGGAAGGGGCCAGCCTCCTCAGGCCATGTTGCACTAAGTGGTATTGTAACTTTGTCTCATTTATTAGACACCATGGCCTAAGGGGGCTGGCCCTTTCCTCGTTTTGAAGCTTAAGGAGGGTCAGTCCTGGTTACTGCTTGGATAGGAGACCTGGGTCACCAGTGAGTGTACACCCTCGATGTAGCTGTACAAATATCATTTTTTTTAAATTATGCATAAAACTTTGCAGGCTTTGAGAACTCCCAATATTTTCAGTTAACGCACTGTGTGATTTAATTATTTGCTGAGCACACACACTTTAGTTAAGCAGCGTGCTACAAGCCCCTTGTTTTATTTCAGTTTTCTTGGTGACTGTTGTGATACATTGCACAACCCCAACTACCCGCATTTAATCAGCACAGAAAAGGGAAAACATTGATGGGCTGCAAGAATACCATATGCCCAGGTACTTTTGCCCCATAGCAAAAATCAAAAGCTGGCACCCATGAATATACGCACAGTAAGTGGCCACATATTTTAAAGTGAAATATACAAAGGGAGTTCAATGGACCTTCTCCTTAAAAGAAAATGTGCAAGACAAAAAAGCATTGGACGTTTAAAAAAAGTAATGAACACCAGAAAAATAATCTGAGAGAGGAAATCTTTCAATAAATATGCTGGCAAAGTATAAAAAGGTGCTCACCTTTTAAACCCAGCAATCTGTAGTGAAATATTCCATGGAGAAAAAAATCCCAATATGAAATAAGTGCTTTTGGTCTTGTGGGTAAGCATCTGCACTGGGAACATGAAAACCTGAGTAAAATCCTGGTATCCAAATACTTGAGCAACCTTACAAACCTCAAAAAAACAAAGGGGTTGCATTCACCCTCTGAAAAAAGGTTACGTTGTCCACCCACATTTGTCCTTTACTGGTTCCCTCAAAAACAACCACAATTAAGGGAAAATAACTGCACCAGTGTCCAGGATTGCAAACTCTCTTGCCACATGGTGGGCAAATACTCATGACTTACTTTCCCTCTCATTGTTTTCGCTCCTCACCCCATGTCTGTCTTTCAACAATACTCTGCTTTAGAAAGCTAACTTCAAAAGTACACATACCATAGTGTCGCTCAAATATATAAATCCTTATAAAACTATGTTCGTCAAAAGTGTACAACTGTGGCATTGTTCCCCCCATTTTGAATGTGAGACTACACATACCAGAATGCAATTCAGCAAAAGGCAAACAATTGTCTCTGAGTGCAAAACATTCAAGGACTGACAGTAGCACAGTTTAAAACTAAATAATGCGGATGCCATGTTATGAGATATTTAAAACTTTGAGAACTCACAATGTTTTTAGGCAATGCGCAGTGAGATTACATTTGCTTGCCATGGAGCACACACCTTGGTTAAGCAGCGTTCTCCAAGCGGTACACCCCCTTTTCGGCAACACCATTTTGGCACAGGCCTATTTGGCACAGGCATTCCTCCGCATCGCCCATTTCGAGACGCCCTTTTCGGCACGAAAGCCATTCCTGCACCTTTATTTTGCAGCAAAGGATGTTGTGATGTGGCTGACTTTGCAGCCAGGTCTAAATGCCCTCATGCCGAATAAGATCACATGACTTCACTGCAACAAACCTCACCACCTTCCACTTGCGTTGCTTTTTCCTTTAATTAAATTACATTCGTTAAATTTAAAAATAAAACATACAGCCTTGAAGCCTGGTCTGAGGCTCAGCATTTAAGCACTAAGCCACAATGGCTTGCTGTTTCAATGGGCATACATTTCATACTTAGCCTACTTAAGAAGTTCAATGATAAAAGGTTAGGTATGAAACTTGTGAAAATCCAAATAATAACATCATTGTAGCATAATGGTTAAGTGATGTGACTCAAACTCCTTAAAGGCAGGGTTCTCTGATAGCAGCGTTCAGTATAAATGTGATTTTTTTAATTTAATTTTTTCTGTTTTATAAAAATGAAGATGCCGTGTTTTATGAGATTTTTCAAACTAAGAAGGAAATTGCATTTAGGACCGTGGACTGTCTGCCATCCATGCAATAACCCGGGAACGACCCTGCTTAGTTTCAAAGCGAGGAAGGATCCAGCCCCCTTAGTCCATGTTTCTCTGAGTGTTCTTCTAAGGGGAGACCCATATATTAGGTGATACCCATATATTAGGTGATGTGGCCTTAGTGGGCTGACCCCTTTTTTCATTTTGAAGCTATGCAGGGTTCATTGCAGTTACTGCAGGGATGGGAGCCCCACTGTTGCTGTAAAAATACCTGTTTTTTTTATTTTTTATTATTGACTGGGATTCTACAAATACCAAAATGCAATTCAGCAAAAGGCAAAAAATGGTCTGTGAGTGCAAAATCTTCAAGGACTGACAGTAGCATGGTTTAAAAAAAAGTAAATAATTCAGATGCCCATTTAGTCACCCATCCATGCAGTAACCGGGACCACCCCTGCTTTGTTTCAAAGTGGGGCTGACCCTGCTTAGCTTCAAAGAAAGAAAAGTTTGTCTATTTAATAAGGGAACATGGCTTCAGGAGGCTGTCCCCTTCCTCCCTTTGAAGTTAAGCAGAGTCTGTCCTGGTTACTGCACAAATGGGACATCTGAATGGCAATTGAGTCACAAACCATTGGCAGTGATTTTTCACCCTGATAGTGGTGAATATTGGCAAAACAGCTGGAAAAAATGCTCCCCCCACTCCCCAGATGGCCTCATGCCCTCTCACTTTCACCCCCAGAGCACAGGTTGCTTTTAGATGGATACAGAAAGCTTTGTGTTGCAAACTTGGTCCCTGGACCCTCTCTAAATCCCAAATTTCGCTCAGTGCTTTCTAGCCACTCCCCAACTCTACCCTGACGGCATTTGTATGTTTTTTGACCTGTAAATAGCGTTTTACTGCGTTTCATTTTCCCATAACCTCGGCTATAGTCTTGAATATCTCTCACATCGAGACAAAAACAAGATGTTAGTCAGTTCATTTCTGAAAAACATCATCCTGCAATGCACCATGGGAGATATAACTATAACTTTTGGAGAAGGGGGCACCCCCTTTTCTGTCAAATTTTAAAATAACCACAGCATGGAATAACCAATTGGACTTGGTCCAAATCCCTCTAGCGGTTACAGCTGTGCGCTGTGCGCTTTGGCAAAAATGTACCTTTTTTGTCTATGGAAAAATGAATGGGACGTCGGCTGCACTTTTGGAGAAAAAAAAGTTGACCTTTAATAACGTTAAGATTTTTTAACAAATCTTTAGGAAACTTGGCAGTCTGGCAGGGGCCTCAGACTTGTAATCACTTTTGAAATTCTGGTCAAATCTGTTACTCGAATCAAAAGTTATTAAAAATAGAATTTTGAGTGGTTCCTATATGTCTCCGACTAACAACTATAGGGCCACTATCGCCGCCCGATAACAAACATGCACATATAAATATACATTTAGATACGGCTTCTCCTATCAACTCTTCGCTGGTGACACTCAGATCTTCGTCTCCTTTCAATCCTTATCCGACGAGCTGTTGTAAAAATTGTCAAACAGTCTCTGCACCATGAAATATTGGATGGCTTCTCACTCACTCATGCTCCACTGGAGTTCCACTAAGACTGAAGATCTCTACTTCCCAACCAAACAGGCTTTCAATTCCTCTCCTCCTCTTCTTCTCTTCTGACTACCTTCCTTGCTTTGCTTCCACTCATAACCTTGGTGTCATCTTCGACCCATCACACAACTTCATACTTTTCACCTCCAGATCTGCCACTACAACCAAATTCAACCATCTCAATATCAGAAATATCTGTCATCTTCTTCCTTTTGATACTGCTAAACAGTGAGTCTTCTTCTTAGTCCTTTCTATATCTGACCTGATGTGCCAGTCTCCTCTATGGCCTTCCCAACTATGCTTTTTCACGTGTGGACAAAGTCCTCAACTGCCCAGTCCACACACTTTTTAAACTTTGCTGCTTCACCTCTGCCTCCTCTGCCCATCACCAGATTTGCTGGCTTTTTCTAAAACAATGGGATAACCATAAACTCCCTCTCATCATCTACAAAACTATCCCTGGACTTGCCCCACCGTACCTGTCTGCTTATTTCACTCCCTACTCTCCTCCTCGCTCATTAAGATCATCCTCAGCTCACCTCCTTGCCACCACTGCAGCCCCCTGATCTCCCTCTTGTTTCTGCTCCCTCTGCTCACTCACCTACTCTGGAAAGCTCTTCGTCTCCCTCTCTGTACTACTCCAACTCTACAACCATTTCAATCCAACCTCAAATCTCTTCTTCTTTCTGAAGAACCTGTTTCCTAGCACGCTAGGCTACTATATCACTCTTTTTCTTTGTTTTCCTCTCTCCCTACCCTTCATGGAAAACCCTAGAGCACTTTTACATCACCGCTCCATTCTTAATTCAGTACTTTCTCCATCATCCCATTCCTATGTCATTCTGTTCTGTCCTCATCCCTGGTTTATGTTTCCACGTTCCCTTACATCTGGTCTTTAAATGACATCCTCTTGCCGCGTTGTAAAGGTCCCATGTCCTCTGCTCTGTTATCAATGGTAAACTCTGTAAGCATTTGTGTGCCAAAAATGTGTTGCTTTTCATGCGATTTTTTATAAATAAATAAATACAAAAAAAAACAATGGCACACAAATGTATAGTGCATTGGGGTGGATATTGCAGAACCCCCTCCTTTGCCCAGTACCTTCTGATGCAGGGGGCTGCATCCCTGCGGTGAAATAGGGCTGGCTGATGCAGTCTTGTGTCTAACTTGTTGGTGCCCCATCAACCACATGGGGGACCACTTCACTACACATGTCTGCCCTACAGTAGCCACAATCTTCTTTATGGCAGCCTGCGCCCTATCAGATCTCTGTCTTCAGCAAGGCACCCATGACACCTTACATGTTCGTTGCTGTGGCCCTGTGCCCCCTGGGGCTGCTGCATTCCCCTCCATGCCCATGGTGCCTTGGGTGTTCTTTAGAAGCCCCCATACCCTGGGGGGGGCACCAGCATCACTGCTGTTCCCTGCAGTGTGTTGTCTCTTGAGACAGCATTCCCCTTGTCATGGGGATGCCACCGTCAATCAATGCAATGCCAAAGCACATCCGATGGTCACTGGTCAGCCCCCATTCTTCTACTGCATCAACACAGCGCAGTGGGCAGGCCTCACACTCCTCAGGGCCCCGACCAACATGCCAGAGCACCCTCTGAGCGGCATGGGACTTATCTTAACCCAGGCCAAGGGTGGCCCAGGACTTAACTTCACTGCCATGTCCGGCGTGGTGGAGCAGACTTCTGCTGTCTTTTCCCTCTTCCTCTCCCGGGCTGCACCTGGCATACGCAGGACAGTAGGATTTTTTCTTCATTACCTGTCCGTCCCGGGGCAAGCCATAACAGGCCACATATGCGTCGTCCGGTTTGGGCCACAAGGCCCAGGCAGCCTGGGAAGGGTGGTGCCTTCTTTTTCCCCGGACCTCCACACGCTCACAGTCCAGTGATTTTACTGGTTGGGCCCATACGGCCTGACCTCTGGGTGAGCCAGCAGCACACACTGCCCCATTGGTGTGCGGGAAGCTCCTGGCTTGCAGCCCAAGGCTGCGGAAGATGCTGGGCCACACCCATGCATGCAGCCCAGTAATCAAAGAACTTTCAACCCTGGGGTCAGGGGTTTAAGGCCGCAGCCCTGCAGTGAGCAACCACCTAAAGGTTCTTGCTTCCAACTGTGCCCCAATCGTTATATTATTATTATTTTACTGTTTCTTATTTTTGAACATTCGGTCCCCTACTCAGCCCACTCTTGAGCAGGGGAGGTCTTCTCTGTGGTTGTCCTTTTTATCTTCTACCTCTACATTCCATCCAGCCCCATGGTGTGCTGGATGGTACAACCCAGGTAAGTAATGTTGAAATACACCTACACATACGCCACTTTATTAAATAAAATATGTGTTCTCTCCCCACCCTGTTGTATGTGTCTTTATTTCTACGTTTCCCTCAGTGCACATACATGTAGCCCTGACTAGCCAGGCCCAATTTGAGTAATGGGCTACAATGTCATTCAAGAGGGGTGGGGGGGGGGGGGGGTGTGTGTGTGTGTGTGTGTGTGTGTGTGTGTGTGTGTGTGTGTGTGTGTGTGTGTGTGTGTGTGTGTGTGTGTGTACAGACTACCCGCTAACACCCAACACCGATGACTAAAACCTGGCTGAGAGATGTGGGCAGGATGTTGATGGTCTAGAGGGACAGTTTGAGGTCAGATAATGGTGTCATTAATCTGAATCCACACATTCATCCAGTCCAAGCCCTTCTAGATTCCCAATTTGTGTAGGTGAATTGGTGAAGGTTCTGTTCAGTAATCTCACCTTCTCCAAACCATTAGCCCCCGGTACTCTTTTCCATTTATTTTATAAGTGCCCCTGACTGCAGCTATAAAGACATGGTAAGGGATCATATTTTGCAAATGTCTATCAACATATTGAACCAACAAAATGAACATTGGACAATTCTAAAGTAGATGCTATTTCCCTATATTATGAAACAATCAGAACATAACAAAATTGCATTGTGTGACTAGTAGCCCTCTATTAATAATGGGCATGACAGCAATATTATTTGTTGCTGGGCAAGCATGTCTGAAATGTAATGGTGCATTCTGTCATTATGGAACTATTAGGTGTACGTTTTGAAAGTATTGGAGGTAAGTTATACTGGCTCCAGCATAGTATGTGAGCAATAGCTTCATCTTACGTCTATGTTTTCTCCCCTACCTGCTCTCCTTTGTAGCCAAACAGTGACACACCCAGGTGTTGTTCTTCTCCCCATCCCCCTGCCCCCACAACAACCATCAAGGGTACTTTGCAGTTGCATAGGCAGAGGATCAACAGAGCACACAACATGTATCATGTTTCAAGAAGGCCTTATTCTTGTCAGGATGGCTAACGGTATACATGCCTACAGATCCTAGTGGTTTTCATAGAATGGAAAAGGGTGTGCTTCCCTCTGAACAAAGGTCCAGATATGGGATAAACTTTTGAGCATCAGGGCTGTCTGTCTGACACCGCTATTGGTCTCCCTCTGCTTCTCTGTCTCATTTCTGTCTCGCAATGACTGCGCTTTAGACCAGCATGTTTCTTAACAGTGCCAGAGTTACAGCAGCCAGCGCGCTTCTGGGCCCTCTAGACACAGTGTGAGGGATATAGCGCCTCTCTTGGCCCCTGGCACACTTCTTCCTGATAGGGGTTATGATCATAGGGATCAGCTCGCTTCTTGGCGATTTAAAAACAGTCTCAAGGAGATCACACCCAGCGCACTTCTTGACACGTTCTGGGTTATAGCGTCCATCTCGCTATGAGTAAACTCACATTGGTATGGCATTGCCTCACTGCATGGAAAACAGTGCCCAGCTCCGTCCGCGACACACAAAGGGTGACAGCGCCGAGCACTCTCTTTGAAGAGATCAAAGTTCTAATACCCAGCTCTCTCACCCAGCCTACTTCTTGACAGTCTCTGGATTAAAGTGCCCAGCATGGCCAGTTGTGGTCTGTCATCCCCCCTCCCCGTCGAGCACCAAATAAGTATTGGCGCCTGGCATGCTCCCTTCAACACAAGCATTACCCCTCACAAAACGGGTGTCGCCAGAACCACTAAGCGAAAATCTGTTCGGTAGGGAGTTAGTTCAATTCCTTCTTTTCAACATCTAATCCCCTGTCCCAAGTCAGCTCCAAATAAATGTCATCATCTAATACAAAAAAGATGGAACCTTTTGAATCCATTCGCTGTGCTCGTGGGAAGTAACTCACTTCCCATGAGGAGATGGTTGCAGAAGCTGGAAGTCAAGGCCCAGACATTCGCAGTTGAGTTGTCAGCTGACACAAGGAGAATGCCACGTGGCCTTGGCAGTGCAGTGGGCAAAGACAGATACAGCTGTTTGAATCCTTGGTTGATAATTCACATACAAAGGACTGCTGGAAGGGGTTCTGTCCACGCTCAGCAATAGTTAAAAAAGTCACACGTTCATGGTTGAAAGTAGTAAATAGCCACAAGGTTCTACGAGTAATGCTGGCATGAACCAAATGAATGCATATAATGTATTCATTTTGAATCAAAAACAGCCTTAGCAGTGGAAGGGATCCAACAGCTTGGTATTGTTAATAGGTTTGAAATGAAGGGTTTCACTTTGTCATGTGTACACTTAGCTGCATGTTTGTGAGAAAAGACACTGGGTTTGTAAAGGAGAAAGGTTATATTTTTAGTAGGGATTTATGAAGCAGTACATGTGTGCGATAATGGAACTTGATTGGTAACACAGAAGCAAATTTCCTATGCTTGTGTAAATACATGTGTAAATACATGTGTAAATAATGATTGCTTACATTCTATCCAGAATGTCATTTATAACATGTTGAGTGTCTGTTTGAGTGAATCAATGTGTGGTCTTTCGAAATATTCAATGATGCACAATAACATTGATGTCTGACTAAAAAAAGAGAATTGATGCTGGACTAAAAAAGAGAATAGTGTATTTTGAAAACAGCCATTGGCCTGTATTTTAAATTTGGTTTCTCTTTGGCAATTTAATAAACAAAAGGCCCGTCTATAGAAAATCTTTCCTTACCTTTGTTGATGATTTTGTTTAAAATGTATTAAGAAAGCAAAGCCTCATGAGGGGAAATTGAATAAAGGATTAGAAATATATCAATCCCCACCATTACACGCAACAGATATCTGCAAGGAAGTGACACAAGCCCTATGAAGAAACGTTGTGTTCCAGGTGTCCAGAAAAATGGGAATGCACACAAGCCCCAGGAGTAGGCCAGGACAAGACCAGTGACTGGATGCAGGCCCAAGGGCCCGGGAGAGACTACTCACACTGATGGATGCTGCAGAGAAGACCCAGCATTCATGGGTGCAGAGGTATGTTTTTAGGTTGAGATTGGGTCCAGCTGGAATCTGTTCCGGTCTCCTCTTAAGCCCTTATGACTCCATAAAATGACAGGGCTATGATCTCAAGCGTCCCAATACAGAACTTAACAGGCAGGTTTAAGGAAAACAAAAGACTCTCCTCCAGCAGCTTCCTCTGATCAACAGTGAAGAGTAGCAGCAGAGCCATGTGGATTGGTGTTCCACAAACAAGGAACAACAAGGAAGGCTAGCTCAGTCTCCAGGCACAGAAGGAATGCGTCTCAGGATATGCAGACCTCTACGGGATAAAGCAGGCCATCGATCCACAAGATTTAGGAGGGTGCCACATCAATGTGCAGCATGATCAACCCAATGTGCGTGTCAGTTAAACATAAGAAATCCTCTCAATGGGCTCCTCTGGTAGTTTCAGGCAGAGCTTCACCTTACAAGGTCAGGAAGCAGAAGTGAAGCATTCAGCTAGAGTCTCCAGCATCCCTATCGGTCCTCGTGGATGCTTTGGATTCAGTTTCCAGCAGCTGACTGTGCAATAGTGCCAGATCTTCATCCAGATATACACAAAGCTGGGTGGGGATCACACCAGCCCTCCGCCCCCATCTCCAGGCATGCAACATTCAACGTTTTTGCAGCCATCCAATCCTGGATGACCAGCCAAACACCATGCATGTCATGAGTCTGAAGGGATGTAGATCAGGGGGTCTGACTGACCTCTAACACATCCCACAATGGTTTCAATGTATTCAGCTACCCTTTGTGAGCTCTGCACAGCCCCAGCGAAAGGGGGTGACCACATACGGTCATTCTGGCCCCAGAATGCAAAGAAAACGACCGCCAGTGGCTCACAAGGACTGGGCTTGATGCAACATGGCAGACATTATGCTCACCCCACAGCCACGTTGCTGTACAAAATAAAGGTGCACAGTAAAGCACCTTTAAAAAAAAAGGTGCACTACCACCAGCCTGTCCCGAACACACTGCATAGGTGAGAAAACCCATACAAGTAAAAAATGTGACGCACAGGTGCCCCTTGTTCTGATAGTCAAAGGAACACGCAGTATTGCCCTAAAATCGGAATGGGACCAAACCCTTGGTTAGATTCTCTGATTGCTGATCTCCTGACCAAGTCTTATATGTTGAACAAACCGCAGATTAACCAATTTGCACCCACTTTGGGAGTCGTTGGCAACCCTTGGTTAGATTCTCTGATTCCCGATCTCCTGACCAAGTCTTAGATGTTGAACAAACTGCAGATTAACCAATTCGCACCCACCTTGGGAGCCATTGACAGAACAATTCAACAGATGAGCATGTTCAGTGAACAACCCGAGTGTTAGTTTCTGTGAACTCGCAGTCAGGTTTTCTCTGCAGATTCACAGCAGGATGTTGATGCTATTTCAAGTGTAAACCCAGAAGTCTTCTTTTTTTGGCGTAAAACTATTTTGATTCAGCACAGGAGCACTACAAAATGAAACATTTCAAACTCAAAACATGTATAATATGCACTGTAAGCAAAACAATTGTGGATGTAGAATTGCAGAAATTCAGTGATTTAGTAGTGTCTCTTGTACGCTCATTAATTAGCCCAATATAGAACATACCGCGCCTAGCTGCCTTAAATCAATTCCCATATCAAACAGATTGCCTACGCTCATTGTAAAAAGGGTGAGTTTAGGAGATGTTAAAAAAACAGCGCTTGTTGATTAATAAATAGACGACAACAACACCACACAAGACGAGGAAAGGACAAAAGGGTGTGATGAATGATGAGAGGGCAGAAAGCGTGAGAGGGTCTGGCAGCCACAGATGTAAAGGGCATTCAATGATGCCCACATATCATCATATTGTTTGTGGGAATTTCTGTGCTCATCCAACACTTTCTCCCTTACAGACACCAGACACAAACTCTCAATCCACTTATCGCATGATGGCTTCCTAACAGTTTTCCACACCTTCAGTTGTTCTTTCCTGGCTTCGATAAGACCAAGATAAACCCAGTGCAAAGATCCAGAGTAGAGATTCAACAGTATCAGTGTTGTGATGAATAGCTGGCATTTCAATTTAGAAGGTCAGCATTTTCTCCTTAGCAGGTCTAACGCTACTCTTCAGAACTGGCTGTCTGGTTTTCTTCTGATGTTCCGACCAGGTTAAAGAATCTCAGCAGTGGGTGGAGAAGTGCTACCAGTAAAACATCTGAAGTGTGTTTCCAGTTCTATTGACTGGTCTAGCTATCTACAGGCCTCCAGCTGCAGGAATGTGATGAATTAGACTACAAGAATGAAGATGAAGCTGGAAAAGGGATCCTCTGGGGTGTATATGATCTGGACAGACTCTCAGAATGTTCCTAGAACAACCACAGGTCACCAGTGCCACTGGCTGTTGTTGCTCTTTGCATCTGGTGACTTCATCTTCATGGGTCAAGATTCACTCAGAGGCCACATCCAACCCTGTGAGATGGAAGAGTCTCAGGGGCTTGCAAAGCAGCTGGTCTCCCCAGGTCAAGGGAGGAAGGCGTTGGCTCTTCCTTCTATGGTTGCTGAAGAAGCCTAGTATCTGAAGAATCTGGCAGAGCTGTGCCAGCAGAAAGGAATCTAGAAGATATTCAGGTCTGGCAGAGACGTCTCACAATTGGTCTTTGGGTTGGCGTCTTTTTTAATATTCACCTTCTGGCTCAACACTATGTGGGTGCAGACCCTCCAGCTAAATAGATCCCTTGAGGGCTGAGTGCAGAGTCAACACTGAATCAACAGCTTACTCATTCAAACTGTGAGAGCCACCCAATAACTGGTGGTGAACAAATGCAAAGTTTCCCAGGCATCTTCCTGTGCTTTCACACCAAGTGACCATTTAAGGTTGCATTCAGACATCATTGAAATATCAGCCATTAAACACATGATTCTTGACTGTAAATTTGTTTCATCCTTCTGGATTGATATTTGGAAAACTATCAGGCTCATTTTTTGTATTTCAACTGATTTCTGTCCTCAAGTACTTTTTTGCTGGAAGCACAACCATTCAAAATATCACATGTAGACATAGAAAGTATTTGTTTGATTTATGTATTATGTTAGCTATTAGGACAATCTCATCTAATAGGGAACTGGAATCCTAGTCCACCAGATGACGCCAGTATAAAAAATAAAGTATGGTGCACTAACATTCAAAATGCTTTATCAAACAAAATGACCACTCTCCAAAACAAAATTGAAACGAAGAAACGTAATCTGACTAAACCTACTACCAATGACAACCCACTAAAAGCTTCATTTAATACCATACAACAATTAGAATTTTCTCAAGTCACTACACAAGAGGTGGAAAAGATTATCACCTCTCTTAAACCTTCGAGGTTCCAGGGAGACATGTGTCCAGCAAAAATGATCAAAGAGGCAGCTAGGGACTTGGCTCCATTTATTACTAAATTAATAAACGCTTCATTCTGTATGGCTAATGTCCCAAATAACCTTAAGGATGCCTGGTATTACCCTTGCTAAGAAAAGCTTCACTGAACCAACCATCCCCACTAATTATAGGCCTATAATGACTGTCCCATTCTTACTCAAGATAATTAACAAAGCCGACTAGATCCAAATACAGTTGTATTTAGAGTGCAACAACCTTTTAGGATTATGTCCATCAGGTTTCAGACCACTTCATGGCACAGAAACTGCCCTGATTGACCTAAAAATGCAAATTGACCAACTAACAGATAATAGACAATGGGCCTCATTACGACCCTGGCGGAAATCGAAAAACGATGGCGGAAATGCAATACCGCCATCGAATAGCGCTCGGTGCGATTATGACCCGTCACCGCAAAGTACGATGCCATTAGCGACACCGTAGTGAACGCCAACGCTAACTGCACCAAGTACGCGCGCGCGCGCCATGCCAAACCGTAATTACCACCAGGGCGCAACGGTACGCGAATTCTGACCCTAGCCGACATGCACCTAACGCCATCAAGCACAGCGGAAAGTACCATTCCGCCATGGTGAGAAGTACGGCATCGCAAACCAACCGTAAACGGCCTCACTGAGTGCCTGTACACCGCTCCCTGGCCACATTGTACAACTCCCCGTAGGTGCAATGAAGTCACACAATGCAACCAGTGAAATGTACTAGTCATCCATGCCTGCCAACGAACAAATGAATCTCAAGAGGGGCCAATGGGAGCTGCAGGGCACAGATGGCACGAATACAGAAGCTATTCCAATGGACATGACCTCAGTCTCCCACCAAGAAACGCACGCAAACACAGGCACCTGTGACCAGCAATATTCCGAAAATCACATCATTCCACCAATCCACCTGGCTGACCGGCATCTGTTACACAAAAGCTAATCCCCCGCCCCTGAGCATGACATCATTAAAACAGTCATATTGGCAGCCCTTATCCCTGACCTCACTGGGCTTTGTAGGCAAACGCGCCCAGCACAGTACCACGCAACTATACTCCGAAGCTGGAACCCAATGCAGATCTCCTCACAATACATCGCTCCCCAAATAGGAATATGCCACATCACTTGCAAAGAAGAACGCTACACGGTCCATATCAGAATAGAAATTTAATGCACAACAAATTCACCAAGCCCATACAGCCATTAGGCCATGAACTCCAAAACACATTTCACCATTGTGGGCTGCATCCGCAATAAATGACCAGCTACTTCTTGTGTGACGCCCTGTTCCTTCATGGTACACAGGGGCTACATTCTCGTACGAAAAGGCAACATGGAAGCGCCTAGAACCGCAGGGCCGTCCCAATAGGGAGGCACTAGTCCAGCTGAAAGGCCGAAATGTTGCTCCTAGCCACTAGTACTGCGTAAGGGCATGTGGCCCATTGGCGATCGTCCCATAAGATCGTAATGCTGCTCCACTGATTAACACGAAGCAGCAGGTGTCGGGAGTAAAATCCATCTGCAGGAGTGGCATACAGATGGCAGTGGCAAAAGGGGAGGAGATACCTGTCAACCAAATGAAATGAAAAAGAATAGTATGGCCATCAGAAATACATTTGAATTACTCACTTCAATGATCACACCAAATCCACAGCCATATGCATGCTAACCCACTCCAAAGGATCATCACCACCCAAAAACCACTTGCGAATCATAACTATCTATATCGAGGTGAAAACACCATCACAAACGAGTGTACCTGTGCATGCGTCTGTTAAAACAGAATCCATCAGATGGGATTGGTAACGTGCATAGACACAAGTGTCTGAAGGCGCGTCGAGACAGGGAGGGCTCAACAAGGCCAGATAGACGATGGTCCCACTATGGCAGCCCTGCATCACATAGCGCAGGGGAGGCGGACAGATTCCAAGAAGCCCTGTACATGGCAAACTCTGTATCAAATCATCTGTCCATGCATCCATTCATCATTCCCTCATCCCGTAATGAAAACGCCTGTTTCCATACTCACATAACATGTGAAATTTCCATTGAGTCTGTGCGTTATGCAGCCTGCAAAATCCACTGTGCACCAGCCCGTAATTCCAGTGTTGTGAAGTAACATGTATTTGGGAACGTCCGGCCTCATCGTCCACTTCGCTATTGCGCATCCCAAACTATTCATATCAATCATTGCATCCTCGCCATGGCCCCTGTCCCAAGGACATTGAACAATAGAACGTTATATTTGCAGTCAGACCTGTGGGCATCTCCTCGCCGCTAGCTGAAAACCGAAAGCGCCGCCCTTCGAATTCCTCATTTGCAACATCACGTCGAAAAGGCATCTGTGGCCGCTTGAAATCACAAATTAATCCATCTAGTGCGGCTGTGTGTGAAAATGGCAACTGCCTTCACTCACAAATGGGACGCCCCGCCCGTCGTTGAACCTCGGTACAGTGATGCATGAGGGTCCACCGTTACTCGAGTACTACGTTCCACTGACCCTTCACAAGTCTGTTCGCGACTGCAAAGATAGTATGTGAAACAATGGGACCATAGCCGAATGAACAAATCAACCAATGTTACACTGCCATCGGGTACAAATACATGATTGTAATAGCAAGATGCCATTCGTCGAATTGCAGCGTTGTGTGCGGGACGTGCTCGCCCAAAGGGGAGAGCAGCTTGCACAGGTGGAATGAATCACCACAGGTGGAGGCCATACAGCCTGAAAACACATAAATTGCACACCCAGTCTCCTCCCACAACCACACCCACTCCGAAATGCTACCGGCAGGACTAGCTATGTTGGCCCTGGGGGACCTGATAGCACTGCAAGTACTCCAACTTCAAGAAGAAGACGAACACCAACTACAACCGGCCGCACGGAGGAGACGCAGGAGGAGGAGGAGGGCAAGGCAGGGCCAGCAAGGGCCGCCAGCACAGCCACTACCACCACGCAGGCAGCCCGCAATCCCACGCCTCCGAGCACATCCATTCAACCTCACTGATGAGCAGATCCACACCCTCTACCGTTTGGACCGGGACACCATAACCGCCATTGTGGACATGACACAGGCTGACCTTGTCAGCATGATAGATAGCCCAACCGCCATCCCACCCCTACTGAAGGTGGTGTCTGTACTCCACTTCCTGGCCACAGGCACCTACCAGCACACAGTCGGACAGTTGCATGGCATTTCACAGCCACTGTTCTCACGGACACTATTGCAAGTGCTCGATGCCCTCCTGCAGCACGCAGACGACTACATCTCTCTACCACGCTCGGAGCAGGAAATTACCAACACAAAAGTGGGATTCCATGCACTTGCCGGCATACCGGGTTGCATTGGTGCCATCGACTGCACCCATGTGGAATTGGTCGTCCCACATGCCATGGAGGCCCAGTACTGCAACCGAAAACAATTTCATTCTCTGAATGTACAAATGGTGTGTGACTCCAACAGGATCATTACACATTGTTGTGCCCGATTCCCTGGATCAACCCATGATTCTATGGTCTTGAGGAACTCTACAATACCACGCTACATGGAGCGACACGCAGGGAACAGATCCTGGCTACTCGGTGAGTCTCATTTCATGCATGATGATGTGGGGTATGTGATGCGGCAATGACCTGGCAGGAAGGGGGGGGGGTGCGTACGTAGCAATGGCATTCCACATAATTCGTTTATCGTCCACATACAGGTGATGCCGGATATCCACTGAAGAGATGGCTCCTCACACCAGTCCGGAACCCACGGGACCAGCATGAGGAGGACTACAACCATGCCCACTCACGTACCCGTGTAGTCATAGAACAGGCATTCGGCCTACTGAAGACTCGTTTCCGATGCCTCAGCAGGTCTGGCGGGGCACTCCTGTACCGCCATGTGAAGGTTGCAAAGATGGTGATGGCATGTGTCATGCTACACAACATGTGCGTACGTAGAAATGTGCCCATGCCCCCTGACGCAGAACTGCAAGCACCTGAAGATGGCCATGATGAGGGTGGGGATGTGGCAGCACCTCAAGGAGTCTGCGAGGCACAGGAGGGCCGTGACATTCGTCAGCATCTCATAGATGCATGCTTCTAGCACTCACGCCTGGTGGCTGATACATGGACACGGGACTCGTGGCACTGTGTGTGTCTGGTACATGCACAATATGGACTGTACGCCTATAATGGCCTCGTACACAAAGATCAATGTCGAAACATCTCATTGGTTGATCATGCATTGTTTATGGCATATGTGATATCATGTTAAACACCCTATCGACCCGCCACCCAAGTGAGCCCAACACACCCCCTCCACCCTCCTACCTCCCCCCGAACACCAGTGTCCAAAGATGCTCATTGTCAGTGGGCAGTCGCTATTGCAAGCCCCCTCTGCGGGTATCAGGGGCACCCCTGCCTGTGGAGCGCAGGTTCCTCCCAGATCTACGTTGGGGGTTGCCCTGGACGGAACTTGCAACGGATGATGTCTCTGCCTGCTCACGTCCATGCATGTCCCTAAGGGTTTGTGAGAGCTCAGTGAGCACACGGCGCACTGCGGCAAGTTCGGCACATACGTCTTTGGACGTCGCATGCAGTTCCCCCCTCAGGCTCTCGGTGCTTCTCTCCATTTGTACTCTCAGGCTCTCGGTGCTACTCTCCATTTGGACTCTCAGGCTCTCGGTGCTACTCTCCATTTGTGCCCTTAGTGTCTCTGTACTTCTCTCCATTTCTGCCCTAAGTGTCTCAGTTGATGTTTCTATGTCTGCCTTAGTGCCCCCACATTCATCGGCATGGTCCTTGAGGAGCGTGGCCAGTTGCTGCTGTTGCACGATTAACTGGTCGAGGGACTGTTGCCTCTGCTGGGCCATGGCCATTTGCGGTGGTGTCACAGAGTGGCTGTTTGCCTCATGTTGCCCTGCCACAGGGCTTGTGGGGGATGGCCAGTCGTCGTCTTGTGGGTGCCCCTGCGTGGTATCCTCATGGTGTACGGGATGGAACAGACAGGGGGATTGGGACAGGTCATGGATGGATCTGACTTCGACATCCCCGTTTTCTGTGTCGGAGCATGCTGCCATTAATGCAGTGTCACCTATGGTGCTGCTGCCACCAGAAGCAGTGCCTACTGTGGCATCCATTGGGGGGACCTGTGGTGGTGGTGTTGTGGGCGTGCTGGCTGCTGGGGTGCCTGTTGGAGTTCCCTCCTCTGTGCTGCCACTTGATTTGTGCTGCTGCCGTGTCTTGATGCGTGCAGCTGAGGTGGAGGGTCTTTGGCCGTTGGTCTTGGCCCTCTTTGCAGGTGTGCTGGTAGGGGTGTCCTGGAGCTCGTCGTTTGGATCGGACCCTGTGGTGGAGTAAAGGAGGGCGAGCGTTATTAATGGGTCTGTGGGAATTGGAATGGCAATGTATCACATGCATTGGGGTGGTACCTGAGGGTGATTTGGGTCGGGGCCTTGGAGGTGGTTTCATTTGTGTGTGGAGTGAGGGTGCAGTTGTTTGGCAGCCTGCAGTTAGGGTGTGCCTGCTGCACGTGTAGAGGGTGTTTTTAGGATTTTTAATTATTTATGTATTTGATGTGAGTTTTGAAGTGTGCTATCAGGCCTATGTATGTGGACGTTCTCCTGGACATGTGTTACTGTTGCACTATGTGGGCACGTGGTACTTCACATGATTGGACATTGTGGTTTTGGCATTGTTTTATTTGGGCCACCTACCTGATTCTTCGGATGTCTAATAATAATTAATTAATAATAATAATAATAATTAATAATAATTGCACTCCTTTCTCCATCCCTCCGACTCCCTCTATGCTCTCCATTCCTATGGTGGAGGCACAGATTTCTTCCCAGGGGGTCAACTTGATGGGTGATTCCGATCCTCCCCCGGTGGCTGTGGCAATGTTGCGGTTGGCAGAAAGTATGCTACGGACGCGTATCCGCAGGTCGTCCCATCGCTTTCTGCATTGCTGTGGGTTGCGGGGTGCGGTCCCCACCGCACTTACCCGCTGTGCCACCAGGGCCCATATGGCCTTCTTGTTCGCAAGTGCCGTCCTGGTCATTTGCGTGGAGAAGACGACGGCAGCATTCTCCTGGAGGGTCTCTGTGAGCACGGTGAGTTCCTCACGGGAGAAGTGGACCTGCCGCTTGCGGTCGCACGCTTTCTTCGCTACTTTTCCCATTTTTCTTGGTTTCACTAGGGTGGATGACGGGTTGGGATGTGTCTCAGGGTAGTATTTTTAATGGTTGTGTGGATTTTGTGGTTTTATAGGTGTACGGCGTGATGTTTCCCGTTCCGGGACCATGCTTTTACTTCCGTTTCCGTATATTTACGGTCACCGTACTTTCCGGTTGGCGCTCACTGCGGTGTTCGCTAAGATGGGTGGCGGTATGGCACCTAGGGCGCCGTACGGCGGCGGTGTGGGCCGTTTTGGAGTCATTTCCGCCATCGCGGACTTTGCACTTCCGCCATGGCGTGGTGCTCGTGCCCGATGGGTCGGAATGAGCCGCACTTTGCTCCATCGTGCAATGGCGGAAACGCTATTTACGCTGTGGCGGTCCGGTCAGTCACTTTCCGCCAGGGTCGTAATGAGGGCCAATGTGCCTTACTGCTACTATTGGACTTATCGGCTGCATTTGACTTGGTAAATCACAAAGTGCTTTGCAACCATTTGTCTACTGCCACCAGTTTCTCACAAAAGCCACTAATTGGATACAATCCTTCCTCAAAAAAAGGTCAATGAGAGTTTTCTCTCCATCAGCTTCAGCTGACCCTTCACCCATTACCTGTGGTGTACCATAAGGAGCATGTGTCTCCCCAACCATGTACAACATATTCACAAAGCTCCTATTGGATACATTTGATTATCTGTGTGCCACTTAATAAAACTATGCAGATGACACCCAGATACTCCTTCCATTCTTAGGCAATTACGACATAGACTTGGCTTTGCTTAACAAAATGCATGCAATCATTCAGGCATGGATGGTAGCACATGGCCTTTGCCTGAATGATGAAAAGACCGAGATCTTGATCCTAGGCGCCTCAACTAACTTAAGCAAATTGGGCTGCCCATGCACTGCATTTAACATTGACCGTATCGAGATCAAAGTCTCTAAGGAGACCAAAACCATAGGATTTTACCTGGATTCTAGCTTAACCTAGGTAAACAAGTTAACTCCACTGCGTCAGCGACAGTGTATACTTGCAAATTGATACGTGCTTGCAAACCCTTTTTATCTAATGAAAGCTGCATCATACAGGCTAGGGCTCTAATCATGTCCAAACTGGATTACTGTAATGCGCTCCATGCAGTAGCAAACAAACAGATTCTGAATAAACTACAAATCTTGCAAACCAATGCATTAAGATCTGCACTAAGCATCCCGAGGAGACATCATATTTCCGAAAATTAGATTAAACTATAAATGTCTATACATCAAGGACAGAATCCAGCTCAAAATAGTTTCCATCACACACAAATGCCTGAATAATGCTGCGCCACAGTATCTAAGAGACAAGGCCCTCATTCCGAGGTTGATGCAAAGGGAAAAATTATGCCGGTAAAGGAATACCTGCATCGATTACCGCTACGGCATATTCCGACCAACCAGACCGCTATTAACAGCATTGTAAAGTACAATGTAGTTAATAGCAGTCTGGTCGCGTGCACGCGACCCACCATGCCGGCATTAGCGGCATTCCGTAAAACGGAGTAGATAACAAATGAGGCGGACATGCAAATAACGACCTCATGAAGCTGAAAAAAGTGCTTACCGGCACGGCGTAAATGCCGGCATCGCTGACATGCCGTAAAAAGCCCTGAGCAGTGTCCCAAACTGCCACAGGTGCACACAATCAGCACAGGTGGAAGCAATGGGGTCAGGCCCAGTACAAAAGGAGCACACACCACACCCCCTCCCACACCAAGATGATTCCAATAGTAGTAGCATTACTGGAGCTGGAGGACTTGCTTGCATTGCCACAACATCAACAACAACAACAACAGCCGCCACCACAGAGGAGACACAGGAGGAGAAGGAGGGTGAGACAGGCCCAGCATGCCCCACCAGTGCAGCCACTATCACCACCCCGGCAGCCCACAATCCCTCGCATAAGAGCCAGTCCATTCAATCTAACCCCTGAGCAGATCCACACCCTGTACCGGCTTGACCAGGACACCATCACCACCATAGTGGACCTGATACACAACGACATAGTGAGCCTCATAGAAATACGCACTGCCATCCCCCCTCTACTGAAGGTAGTGTCTGTGCTCTACTTCCTTGCCACAGGCACCTACCAGCACACAGTGGGGCACATGCATGGCATATCACAAACCTTATTTTCCCGGATTCTGAACCAAGTGCTGGATGCTCTCCTCAAGCACACAAAGGACTACATATCCCTACCACAGACTCCCCAGGAGATATTCGATACAAAAGTTGCCTTACATGCACTGGCAGGCATGCCAAATTGTGTAGGTGCCCTCGACTGCACCCACGTGGAGTTGGTGGTCCCGCATGCCATGGAGGTGGTGTATCGCAACCGCAAGCAATTCCACTCCATCAATGTGCAGATGGCATGCAACGCCAGCAAGATCATCACTCATTGCTGTGCCCGATATCCTGGATCAACTCATGACTCTATGGTCCACGCTTCATGGAGCGACATGCTGGACGACATGCCTGGCTGCTTGGTGAGTTGCCGGACTGGGCCATGGCAGTGAATCGGGGTTGTGAGGTGGGTGGATGCATACTCCATCTGGGTGGGAATGGGGGGGTGCATACTCCACCTGGGTGGGAATGGGGGGGATGCATACTCCACCTGGGTGGGAATGAGGCAGATGCATACTCCACCTGGGCGGGAAGGGGGGTGCATACTCCACCTGTGTGGGAATGGGGGGCTGCATACTCCACCTGGGTGAGAACGGGGGGGATGCATACTCCACCTGGGTGGGAATGTTGATGTGACTGCAAGATGTGCACATCACCAAACACTGTGCCCCAAAGCATCAGAAACGGTACATGACACCCAATTCCCATAGTGATGAAGTAAGGTTGACACCTATCACTACATGACTAACAGGTAACCAGCCCACATCCCACAACACGTGCACCACTCATCAGCGGCCCTCACCCACCATAAGGGCATCCTGCACCATACAGTGCATATGCACTATGTGGCTGTCTCCAACATATCACCACACAGGACAATCATCCCTGGGAGTGCATTGAAGTGAACCAAGTAGGGATTTCACAGTGTGTCACCGGGTTGGCACACCCATAGGAGTGCTGCATGTCACCATGGTAATGATCAGCGCAGAATGCCCGATATTGTACAGACTACTGCCTACGCTCCCTACTAGTAAATCTCACAGAACACAACACATCACTAATTTGACTCCAACACTGCTGTATGCATATACGATGCACGTGCAACAAGATGTCAGTGCACACCATGTATCATCTCGAAGATGCAACCCACACCATTAGTCCATGGCACAGGACACATAGAGGGACCTGAAATTGGGTCAATGCATCCAGGGACATGTGCATGTGGGCACCAATTACCTGCAGGCATGTGAGACTAGTACAGTTGTCCAACATGAAATTGCAAATATTTACCTTCATTCCCCTCTCAGGCAGGTGATGGTGGCTATCTCTTGAAGCCATGACTCCTGACCCCTGTCCGAAACCCACAGAACAGGCACGAGGAGTGTCAAACGGGAAATTATATTGTGCCTCCTATTGCAATGAAAAAATGTATATTGGCCTACGCCAAGCTGCTCGAAAGTCGCTTGCGAAGAAATCCGTGTTGCAAGGTCCTGACCTTAGAATCGATGTAAACCGCCATTTTAGGTCAATCTGCCATTTTAGGTTCTCTCTGTAAAGTCACCCTGTGAGTTCAAATGGTGGACAATGTCATTCCGAAATACAACATGCCGTATTGACCTCTGTGTGCAATTAATATGTAACTTGCCTGCAGGCCACTTGTTGGGGTCGTGAACTGAGACCTTGTCCTTCGTTGACCTGTATGTAAAGGTTTACTTGTGCCAATGAAACTAATCCGCGAGCATATGTTAAGAACAATATATCCAAATACTGAACTGAGAACACTTTAACTACATTGTATTAATGTTAGAAGAAGACTTTATGAGAAATCCTAAAATACACTGATACTGTGTAGGCTTGTTGGCGAATGTATTAAAGGCAAACCCTATGCATATAGATGTGTGAACTCGGCATGAACCCTAGATCAGTAATGTATTAGAGGAATATTAACACGCAGTAGGGTTGGACATCATTTTCGCAAACGTATATAAAATGGGACTATTCTAATGTACAGCCCTACTCGCTGAGCACACCGAACCACGCTGGAGTTCGTTGTGTTGTACTGAGGGCCGATAGCCATCTGTTACTTTGTCCTTTGAAACTGTTCAGTTTAATAAAAGATCTTTGTATGTTCCTTTGTAACCCGTGTTCGGTGTATTTCCTTTTGGGGTACTCAGCCCCGATATTTTAACTTTGTTTTCACAGGAGGACTACAAGCGTTGCCATACCCATACACGTGTGGTAATCGAGCAGACCTTTGGCCTGTTGAAGGCCCGATTTCGCTGCCTCAGCCGGTCGGGTGGGACACTCCTCTACAGACATGAGAAGGTGGCCAAGATCACAATGGCATGTGTAATGCTGCACAATATGTGCATCTGCCGGAACGTGCCCCTGCCCCCTGACATGGAACTGCTACCACCTGATGATGATGAAGGGGATGATGAAGATGTGGCAGGACATTATCACGGTGGCGATGCACAGGAGGGACGTGTTGTGCGCCAGTCAGTGATCGCACAATATTTCTGACATATATGTCAGCAGAGGGTGACATAATGGTGGGAGATAGGGCACTGGGTGTGGGGGTACATGTACACTATGCACTGTGCAAGATGAAATGACACATACGCAATGATGAATGTCCACTCTGGTCTTTTTTTTTATTTAACCGATGTATTGAAAGTAACATTATTAACATGAGTGACAAAACCCTCCACCACCCTCACCCCCCTCCATCACCCCCCACAACTCCGCCACACACCCTCACCCCCTCCACCTCCCCCCATAACTCCGACACACACCCTCGCCCACTCCCCCTCCCCCTCGCAACCCTCCCCCCTTCCCCCTCCCCCCACAACTCCCCCACACAAGTCCCATAGAGTCCACGAAGCCTACATGAGGCTGCCAGAACAGTCACTCAGCACTCCCAAAGCCAGGGGGTGGTATGTCCCGTTGGCGCAGTGCACAGACTGACTGGCGGAGAGGGCTTGTTTGTGTCGAACTGCTGGTGGATGGTGTGGCCTCATGCTGAGGCTGTAGGGCGGGAAGACCTGCCTCCAAAGCATCAGTACCTCACAGAGGTGGTTGGTGTTCTCCGTGAAGGACCGGCCCAGTGCGCCAATCCTCCCTGGCATGACGGTTGTCCTGCAAGAATTTGTGGATGAGTGCATTCAGCAGGTCAGCCCGCTGTGCTCCCGCGGCTGCACCTGAGGCCGTGCTGGGAATGTGGCTGAGCATGCCCAGCCTGCTCATCCTCCCCGGGACTGAATACCAGACTGATATGTCCCTGGGTGTGGTCTTGCCCAGACTGCTCGGGGTGTTGGTATCAACGGTATCACTCATGGATACCTGGGGGGATGCTAATTGTGTTGGGGTGCGGACAACATCCACTGAATCATCCTCAATGGTGCCCCAGATGTCATCAGGGCTGTCTTCAACTGTGAGGGGTGCCGTGGCTGCCACCTCCCCAGCCACACTGGACTCCTCCGAACGGGGTTTCGGACAGGTGTCTGCAGGCAGAACAGTGGGCGGTGGGGGTCGGGGTGGTGTGGCCTCCATGGGCCTGGTATGTGTCCTTGTGGTGGCTTCCTTGCTGGGACACAGCACCCCCGAGCATGTCCCCTGGATGTAGATGGACGGTTGCTGTCCTGTGCAGGGGTGGTGTCCTGCTCCTCACTGTCATGCTCACTGCCTGTGGGGGTGAAAGAGAGGGACGGCATGAGTGATGTTTGGATAGGCATCATTCATACATTGGTACGATTGCACATCCACACAATTGTGGGTAATAGGCTTTTGTGTTGGGAAGGGCACATGATTTCATACATGGGTGGTAAATGCAGCCATATGTCGATGTTACTCATGTTGGACAGGTACTGTGCTATCTGATATGCTCACAATTTAGGTCATGCATGCTGTGTGCCTCATGGAATTTCCTACTTTGTGTGGTATGTGTCATGTACGTTACGGCCTTGCACCAGGCATCGGCCTGTGTCTCACTTGCTTCGGCATACTTTACAGGGAGTGTGTGTGTCGCCGACCATGGTGTCACTCTTTGGACTGACATTGCCATTGACTTTCATCAGATTTGTCTTAGCAGTTTTTACTTTGGACACTCACCTCCATCAGCAGATGTCGTGGCGCCATACTCCATCTTTCTTACGCCTTCTATTGATTCTGGCCCAATCATGCTTGCACTTGTCTCCTCCCACAGGGTGAGCTTGATGGGAGAGCTTGGTCCTCCTCTGGTTTCCATTTCCTGGGTACGATTTACAGATAGAATGTTGCACACCCTCAGGCGCAGATCCTCCCACCGCTTGCGGCAATCCTTCACCGTGTGAGGTGTGTTGCCCACTGCACTGACCTTCTGGCCAACTAGTGCCCAAATCTCCTTTTTGCGCAACACGGCCTCCCTCCTCAGGTTGCTGCTGAACACTGTCCCTGCATGCTCATGCAAGTTTCCTGTACGATGACGCTATTTCCGGTTCCGCTATTTAGCAGTGACCGTAAATAGCAGTGACCGCTAAGTACGGTCACCGCTATTTACGGTCACCACTATTGTCGCATTGGACTATGTCAGAGGTGTAATATGCGCCTAGCTTCATGCCAGTAAGGGCTTTTTGGGGGCCTTTTGCAGCATGGCGCTACGTCCCATACCGGCATGGCGCAAAGCTTGTGTATGCGAAGTCGTAATAGTCCTTTATTAGCAGGCTGGTGCCAGCACGGACATCATGCTATTTGCGCTGTGCCGGTAAGGGACGGTACTTACCTCCAAACTCGGAATGAGGGCCAAAATCACTAAAAAATCTTCTGCACGTCCTACAAGGACAATAAATTCGAACTGTATCGTAGTCCCAAGATACAATTTTTAAAAAGCAGGGTGCTCTAGCTTTCCTGTTCAGGCTGCCCAACGATGGAACTCCCTCCCCATACACTTGCGTATGGACCAGACCTTCCAACATTTTTGAACAAACACAAAAAAATGGTTAGTGTCTATCGACTGTTGAGGGCCTTACTAAACGATAGTTATGCCTCACTAACTCCAGCATGCTACCTGAACACTGCCTAATTATGACATGTACCAACCAAATGCCTGTGTTGATTCCTCTATGTTAACTACTGTATTTTCATTGATTGACTTTGTCATTTTGTGAAACTTAAGATAGGGTCAGGTGCGCAATATAAATGAAATAAACAAATAAACAAATAATTGGAAAAATGTAGTACAAATGATGGTGGAATGTTATATGCAGTACCCAGAGACTGAAAAGTTGTAGTGCCTCCACTGAATTCCTTTTACATAAGCGTGAACTCAAATGGAAAACTTTTGTAGATTTTCTTGCTTAATCTTTTGGTAATTTAATTAATTATATTGCTAATCTAAGTCGTGCACTCACCCCTTCTCCCCTAAAATCCAACGTCCCTTGGGCCTCACTACATGGTAGGCGGTAAGGCGGTGAACCATGGCGCAATTAGCGCCATGGTTCATGCCGGTAAAATACCGGCACCGCCTTGGTGGAAAGGGGAATTACCGCCCCATTCCAATGTTGGAGGGGCGGTAATTCCCCCTTTCACCATTGCCCTTCCCCATTCCCATTTTTGTCCAATAGGGCATAATGGGAATGGGGAAGGCGCTAATTACGGCACCGCAAATTGCGGTACCGTTATTAGCTCCCTGGGTCCCTTTGCGGGTTGGTTTTTAACGCCTGCAAAAAGCATGCGTTAAAATCCCCAACCCGCAAAGGGACCTCGTAGTAAGGCGGTAAGGATTTACCGGTACCGGTAAAATAAAGGTACCGGTAAACCCTTACCGCCTACTGTGTAATGAGGCCCCTTGTGTATATGTCCTGTCCAGTTATAATGTCTTGTTTATGTACATTACTGTTTGTTTGTACTCTCCTTTATTTAAAAATCACATTCCTGACTATTAATAAATGTATATTCTTACAAAGTGCTATTGTTTTTCATTGATCACATATTGTACTGTTAACTTCTAACTTGCTGTATTGTTTTGTCATACTACATGTTTATGGCTATGCCTTGTAAGATGTGACATGAATAAAACTTTTAAATACAACAAAAAAAAATATATCCAGCCATATATTCTGCCAAATGTAGCCCACACTTTCTGGGGCAGGCAGAGATCATGACCAAATATAGCAACATCTCTATCACATTCACGCATCACTCTCTCACAGCACACAACTTTTGGTTGTTGAACTCAGTTGTGGACGTTATACAGGGTTTGCTAGTCGGGACACACACAGGGCCCGATTCATGGAAAAGTGTGCATTTATCCTGCAACGTCCGCGCACTGAGAACGTCAATGCATGAGCCTGTGCGCAGAATGTATTCTGCGCCTTATTTGTATTCATGGAATGTTTCGCACAAAGTAATTGTATAGGCAAGTCACGGCCGGAATGCCCCTGAAATGTCCCCACGCAAATCAATAACAGCCTGAAACAGCTACCTTTGCATGCTCCCTGAGTGTGCATACATGCACCCTCAAAACAGTGCACGGGGACCCACACAAGAATGCCTGCATCTCGGGAACCCTGAACAGGGACCCCGTAATTGTTACCGGCACCCCGACAACATGAGTACGATTTATCATAACTCGGGTAAAACTCTGAAAATCTGTGTGCGAACCCCCGTAAACCGGCACAGCACCCTACTAGGCAGCCAACGCGCACCCCTAAATCCGATCGGAACCCCGTCTGCATGCATGCACCCCTAAATCTGTCATGTAAGCTCACCTGCGTGCTGTGAATCCTATTTGCAAGTGTCCTTAGGTCTGTTTTTGGTTGGAGAGTGGGATTTGCCTGGGCATTTTGCAAGCGAGAGGTTGCATGGTCACATCCATGAATATGCTTTGCCGTGCGCATTTGAGGGCGTGCTATGTACTGCCTGCAGCCCGTCCTTCATAACGTCCACTTTTTCCCTTGTTCTTCCGTATTTTCCGAGTTCCGCCTTCTACTCCGCCCTCCACGCAGGCCTCACCCACACTCTGCATGGAGTCTCGTGTAAGGCACTCGGCCGCCCGCAGAAACGTGCCGAGCCTGCGTGAAATCCACACAAATCGAAGGAATATCCCACGCATTCGATTCCATGAATCGTTGAAATGGCTTACGCACGCAGTTCAGCGCACAAGTACCCTATTTTCTGAGCAAATAATTCCATGAATCGGGCCCACACAGTCTTCAATAGGCTGTACCCCAAAATAATTCACGGAAAGACTGCTAGAATCCAGTGGAGCCCACAGAGTTCACTGTGCGAGGAAACTCAGGCAGACATAGGGTACACTTAAGACACCCTAACTCTGCTAGGCTTAACATCACGTCCTTAATGTGGCCTTAGATGAGGACTCGTCAGGGGAAAACATGATGCTAGCCATTTCGGGAAATCGAATAAAGGGAGCCTCTCACCAAAGGAGCCGTTTACAATGTGTGACTTTACATATGCTCTGCAATGTAATTCCAAAAGCAAGACTCCTTTGGATATGGTCACTGATGTTTCCCCATTCTGTATGTTCATGCTCGATTTTTCAGCCATTAGACAAATTGAAGGAATGCGTTTTCACTGCCACCATCCTCCTACTTTACACAGCACATGTAAGCGCGATGGTGCACTGGCAGCTCCCATACACGATACCGCCGTTCACCCAACACTCCCCTCTACCTTTTTCCAAGTGTGGAGTGGTACAGCTGACCTGTATCTGCCCTATTTGATTCCTCCCAAGATTTCAACAGTGGTTCCCTGCTGACGTTGCTTCATGCCTGAGAAAGGTGGCGTATAGACATTGCTGGGCGGGTTGTGGTCAGGGCTGTATGCCCTGCTATCCTGACTGAAATGTTTTCAGCCACCAATGAAATTGAGCAATGTACTGGGCATGGGCGTAATTTTATGGTGGGACGGGGATGTTTGTCCCCCCAAACTTTCATGGCACACCATTGTGTCCCCATTCATTTGGATGAGGCACCTTTTCTTCAGATGTCGTGTCACCCCCCCCCCACGCATTTTCACCGAAGTTACTCCACTGGTACTGGCCAACCAATAACAATAGGCGTGCTTGTGATGTGTTATGATATGACATTTATTACGCGCGTATACACCAGTGTTTCAAGGCCCGAAGTCTTTTTTGCATTTTCTTGCCTTTTATTATTTATCCTTTGTCATCCTTTTATCAGCTGCATTCCGTTTGGCTGAGAACGAATGCTGCCTTTGGCCCGACCTAAAAAGAAGCAAATAAACTGAATTCGGGAAAAAAAGCGTGATCCAGGTCAATCCCCTTAATCTCTGTGCTTCAGTTCCCTCACCTACCAAATGTATGGGGAATAGAGAATGAGAAAACGACCCAAGTCGGTGTTGAAATACTTTATTGTGCCATTTCCTCGCGCAAACAATCATTTTGATTAACGCCGAAGCCTGCCTGGTTCTTCCTCCAGTCCTAACGTGATCAATAAACTGTTCATCGCTGGAGAGCTCTCCTAAAAGGATGGGCAAAATGGACCGCAGAGCAACTGATTAGCGGGTAGACTGGTCCCTTTGGGGGATCTTATTAGCGTTTAGGGGCCCGGGATGGCACGGGGTCGATATTCAATTACAAAGGCGCCCGGGATCCCGGCTTCCATCGAGCAGCACCTGCGCCAGAAGGAAGCGAGCAACGAACACAAGACGCCCGAGGCAGAGCTGTGTAAACAAGAGAGGCAGTGACAGCACCAAGCGCACATTATTTATTTATTTGTTTGCTTGGTTATATATTTGCTTTGTAGGGAGCTCACCGCGACCACGGTCACTTTGCAGCATCCCAAGAAGAAACGGAATAGACGGGAGGAGAGAAAGAGACCGAGAATAAAAGCCTTTGAACGTCCAATCGAGTAATAATAGTAATAATAACACTTCCGCCTGTTATGTTCACGCCGTAAGTCATGCAGTACCCCAAGGAGAAAGGAATAGGGAGGAAAGGGGAGACTGAGCATAAAAGCATTCGACCGTTCGGATCGCAACAATAACAGCATGCCAAAGGAAAGCACACCATGCCAAACAGCTGCTATCACCAGCCCGTTTGGAATGGTGTTCGTGTTACGGCCATCAGAGGAATTAAAGGCTGTCAGCCAGGGCACGGGTTTCGAACTTGGACAGTGAAGGATGCTGCCCTGTCAAAGACCACTGCTTTGCGTGTGTAGCCGTGGGTTATGGAGTTGGGATAAGTGTGAGGGGCACCGAAACAGAGGGGAGAGCTATGTAAGTTCAAGGAAAAACAAACCGAAGTGCAAAAACAACTCGTGTAGTGAGAACCTCTCCCTTTCCACTGGAGTTTTCCCAACTGCTCTCAAGCACTCCCTTGTGCACCAACTTCTCAAGACAGCCCTCTGCTGACCCCTCCATTCCACCAATCTACCGCTGATCTCTATCACTCCTTTCCTGGGCAAACTCCTGGAGAAGCTGGCTATCTCTCAGCTGAACCTCCACACAAAATCAATCAGTTGTTTCCACGACTATCAGTCTGGCTTTAGAGCAGCCAAAGGCAATGATAGCCCATAGGAGAAAACGTTGTATATTGTGGTTAGTAGGAAACCAGAAAGCATTATAATGACCAGTGGCGGCTGGTAAAATGGGGGTGTTGTGGGTGGAGCCCTGCCAGCAGCAACTCATTCATTTTACTGTTGCAGGCAGAGCCCAGGTCTCTTTCATATAATGTGTAAACTGTGCATATGTTGGTTTGAGGGGCACTTTGTTAAGTTACATGTACAATTCGGATTTGCAGGTATCGTATTATTACTTGTTAATGCGCGAAAATGACTCTAAGTGGGGCGATCTCTCTTTGCGCCCATATCTGCATGAAACCGATTGAACCCAACCCCCTGACCTTGCCACTCAAACCGTGGGGTGGGGTTATGGCTGCCAACCACACTGTATAGCAAAACAAAAGAGGTGATGGCTGGAAGGGTTAGAATGAATCTTAACCTCTGGCATTGCTCTGGGCAACCCGCCAGACCATTGTTCTTTGCCTGCCAAGTCATCACAAAAGAAGAAAGACCATATGCAAATTAGGCTTGGCCCCATCCCAAAAGGGGCAGTTCTGCCCAAACTGCTTGGTCACATCCTGTCTGCATGAGACCACAAACATTCCCAGACATGTTTCAGCCTCGTTGGGCCTCATCAGTGAAGAGTAGCTGGGGTCTATGATCCCACCCTAGCCTGCAAAACGCATGGCAGGGGCTGGGGTCAGATACTATCAGTCTGCTGGGTCCACCCTAACACCAGCCCTAGAGCTGTTTATTATGCCTGAAGAATCAGGAAGCCACGCCTGGAGTTACGTATGTCAGGTCTGGTCCGAAGGAAGGGATTGGAGCACTGGTGTAACGGGAGCCCCCGCAGCCCCCGCGATGCGGGGGGCCCCACCAGCACATGTCCTGGGAGAGGGCCCCACTTCATGAAAAAAAAAGAAACATATTTGTTTTAAAAAAAATGTTTTTTTCGTTTTGATTTCACTTTGCATTTATAAATAAATAATTTTTATAACAGAAATAATGTCTTTCTGAAGGCAGAGTGACTACAAAAAGAAACTTTCTTTTTGAAGTACAAGGGATCCCCTAACCCCATGCAATGGATGACCCTAGGCTGAAGGCCTCCATGTCATAGGGTGGGGAACCCCTTTGACTTCAAAAAGAAACAGTGGGCCTCATCATGAGTTTGCCTGTCTGGAAACAACAGTACCTGTTAGTTTGCCGGTACCATTGTTTCCGGACCGGCAAACTACGAGTTCTGCGAGCGGGTGCTTTCAGTACGCCAGGCCTGACCAGGCAGACGGAACGGCTCTGGCGCGCAGAACTCGACAGATGCACCGGCACCATTCATTTATGAATGGTGCCGGAGCATCCGGCCTCCCCATTCCCATTGAGTCCAATGGGACTCAAATGGGAATGGGGAGTAATATTTTCTGGCGGCCTGGAATGGGCAATTACCAGGTCTGCCAAGGCTGTAATGCACCGGTAATTGCCCATTCCAGGGCACCGGAAAATTCATGACTCCAGCTGCAGCCGTAACGGTATTTACCGGCACGGCTACTGCCAGGGTCATAATGACCCCCAGTATCTTTTTGAAGTCACTCTGCATTCATAAAGAAATTATTTCCGTTATGGTTCAGTCCTTCAAGGAAATCATTTCTTTATGAAGTAAACGTGACTTTAAAAAGAAACAATTTCTTTTTGAAGTAATACGGCTCCCCTTAACCCCATGACGTGTGTGTGTGTGTGAGTGTATGGTGAAAGGGGGTGCATACTTAAATGTACAGTTGGCTGCCTGGGTGTGCCTGTATGGTGAACGAGTGCACACTTAAATGTATGGATGGCTGGATGTGCATGTGTGTATATGGTGGATGGTGTGCGTGCTTGTGTTTGGGGGTGCAACAAAACCTACATTTCGGGGGGGGCTAACCCTTCAAATGTTGGGAGAGGCGCTAACTTCACGGTCAGTGGGGAGGGGCAAACGTATTTGTGTGGGGGCATGCAATTTATTTGCAAATTTTAATTAGACTATTCTAGTGCACCTTCAATGTTACAAGCAGTTAACTCTCTTCTTTAAGGTTTAAAGCTCCCACTTATGGACTGCTGCGAGAATTGAGTGGTCTCCTGTTCCCTCTCTACCTTTCCAATCCTTCCCCTAGCATGCAAGTACTAAACCTACTTCACGATTTCAATTGGCTAAAAAATGTGCATTTGAATGCAGGTACTATCAGTGAAATGCTTTATGTTAGTAATTGCTGGGCTCTTGTTAACAGCAAAACCCAGGTGCTGTTTAACATCTTTGTCCTGTTCTGTCTGGCAACTGCTCTGAAGGTCAGCCAGGTCGAGTCAACATAGCCCAACAGTTCGGGGGGCAGGGGTGCTGAATCCCAGTCAACTCAATGTTGCAACACTACTTGTGTTTAATGCCTTGATTACTTATTGGTAATCTCCATTACTCCTAGCCTTATTCTTCCTCGTCCAACTACTTGTGTATGAGGCACTCTGCCTCATACACAAGTACTGTGATGAGGTAGAGGTACATGGAGGTAATGCCTGACTTAGCTACCTGTAATCTTCATTACTCATAGTCCCACTCTTCCTCATCCCAGTACTTACCTATGAGTGAAGGAGCCTCATATGTAAACTCTGGGACACGGAAGAGGGACGTTGAGATAATTCTGGGCCAAAGAGCTGATTTTGGAGGTTGGGGTAGGGGTCGGAGGGAGAGGGGATGTTTGTAGGGGGGGGGGATTATGTGACAAATCATAATGGTTCACCATGTCCAGTCTATGCAGGCATGATATGTGGTATTATAGGGTAGAAAGGCCTTTTAGTGCAGCCAGTCAGCCAGTAGTCATTCCTCAGTTTGGTATGAATTTTTTTTATAACTGGGCATTTCTGATAAAGCAGTCCTGCTAAGTGTAATTACCTGGCTAGACTGGCATTTCAGTGCTGCCAGACTAGTTGTTTCTTACTGGGGCATAGTATATTTTTCTTGGAATCTGTGATAAAATGATATGATATAAGTCATTTATAATGCACCTGTACACAAGTGTTTCTAGGCGCGACAAGAGACAGGAGGGAAGATAGAGGGAGGACAAGACAAACAATCTTACTAGGCTTTGTGTCATTCAGATTGTGCAGGTGTGAGAATGAGAAGTGCAAGGGAAAGGGAGGGGAGAAGTGCAAGGAAGAGGGGAGGGAAAAACAGGGCATCAATACTCTGAGCAAGTGCAGCCAGGGCAGTGCAGCTCTGGGTAATGCAAGGAGAACAAGGGACTGTCGGGCTATAGTTACAGCCCCTAAGTGCATGGTAGGCCCAGAGGCAGTGCAGGGGAGACTGATCAAGAAAGAGTCTGGACATAGTGAGACCCTGAAGATAGCTCGGCAATCAGTCGGTACAGCAGACAGATAAGTCAGGTAGGCCAGGAGGCGAGGGAGAGAGAGAAAGCAGAGGAGAAGAGGAAAGTTTTGAGCCGCTACCGGATCTTTAGGTGGTCCGGCTCAAGTTTGAGAGGGGCAGGGAGGCCTTTCCAGAGGGAGGCACCTCCATAGGAGAGATATCTACCCCCCCTACTCTAGGCCTGGGGAAGTGTCTAACCCTTAGAGAGTTGGAGGTAGCTGAGCAAAGGGCTTGAGAAGGAAGGTATTTTGGAAGAGAGCAATACATGTAGTGTGGGCCCAGGCCCAGAAAGCTTTGTGAACAATGCAAAGGGTCTTGAACTTGATCCTTGCAGCAACCGGAAGCCAGGGGAGAGATTTCAGGGCTGGAGAGATATGATCCCTGGTCTTGAGGCCAAGGATAAGTCTCGCAGTCCTGTTCTGGATTACTTGCAGAGGGCAGAGAGTAGAGGAAGGCAGGTTGAGAAAGAGGCTGTTGCAGTAGTCTATCCTAGAGAGAACCAGGGCTCTGAAGACAGTGAGCTTCTGGGGGAAAGTGAGAAATGGAAGAGTTCCTTTGAGGAGGAGCAGCTGGTAGTGGGACTTCTTGGCGATGTCCGATATCTGAGGAGAGAAAGAGAGAGTGGAGTCAAAGATGACAACCACGTTTTTTGCCACACAGGAAGGCGAAAGAAGAGGGCCCAAGGTGAGCAGAGAGATTGGGAAAGGGAAAGCAAGGGTCCCAATGGGAAGGATCTCCATCTTACTGGCATTAAGGCAGAGATCGGTGGATGCGCACCAATCCTGAATCACGGATAGACTGTCAGAAATGAGAGAGAGAGGAGAGGAGTCTGAGGAGTGCCTGAAGGAAAGCTGAGTTTCATCTGCATAAGAGGAGAAGGTAGAGATCAGGTGGGCCAAAGGGGCGAAGAAGAGGTTGAAAAACCAGGGTGAGAGGATGGAGCCCTGGGGAACGGCACAGGTATAGAGAGATGTGGCGGAGAGAAAGGGACCAAGGTGCACCTGGGAGGGGCAGTCCAAGAGGAGGTCAGCCACTCAAAGGCCTGATCCATGATGCCCAGGTTCTCATAGAGGGGTGATGGACATTGGGTGATAGTTTTCCAGGCAGGCAGGAAAGGCAGACAGCTTCTTGAGGAGTGGGTGCACAAGAGAGTGCTTAAGGGGAGAGAAAACATTCCAGCAGTGAAAGAGTGATTATAGAAATTAGCCACAGCTGGAGCAAGGGTGTCAAAATGGTCCTTGATGGTTCTAGAGGAGCAGGGGAGCACCTGTTTGGACAACATTTTCAAAGATCGTACTTGCCTAGAAACCTCATCAGGTATTGTCAGATAGAAAGTGGAGAAAGGAGGAAGAGAAGTAGAGCTGGCCAATGGGGGGCGAACAGAGAAAGAGGGAGAGGAAGAGGAGATGGGGGACTGGATGTCCTGAGTTTTAGCATAGAAGTGAGAGAACAGAGCCATACAGAGGACCTGGAAGGGAGCAGGAGAGGTAAAGACCGCAACAGGATTGACCAGTTACTTACAGATTTTAAAGAGTTTGGCTGTGTTGTTAGAGGCAACAGAGACACAGGCTTGAATGTATGTTCTCTTCTTGATGAGTGTTATTGCTTCGACTGGCATTTTGGTGCAACCAGTCTAGGTATGTCTAAATGTGGCCTGGTATGCTTTACTGTAATGTTATTACACTGGTCTACACTGTGCAGCCAGTTGGGCATGTTTTCATTGTGGCATGGCATTTTTAATGGCAAAGCATTAATGTTCATGGGCACTGTTCGTGATTTGCATGTATTGGATTGGTGTTACCCTACAAAACCATTGCAAACACTCTGGCTTTTTAGCCAATTTTTCTCAGAAAGTGTGCTGTATATTGCATTAAAACACATATTTATATTTCTCCTAGTGCAGTGTGTGGCATACCCCTTCAACAGCACATTTGTGCGTTTTGCTCAAGCGTGATAATCTAGGCCAGCCCAGAGTGTTGCACGACCCTTGATTTGTTGGTGAGTTTGGGGGCGTTTCCTCAGCAAGGCTCGCAGGGGGCCCCCACATTTTGTGTTACGCCACTGGATTGGAGGCGGAACTATGGAACACCAGTTTTAAAAAGGATCTTGAGTGCAGCGCACCTTTTCATGCGGCATAGGACAAGAGGATGACGAATCTCGGAGTGGTGGTCGTGGGCTTTAAATTAACTTGATTGTACTGGATCGTTTCCCAGGTCAGCAGAGCGAAGAGCAGGGGCCAGGGATGATGATAAAACTGAGTGCGTGTAGCAGCCATTAATATTGCTTTCTATTGCCATAACAGCCCCGAAAAGCAGGAACTGATGAATTGAGCACTGTGATTGTAAAAGTCCATGGGCCTCATTACACGGTAGACGGTAAGGGTTTACCGGTACCGGTAAGGGCACCGGTAGCGGTAAACCCTTACCGCCTTACTATGAGTTCCCTTTGCGGGACCCGACCATAACGGCTGGTTTTACCAGCCGTTAAAGTAGGTTGCCGCAAAGGGACCTTGGTGCTAATTACGGTACCGCAATTTGCGGTACCGTAATTAGCTCCTTCCCCATTCCCATTATGCCCTATGGGGGCAAAAATGGGAATGGTGAAGTGCCTTGGTGAATGGGGAATTACTGCTCCCACTCACCTTGGAGTAGGGCGGTAATTCCGCCATCCACCAAGGCGGACACGGTAAAATAACGGCAGCAACCATGGCGCTAATAGCGCCATGGTTACCGCCTACCGTGTAATGTGGCCCCATCTCTTTTCCTATCAACATAGGCTCATTGCCCCAATAACCTCCTGGTCTCAATTTTACAGCGCTTGGAAACCTCTAGTCAGTGCCTCTGAATGCCATATAAACAAATATAAGTAAAGTTGTACCTGTGTTTTTGGGGTTGAGGTGTTTGTGTCCACTCGTCTCTCATCCTTCAGGAAATGGCTCTGCTGTCTGCCACCAGCTTTGTCTTTGCCCAGAAACCATGATGGCCGGCCTGCTGCACTGCACTTTCCAAGCTTGGCAGACACAGAGCTCAAGTTAACTTGGGCCTGTGATATGCCAGCCATACAGCTGCCGCTCTCAGAGGCTTTCATCTATTTATACACGTGTATTGCACTTTTACCAAATGTCTGATGTGGCACGGCAGATAAAACCATACATCAAAAAGCAGGGCTGCACTGTACACTGACATTATTTTTTATTGTCCCTGGAGCATGGGGAATGATGACTTCTCTGGGTTTTGTAACCTGCCGCCTCTATCCTTTTCTTTTTTAGTCTCAGGTGTCCTCTACTAGGGCCTTTCCGTCCTTCATTGGAGACCAAATGAATTAAATTCCACTTCCATTTTAATCAACATTTTCACAAGGAGCTGCTATGTGGTTGACTGCTCTGACCATAAAGGCACAGAGGGTGGGTTTAGGTGAGAATACTGTAAGTCACACAGTGGAAATGAAACTATGAGCCAGGTCTTGTCAGGGTGTGTTCGAATAAGGGGGATGTGGCTTGAAAGGAGGCAGAGGGTGCAGAGGAGCAGCCTGCCTTAAACCTCCAGTAATCACATCTGCAGCATAATGTCCCTTCTGTGCCACTACTTCGAGTGCTTGAAGACGCTTATTGTTATCATACAATATAAAGCCCTTTTCCAAGCTTTATGTCAGGAGTGATGATCAAATGAGAGAAAATAACTTCTCACTTTTAATGAGTGTGTCATTTTTCCAGGTAGCTGTATTTGCAGTCAATCCTTCTTTTTGTCAGTGTCTGCAACTGAGCCCAAATACTCCCTTTTTCTATGTGTCTGCTCAATGCACCCCTATAAATGGGGGCAGGCACAGGCGGCATGCTGCAAGGCACTTGACAAGGCAGGCAACAGGCGCCCACTTAACCAGCATTGCATGAATGAGTCATTTTGCAACTGACATGAGACATAGGCAGATGGAGTGCAGTTTTACAACACAGTCGACCGTATGCCTGCTTTATGCATGAGTCCTGGAGCAGCAAAACATTGCACACACAAAAATGGTCTCTTTATAAAAGAATACATTAATGTGTTGAAACATTCTCTCTGTAGCAGGTATTTCCCCTATGCGTTGATTTTGTCAGAGCCAATGATGCAAGTGACTCTGCCTGAGCGATGTGCACAGCCATCCTGACGGATCTGCAGCATCGTGTGTCCATGAGGGCACAGCAACGAGGCGTCAAGCTTTTTGCTACATTGCATCATATTGGGGGAGTTTCCATATCATTGCCGGTATGAGTGATAAGTGTGTGAGTGAGTTTATCTTAAGATGTACTTATTTATTAGGCACAGATTTCAGCCCAATGGGCACTATGGCTCAAAACAAAACTTCTACGTCCTCTTTGTGTCTCCTCTCTTGGAAGGCCATGTTAATTATGCTGTGACACAACCGAGGGATGTTAGATGTTTGGGCTTTCTTTCAGCATAGACATGTCTTGTTAAGTCATGTCTGTGAAGCAAAATGTTTGTCACTTTTATGTAGAATTGCAGTCAGAATACGCAGTCTTCCTGAGCTATCATAAACCCTTGAGCTGCTTGCCAAGCCTTTCACTACAAACATTTTAAATTAATAGAAACCAGATTTCTTCCACCTAACACACACATTTTGCAGTTCTTTCTAACTTAGTAGCCAACGAAGCAAGCAATAATAATAATATTCTGGTCCTCCATACATGGGGCGACCTCAGCTGTGATATGTTCAGCGGCATTCGATATATGGAAGGAATTTCAAAAGAAATATGAAATGACAAATGTACATGTATAAGATGAGATAAGAAGATTTTAAATTGTAATTAGTTGAACATTTTAGAATTATGGAATGTTTTATAATGATGTTTGTAATTTCTTTATATTTTCTCTGTATGTTTCTTTTTGTATTTGTTTCCCAACTTGGCCATTGGCAGAGAACATTACCATGGTAAGTCGCTGCAGCCTAATTTCTTGCACAAGGGTGCTTGGTGAAAGGTCTTACCATCTGATGTTTGAATGTGACTTGCTTAATGAATGCGAGCTGTAAGGGCAGTCCATAGGGCCCCGCTCTGCCAGGAAACACATTTCCTGCCTGCACCCTTATTGCCAATCTCAGCAGAGTGGTCCAGGACAGAATAGGCTGGTTGAAGAATCAATGTGGGGAATACTGAGTGGCTCCTCACGTTTCTGTGCCACGTGGTCAACATTGAGATTTCTTTTTCCGGGGCATCTTAATCCAGCAACTCTCAGCTGTTTCTGAATACCTTCTACCAGTAGAAAAGTAGGGATAACTGTCACAATACCTGAATAGAATTTTGCAGCCACTCACTGAGCCTCTGTCAGGGTGGTGCTGATAGTCGCAGTCTGGGCAGGATGCTTTGGGTACTCACAACATATCTAGGACAAGGTGCTAGACTGGCTGACATTGGTGCAGCCAGCCTGGACATTCTATAGTACAGTGGCATGGCATTTTCTGCTGTCAAATCCAACAGGAGTAAGTTCTTTGTATGTTAAAACTGGCATCTACCTGCTTATAGCCTCAATGTACATGTACGGTGTAGCCGCATGAACATGTTTTTTATACTGGCATATATTGAGGGCAAAGGCATCATGAAAATATGTTGGAAATGCACCTGTACCTGTTGGTGACTTGCACCTATTAGATTTTCTCATGTGCTACAATAGAAAACCTTTTGAAAATTGTTTGGCTTTTACCCAATTTTTAACAGAAAGTATGTTGTAAAACGCACATTGATATCGCACTATTTCAAAAATGTTATTGGGGGAAACCCCCTTAGCCCCTCCCACCTTCAAAAAGGTTTATACTCTCTCGCTATGCTCGGTGGTAGCCACATATCCGAGGCAACCATTTACGCCCCTCCAAATAAAAAAAAATTCACCAGCCCCCACTGATTAGGACTATAACATAAGATGGAAGCGAGGTGAGGGGGGACAACCTGAACAGCACCAGGGGATCATGATCATAGGATGCAATGCAGTGTTTAAGCAGACCGATGGGAAGGAGAGGACAGCAAGACGCATACATGAATGCTGAGGTATCATTAAAAGCAATGTGCATCAGGTACAGCAGTAGGGCACAAAGGAAGAGAGCTTGGACTAGACAAAACAATAGTGGTCAACAGGAATGTATCTCCATGGCCCGGTTGTGGCGTGGAGCGGAGCTGAACTGAGATTGTGAGGTTGGTATGGGGTCTTTGACACAGGTTACCTATTTGGACTGGCTCTCACGGGAAGCTTTCGGTATGATCTCTTGCTCATGGCAGACTTGAGCTACAACGGTGTCGGGCGTGGTCTGCTTTTTACTGTTGCTTAGGCTTGAATCAGAGCGGGATCCGGATGTTGTGGCACCGGGGCCTAGTGCCGCTTAGGTCTACCTTCATGGCTTTCACATCTCAGTTCTTTGTTAGTTCCCCTGTGAACTCCTTCAGCTTTCACCATACCAATACATTTTACTGTCACATATGACGACTCCCTCCCATTTTAGTGCCAGGCTTACACATAGCCAATAAAGGCTCTCTTTCGAGAATATTGAATTTTAGAGGTGGTATACTGTCCAACGCTACACCAGGCATCACAAAGCAAATGTTTAAGGGTACCTTGTGAAAACGAAATCTCATAAAGTGGGTAAGTGATGCCACTGAAGTGATACAATGGTTTACCCCATCTAGTCAAAGGCATGTCACTTATGCACTGCTGCGAAAATCACCATTATACTCTACCTTCACATGAATGGTATTCCTGACAATTCTTTTCCGACTGATAATAACTGTTACCACTAGGAGCCACATAAACTCTGACCTTAATGCAATCCCACCTTTCCAGGCCATTACACTCTTTCTCTTTATACATCAGCCACGTCAAAGTTTGCAATGAATTAGGCTGGATCCCAGCTCAGGGAAAGTATTCTTATTTGACTCAAGTTCATTGTGTCCCCTCCTACCCTCTCTCACCACTTTCCTCATATCTCCCAGCTGCATTCATGAATACATGTCTAACTCTTGGCACTAACACATCTGTCAGCGGGCTTGGCAAACCCATGTCCCTCCGTTGTTACAGGGAGTGTTCTTTCAAAACCCATCTGGAGAAAGCCTCCACACTACTCGGGCCTGCATGTCTGGTGCAGAGAAAAAGAGCTGCATGTTCCCGAAATTTCTTTCACGCTTAGCAATACCTAATCACAGTTAAGAAAAATACATCCCAGATAGACAGTCATGATCTCTGCTCCTCATCCTGTGACGCAACCCCTCTTCTTTCAAGTGCACAGACCATGGTCTGCTGACACCCTGGCGGGGTTACAGGACCCCACCTCTCAGACTAGGTCATACACTACACGACCACTATGGTGGTAATGGGTGCAGTATAAATAATGAATAGCATAGCATAACACAATATTTTATTTTTTATTTTTATGGTGTTGTTTGGTCAACAATTCTTTCAACAATCTTTTATACAAAATACAATACAATACACTTAATTATTTTCCTTGCAAGTACAATACAAGTATTCTTTATACTAAAATTTAATATAAAGTCCAAGGGTGACAAAGTGAGACTAATAAATTAACCTGTAATCACTCTCTAGCGCTTTAAATTCATATTTCTTTCCCCGTTCCATCTGTTGGTCGCCACATCCACTTTCTTGATTTTTTATACAATTTAAGTATTATATGATTGCATATCTGACACATTTTCTATTAGTATGGAACCGTTCAACCCATAATTGATCCATGGTCAGACGTGCATACTCATTAAAATAACATTCAAAGTGATTAATTCTAGTGGATGATAATTTCTCGCATTCTACCACCAGGTGTTTAATAGTTTCGGGCATCTTATTACAAAAGCGACAATTCACTTCATTTACAGATGTCATCTTCCACTGATGCAAGAGTTCCCCAGTGGGCCAGATGTTCAGCCTGAACCTCAAAAAGTCTGCACAGGACTGGGATGTGGAGAACGCATCCTCGTACGTTTCTGCTTTGCCATGTCATTTTAGACAGAACCGATTTTGATTAAATGTTTGCAATGTCATGCAGCGACTTCTTTTTGTAATCCAATCATATCTCCATAATTTATGTTTGGCTTTGTTTTGGCTTTGTTTTTCTGATATTCCAGCTCCGTGCAGAGTTTTTTGAGCTGCATTACGCCATGTTTTCATAAAATCATCCTCTGCCGTTCTCAGATACTGTGATATGACTTTCAGTAAACCATTATCAATTTCGTTCATTATACATTCCTGTGTAACTGGCACACTTTCTATTTATACATGGCATATAAGGATGTGAGGCCTAGCTCATGTCCAATGGTGACCAATGATTCTGGCATGGGTAAAATGAGCGCTTTTTTCCAATATGAGCTTTCCAGCTTAGACCAGTAAGAATAGGTTTGACATTTATTTGTCTCTGAGCCATAGAGTATAATGGGAACAAGCTTTTGTTTGTAATACACGATCAATGGTTCTATTGTAAACTTACATAATGTTGATCTTATAATACTCATTTGTGACAATGCCATAAATTGTTTAGTTTTTATACAAACCTCATGGGGCTTGTCACAGAGGTTATTATTCACACAAACAGCCAAGTATATATATTAACTCACTAAATGTAAGTTAACATTCAGTAACTGCCATTCATAGTGTTTTTGGTCTGCCTTGCCGAATTGCATTACTTGTGTCTTGGTGGTATTAATACTAATACTAATGCACTATTTTAAAGTATATTTGTCTAATGCATTCAGCAAGGTCCTTCACCCAGCTGCAGTTTTAGATATGATAACCATGTCATTGGCATAGAGAAGCCAATTAATGGCTATACCCTGTAATGTAGGCGTGTCAGTAATGAGTCCTTTAAAGCTTCTCCCTATATCCGAAATAGAAAAGTTGAAAAGAGCAGAGGCTATTAGACAACCTTGCTTCAACCACCGTTCTGTTTCTATTGGCTCGACAACAAACCATCATTCCTTAACCAAATTTGTATGGTTGTATCTGTATGTAGCTCTACAATTCATTTCATTATGTACCACGGACAACCTAAGTCTAGCAATTTTTTATACAACAATTCTCTCGGTACAAGATCAAATGCAGACCAAAAGTCAACAAATGCCACATATATGGCTTGTTTACGTTGTCTTTCATGATGTATAATGGCACTCAGAGATAGTAAATTAATAGACGTGCCTAAGCCTGGAATGAACCCAGTTTGAAAAGGATCCCTCAGATTCTTAATGCTTAACCATCCATTGAATTCGGCCAATATCAACCGGGCAAAGATTTTTCCCAGACAATCCAAACGAGCAATCGGTCTATACGATTTCGGATCTGCTCGGTCTCCCTTCTTAAATATTGGCAAAAATAATGGATGTCTTCCAGGATAACAGAATAATTCCGGTTGCATTAATGTTCTTAAAGTTTGAATACAAGATATGGGCCCAGGCTTCTGGATTATTCTTTAACATATAATTATGTAATCCGTCCGGGCCGGCCGCTCGGGAGGTACTCAACTTTGATATAAAATGTTGTATATTAGCTGTGTCAAAATCCATCTTGTGTTCATGTTTTATGGTGTTCATATTGATACAGATCTCGAGAAAGGGTGTCCGGTAAACATTGCCATAGTAGGTTCTCCATACGCCTTCTGGATTAATTTGTGTTACTGACTGATTTTGTTGACAGCTTCTATTCAAAAGAGCCCAAATTCCTCCTGGTGATTTCAGAATGATCTGCTTCATCATGGAGTCGTCGTCTTGTTGATAGCGTGCAATTCTGGGGTTCCTATCTCTCTTTCAATAACTGATTAGGGGAACCAGACAAATAATTTCAAGGCTGTTAAGGAATGGTGGCCTAATAGCTCAGTTTCACTCGTAAACCAGTCCTGTCTTTGGCGAACTCATAGATTTTGGGAGTTGAAGTCTTGATTAACTTACTTTTGATAAATAGAACTCAAAGACTACATTTCATAATTTGCTAAAGGAAACCGTTTCTGTTAGTGCCATTTGTGGAGCTGCAAATATTGGAAAGCGGGTTCCGGGAACTTCATTGAATCAAGAGGTAAGTTGGGTTTCCAGCAGAAGCATATTAAGAAAAGCCCTGCCCTGTGAGGTGTGCACATCCCCATTCTTACACAGAATCAGAATCACTCCTTGAGGTGTGCATTAATGTATGTATGTATGTTTTCTTTACAGCGCTTTGGCTTAAGGCGCTATATAAATAACAAATCATTATCATTGTCTTGCACTGTGTATGGGTAAAATGTCGTGTCTTATAGTCAGCGCCACCATTTTATTCTCTTTTAGTTAGTCAGTTATTTCCTGTATGACAGAAATCACACCTTGTTCTGCCAACATTCTGTACTGCTAGGCGAGAGACACACACAGGGATGGACAGTGGCAATGTGCGAAAATGAAAAGTGCCTTGTGTCACAAATCAACTTACAGGGTACCAGTGGTTCAGGGTTGAATTTCGGATTCTAAACCATGAATCAACCGCACACATCTAATAAACCAGAAGGGATCTGAACAGATTGGAATAACAAGCAAACCTCCTTGTACAATTTTGAAAAGATGGACGGAATGGCAGGCTTATTCGTGGGTCGTTGGTTAATTGCAACACAGCGAACATACAATTCTTACACAATGATGAAGGGACTGTCCAGTCATGGTTGTATCAAAAATATCGATTTATATCACAACAAACAGTTATAGCAACACTACGAGATACAATCCACCCTATAGAGGAATGCAGAGGACAGTTTCAAAGAAGGAAAAGGGATGCACTCTGGATACTGAAAGGAGAATAAATGTCTAAATGGGGCCTGGTATGCTTTACTGTAATGTTATTACACTGGTCTACACTGTGCAGCCAGTTGGACATGTTTTCATTGTGGCATGGCATTTTTAATAACAAAGCATTAATGTTCCTGTGCACTGTTGGTGACTTGCATGTATTGGATTGGTGTTACCCTACAAAACCATTGCAAACACTCTGGCTTTTTAGCCAATATTTCTCAGAAAGTGTGCTGTATATTGCATTAAAACATATATTTATATATTTCTCCTAGTGCAGTGTGTGGCATAACCCTTCAACAGCACATTTGTGCGTATTGCTGAAGCATGATAATCTAGGCCATCCCAGAGTGTTGCGCGACCCTTGATTTGTTGGTGAGTTGGGGCATGGCTCGCAGAGGCCCCCCACATTTTGTGTTACGCCACTGGACTGGAGGCGGGACTATGGAACACCAGCTTTAAAAAGGATCTTGAGTGCAGCGCACCTTTTCATACCGCATAGGACAAGAGGATGACGAATCTCGGAGTGGTGGCCGTGGGCTTTAAATTAACTTGATTGTACTGGAGCGTTTCCCAGGTCAGCAGAGCAAAGAGCAGGGGCCAGGGATGATGATAAAACTGAGTGCGTGTAGCAGCCATTAATATTGCTTTCTATTGCCATAACAGCCTCGAAAAGCAGGAACTGATGACATGAGCACCGTGATTGTAAAAGTCCATGGGCCTCATTACACGGTAGGCAGTAAGGGTTTACCGGTAAGAGCACCGGTACCGGTAAACCCTTACCGCCTTACTACGAGTTCCCTTTGCGGGACCCGACCTTAACGGCTGGTTAAGGGGGGGGGCGGCCCAGAACCGGAACCGGAGGAACCCAAAACTTCTCCTATCTCCAGTTGCCAACTTTTTCTTTCAGATTCCCAAGACTCTCCACAGAATTCTGCCCAAATCTCGTCTCTCTCCATGTCCAAAACCAGAAAATTAGCCCATCAGTTGTCCAACAATTTGCATTATCTGTGCCCCCTTGCTGAGAAGGAGGGAAGATACTATGCCCTGGTACAAGTACAGGGGCAGGATACAATTTTGGCACTGGTGGACACTGGATACCAAGCTACACTTCTGTCCAAAAAGGCCTTCGATTAACTAAATTCAGGAAGGGGGAGAATTACCAAATTCCTCTCACCTCTCTTCCTGGACAACTTCAGAACTTTGACGGGAAGAAAATTCCCATCGAGGGGACTGCGATTTGGACATTAAAATTGGGCGACACAAGGTGAAACACCTGGTCATAGTAGTGACTCCAGAGGGCACGACTTGTTTACTAGGAAATTACCTCCTGAGAAGGTTGTCACCCCTAATAGACTGTGTAAACAAGGTCCTCTGGACCCAGACTAGCCGACCAATAAAGTTAAAACAGAGTGTCAACCATGTTAGTTTAAACGGCACATGGTTGAACAAAAATCTGACCAAGTAGAATTTCACTTCCAGAACAACCGAATTCCAGACGTGACAGTAATAGAGGTAGGACAACAGACTGGTGTTTGGGGGTCCTCTCTATTTCTGAAAATCAACCTTCCTTCCAGTTTAAGGTGGTATTCTGCACTGGAAGGAAAGACTCTGAAATTGTTTACCAATCCACAATCAGACATTCCTGCTCCTATAGTCCAGAAAGATGTGAAATCGGCTCAGAGCCTGGCTGATGTTCAGCAAATTGGAGAGCAGTTGCTCATCCCCATTCAGTTAAATGAAGGGAAAGACTCTGTTGTCGCCCGAGTGTGTGTGAAAAACGGTAAGAGCTTCATCAGCGAAGCCATGTTCCGCCAACTCCCAAAAGATCCAGCCATTCCCACATTCAAACTGATAGACAAATGAGAAATGGATTTGGAAGCACCCAATTCCAAACATCTCCTGCCAAGCAGTTGTATGATCAAAATCTCCATGGGCAACAAGAGCATAGTCCATAATTGTTGTGTCATGCGAGACAACACTGCCGCCTTTTACTTAGGCAGTGACATTCTCAATCGCTTTGCCATTAGTTTGGACCTAATATACTTCAAGGCTTATTCCCGATTAGCGGATAATCCCATGGGCTTTGATGACCAAGAGAAAGCATTTAGGTCAGCTCAATTGCTACCTTATGCAGTTGAAATTCAGATTGGAGAGGAAGTCACCATCCCAGAAAGCACCCGACAATTCTCCCTGGAAGTGAAAGTTAAAAGAGGACAGAAATTGAAAAACCCTGATGCTTATATTCATCTAAATGCTTCTCTCCAACAGCAAGGGTTGGGGGTAAACCTAACACCATTAGTCAATATAGAACATGACACCATTCCAATAGATGTGGATAACAGCGACTTAAGGAGTATCACTCTAGCCGCAGGCACCATTATTGGAATGGCGGTTGATGACCGACATTTTTCCATTGGTTTAGGGAATTAACTGTTAGGACTGATCCCCAAGGACTGTTTTGACAGTGACAGTGATGACAATACAACACCAGACAGGATCTTTACCCGGCATGGGGGGAACTTCCTGGTGTACACTTCCTGCCCTTATGGTAAGGAAGATGTGTATCGCTCAATACTCCCATCAGGACTGGCGAGGCGAACAAATCGATCTACCCCTGATGGAGGAAAAGATGCTGAACTTTGCCATTTGTGGAATCCAGAGAGATGATGCGGACATCCCAGTCTTGCGAAGTTCCATCGATGAAAGATCAACTGCCATCGCAAGAGGGGGGCTAGTGGGATGTCTCAACCCACTCATCCAAGCCCTGCAACATGGCAGCCGAAACATCATAATGGCCACTGGAAAGCATGCTGCTCGCCAGAAATCACCAGAAAATGCGCAGTGAAAACCTGAAAAATAGGCTGCCATCCACCTTTGCCTATCTTAGTGAGCACCGAAGACCACTGCCAAAACCCATCCTTTGGCTGCTCACAGAGCAAAATCTCTGCCAAGGAATACAGAGCTGTCTCAAAAATCAGTTTTTATTTGGTGTCAAATTTGCTAAAATCATGGCTCACAAACCACCTAAAAAGATCCAACCTCCTTGTTGGGTGTTCCACATCGTTATACTGCAAGAATCCACATAAATCAAATGCCAGAAAGAATCATGTGTTATTAGATCAAAATCCACTTTTAAAGATATTTGATGGAAAGACAGCTGTCAAAATGGGTGTAGTACCGTTACTCGCCTCTGTCGGGTGCTGGCAATTTATAATTCTGGCAGGAGAGCTGTGTTTCAGAAGTTAACTATGCCAAAGAAGTGAATTCCATCAAAATGCCACATAGAGTGCCACACAGTGATTTCATTGTTGAAAAAGACTTGATTTAAAGATATGCTGCTTATTTTGGGTGTATATATGTATTTTTTTACAAGGAACTATGTTGAAATTGACTAGAAGGTAATCTGATTTAGTTAAAACTTCCAGAGGCCTTCTGTTCATGGGAACCCTTCACACCTTATCCCTAGACAAAGAAGCTTCCTTCTGCCCTTGGCCAAGAGATTGACAGACTGGTGTGAACAGGAACGAGCCAAGGCACCGTGGCATGTTGCTCTCAGTCAAGGCAATGGGGGCTTTGGGATGAATAGAATATGCTGATTTGGGTGTGACTGGTCAACATCTGCTCTGGGAGAGACAGGACATGTGACCTCTGAGGCAGCCAGATCTAGAGGCGGGACAACCCCTTGTGGATTCAGGTAGCCCAGCAAATATATGTTTTATAAAATTGCGTATAACAAATTTTACCAAGCTGACAGAAATATGAAACTTTGGGATTCTTAAAATGAAAAATTCACCCACAATTTAAGACTAAGCTGGATGCCGTGTGATGTTCTGAGACCAAACCCCGGAATTATTAGTATTGCAGCTGCAGTGTTTTTGCTATGAACATAAGAATTTACAGGAATATGCCCAGAGAGGATATGTATATTTGTGTAAAAGTTGGTGCAGAACCAATATTGGGAAACCCACCAAAAGCGCAAATAAGTTGTAATTTCTGGACTAGAGCTCTTAGGAAGATCAGAGTTGGACAAGAATGTGCCTTAAGTAATTTGTGATGTGTATATCTATTATGAACAACTTGTGTATCTGGGAAATATGTGTTTTGGGTAAAATTGATTTTTTCTGCAAAGGGAAGGGGTTTCAGTTAAGCCATAAACATGACACTGTGTGACACGCTGATTCTTTCTCCAGTCAGGGGACAGAGAATCCTCTAACCTATCAAATCCTTAGGGGGTTTGGCATAGAGAATCAGCCTACCCACCCACTTTAGAAACACATAAAAAGAGACTGTTTAGGACAGATAAGAAACACTCTTTTTTTCCACTACTCACCGATTCCTGCGAAGCACTCTGCCAGACCAGATCCAGACAATATCCAGACAGAGACACCAGACTCCAGATCTAGATCCAGAGACCAGAACTCTAGAACCCAAACTCTAGAACCTTGAAGCAGATAGGCCTAAAACAAAAGCTGAACTCTTCTCAGCAGGCCTGTAGAATCTAGCAACCTGATTCTCACATTCAACAACCGGGCTGAGTTGTTCTATTCTAGCCAAGAACCCTGTGCTAGAACCCAGGTCCAAACCCAGAAAGCAGTGATGTAATCCAAGACCCGTCAGATCCAGTTCAAGAGGCCACAGACTGCCGTGCAGTGCTGAACGCAAAACCCAGAGGGCCTGAGACCATCCGGTGGCGAGAGTGAAGCCAATCCCCTTGACCAGATATTTGACGAGGCCCATTCCATTCCAAAGCTAGGAGTGAGTATCGAGTCTAGAACTGTCCATAACCAATCTCTTTGTTTAAAGTAATCCTCTTCCAACCATTTTAACCTGTCCAGAACTGCATTATAGAATCTTGTGTCCATCCTGTTGATTTCAAATCTGGTTGTCCTATGGCACTCTTTTTAAGTGTGTGCCCCGGTCCCGAGGTTGTGTTCCCATAGCAACTGTGATTTTCAGAAAGGATACACTCTATCCATTGGATTCACATCCGCATTACGTAATTCAAACTTTGGAGCGTCCACTGTTTTAATTCAAGAGGGTAGTACCTGGCGGCCGTGACTACAACATGGTGTGGCTGACAGCAACTCTGTAAAGCGGTTGCTGGCTGGGTTGCTTGCATATATTGAAGTTTACCTCCATACTTTCCAGAACCTCTGCATTTTTGTGCATATATTCATGGGTTGCCAGACATTTTGTCGAAAAAAATTCTTCGACAGGACATTTGGTCGAAACCATTTGGTCGAAAACCAAATGGTCGAATTTTGTTTTGTTTTTTATTTTCACTTTTTTTTGGCGGGGGGGGGGGGTCCTCCCAACCCCCTTTTTTTTCTAAAAAACCCTTTTTTCCCTAAACTACAACCTAAAAAATATATATATAAATAAATAAAAAAATCGACCATTTGGTTTTCGACCAAATTACGTCGACCAAATGTCTTTCGACGAAATGTCTTTCGACGAAATGTCCGGACACCATATTCATGGACTCCATGTGAGACAGAGTTGCCTCCACACCGCTCAGCGCCTGTGAAGGGGTGCACATCTGACCTTAGGTCCTGAAGAAGGTGGATTTTTTTGATCAATACGCCGAAATGTATTTCATCACGCCATTTTTTATTCTTCTAGCAGGTGTGAGTGATGTGCCGGTATATGGACAGACAGGTCATATATGTAGACCTTGAGCAGAGCTGTGAGAAATAGTGGGTTATAGTTCATACATGAACCAATTTCTACCAGCCATAACCCTTAGTTCTACAACAAAAACAATTGAACATTTGTTGACACTGTGGGACGATTTCAACTCTGAAATTTAAGTTGAGTTGGAATACTATTGAGACTTTCTGTTCTCAAATTTAATAGCTACCAACGTCATGAAAATGGATTACCTTTTTTGGAAAGAAATGAAGTAGACATAGTTCTTTTCCTGCATTTTGTATTGTAGGATATTTATCCAACTTTTGTAATTTTTTATGCTCATTGGGAAGCCCCCTCTTTTTTTCTGTTTTGTTTAGACTGTTGACATGTATTCACTATTGATAATTTTCTTTTACTTGAATGATTGTTCTCTTTTTCTTTTCTTTTCTGATAAATGTTTAAAGTTGAGTTTGTTTTAAATGTTATAGTTTCACGTTTTGGAACAATTGCGTGCTTTTGTACAAAGATTCGATATATGTTTTGCAATAAATTGTGAAAAGCACATTTGAGTTTACTGTTATCTTTTATGGTCAAAGAAGTTGAAAAAGTGAGTGAGCTGGCCCAGACAAATGTATAGATTCTGGACATATATATGTGATGTTATTCTGAACACACAGAGAAAATAGGGACACTATCTGGGAATACTGAGTAGAACATCCAGATAGGAGTGATCCTCTCCCTTTCAATTTGTGTGCCCTTTTTTTGTTCAGATAAAGTGGGAGTGTAGGTAATTTATATACCACATTACCCATAGACCATTATCTCTGGGGACAAACGTTGCTGTGTTTTGTTGTAGTTTTTTCCCAGTCCCACACAGAGTAGTGAAGCAGCCCTCCAGTATATTTAAGGATACCACTCCAACATGGAGACCAGGCTGGGGAAGGCATGCCAGTAAGTCCTTCCTCGATGAACCAGCACTCCAGAATCCATAAACCAATCTAAGATGGAGGGTGCCACGAGCATACAGCGAGTGCTGTTGCCAGGGTGACTGACTCCATTGAGTACACCACACGTTGTAGCAGTAGTTACCATTTTTCAGGGGTGAGTTACAAAGTCATATTCAGATGAAAAAACATATTTATACATGAGAACTGGCCATAGTGTGGAGTTAGGCTAACGTATTATTACAACATATGCAGATAACCCTTACAACACTGACGGACATTGGGTGATCGTATCTCCCAGCGAGTGCGGTTACCAGGGTGACGGATGCCATTTACTACACCACACGTTATAGGAGCAGTCACCAGCCCAGCATATATAGGGGTGAGTTATACGATTGTATTTAAATGGTAATCACGGACACTGATTTATGATAACAGGCCATGGTGTGTAGGTAGGCCAACTTAATCTAATAACATATACCGAACTGCTTTACAGTGCTTACTGAAATTGGGTGGTCTGTATTGTGAGTTTCTGAACTGAACTGCTCACGTTTATTAGGAGAACAATACTTTCCCATTCTTATTACAATAGTAGAATGCGCAGCAACAGTGATATCCACCGGTGTGCAGTTATAATGTCGACTGCAAAAAGTCGAAAACAAAAATGTCAAAAAAAAAGAAATGTCGAAGAAAAAAATCAAATGTGTTTTTTTTATTTGTATGTTTTTTTGGGTTTAGCTTTAAAACATAAACGAGGGTTGGGGGAACCCCCCCATTAAAAAAATAATAATAAAAAAACACATTCAAATGTATTTTTTTTCAACATTTTTGCAGTCGACATTTTCACAATAAACCAGAGCAACCAGGTGTTTGAGTTTGGACCAACTTTTATTTTAACTCATTTTCACTGCCATTGTACTTAAGGCATCTCTTGAGTCTATTAACAATATAAACAATATTAGATTCTGATTGTTGCCTGCACAATGCCATATAATCCTCAGTCGGTTAATAGGCCTCTTCTACCTGTAGGTTGTGGCTATCGTCAGAAACCCATCTGAACACATATATGATGAATCTCCATGGGGGCTCTTTGATCCCGAACAGGAACACAGGAATACTGAGGCGACCCTGAGGAAAGGTTGGTAACGTCCTAATTAACCTATTCAAATTATACACTGTATATAAGTGTTTCTTATGTCAAATAGATGCCTTTGACTTTTCCCCCGTCTCCAGGGATTGCCCAGTAATATATCTCTAGCCACTACCTCTGGGTGAGGCTGAATAGAAACATTGTTAAGCAACATCGACTCGTGTTATTTGAATACACTGGGTGAATGGGAGTTTATAATGGTAATATCTAGGTCACAGGGACATATCTTTGAATAAACTCAGCTAGATTGGCATTTGAGGATTTTGGGCAAGCAAATAGGGTCACATCCAGATGGCTCCAGGATTAGATGATTTGAACACATTGAATGGAATAATGCAGAGTGCCAGGGGACCACTTCGGTGGTGATAGTGCGCGGTACAAATGTCCTTTAACATTAACATCTATAGCGGCTAACTGAATACTGTGAATGTATTTATTGCATAGACTGTAAGTCATTTCTGAATGAACACAAAACTGACATGTCCTTCTATATGATATTTTCTTTGCAGTCGGTAAGGCTCAAGAAGAAGAGGTATAAACTTTGAAACGCGTCAGCCAAAAAAGCGGACTTGTACACTGTATTGTTTGGCATTGTTTGCTATTAAAATTGTACTTTTTTCTATACAAATTCAATAGATGTTTTTTTCATTAATTACTTGGACACAATGTGAAGAATTTCATATGAACATTTTGACTGTTTTGTATGGTACTTGAAAGTGTGCAGGGGATGGGAGGATTCAACCTTTGGATTTTCTTTTCTTCTTTGTGAAACTGCAGTGCACATGAGGCAAAAGATGTGTATGCCATAAGACAGAGCCTGTTTCCAACAACCATTTTTGAAACATTAAACAAACTGAAAGCATGATGTGACTGTCATACTACCAGTTTGTCAAGACCTGTGTGGGATGTCATGAAGTAGCTGCCATGGACTGGCAATGCCTCAGCCGACACAGGTGGCATCATTCCAGTGAGATCTAGCCTGCAGCTTCATTCAAAGCTCTGGGATTCGGCCTCAATGTTTTATCACTATAACATGATGCAGACTTGTCTGGGATCCACGACAGGTGGCACCGGCCGGAGCATTGCTGAGTGATAAATGGGCATATTGCACCGGGGACATCTGGAGGAAGGATTATGAAACTCAGCAATTTCACTGTGACAAAAATCAATGGTGTTCTGATGGGGATACACTTTATTAAGATTAAGTGTGCAATCTCTGCAAACCAGCAGAGCTGAGCACACTAACAACCTAACTCTGAAGGAAGGAGGGAGGGAGGGAGGGAGAGAGATGGTCAAGTGACAGCCGGCAATGGATCAGCACACAACTATCCCAATCCAGGGCAGCCGGGCATAAGAACATGCTACGCAACAACGCAACTTAGGGGTGGGGAAAGGGTTTGAGTACAGGACAGCGAATAATAATCACATGAGCAACCAACCCAACAGGGAAAAGCAACAGGGAAACGGGGTAATAATACCAGCAACTCATGTTTTACTTGTATTTAACTATTCATTCACCAATTGATACAAATCATTATGGATTGTTGGGTGAATATAATTTTTTTATAGCACTTATAGCCCTTTTAGGGAAGGGCTACTTCGGTTCCTGAAAATATAGCATATATTGATTACTAACCCTATGGCTATTTGTCATAAGATGTTAGGAAAATTTCCCTCATTGACTTTCATGGGATACTTACATCTCTGCTATTAATTCCGACCTAGACTGGCTTTTTGAGGGTGAGTGAAGCCTTCCTTTCTAACCTCACTAAACTGTTCAACTCTCATCGCTTGTAGTGCACTATTTAACCCTTAGACCTATGCAGGGGGAACTTCTCCCATTGCTTTCCACAGTACTTTATTTGTGTGCTGTTCCCTTTTCCTTTCTGTAAGCGACATTTAGCTACTTTTGATGTTCAACTTGAAGAGGCTGGTGGAATCAGTGGAACTGATTACTGTGGAGCAATTTGTTCAGTCAGCCACTAGAACCAAGTATCCATTGCTGAAGCTCGAACAGAATGAATCCAAGGATAGTGTCTTTATCAAGGGCGGGGAAACCACCTGTATTCGAACACTGGAGCCAGCAAGACACAAGTAGGCTAAACCATAGTAAACCCAGAGGAAGTTGCTAAGGTCCCTCAGAGGGCTACCAAAGTGGTTGATGGCCCCCTCGCACATTCCCAGTTACGACTGTCATTCTTTAAGTGAATGGGATGATTTTCTTCTAACATTTGAGTCTTAAGAATCAGGTTCAATGAATGATGCTGTGAGGCAATGGCCTTGAGAAGTGTGTGGGAGGAGAGGGTCTTGGAAACCCCCTCCATTCACACACTTCCTGGGTAGGCCCTGATGCGGCTGCTTTGGGTTCAGGGCCCCAGCCCCAAGGCACCCGTGCGGGAACACCACTAGGAACTGTGACCCCTGCGAACAGTCCACATCAGAGTCCAACTAGACTCCATTTTATGTCCCATCGACTCCATTTTGTTTTCGCATGATGGCAGGCCAGCCATGAAGTTAGGACGCAGGCCTGCAGCTCTCCCCGCAAGGCGCGCCACTGAACAACCTACTCCCCTCAACCTCCTCCCCTTTGTCATCTCTGCAGCCGTCCGGTTCTCATGGGAGACTGGCCGGGCGAATGCAACAAAATTCGCACTGTATCTTCTGTCTTCCGTCTTACCTCATTGACCCTACCGCGGACCAGCTCAAGGCCTGGCAGCAGAAAGTCGCTCATCTCTATAAACCTGCCCCCACCAAGCAGACCCATGCCATCAAGAATACCACCCGCATATCCTTTGAACATGGTCAAATAACTAAGAATGACCCTTGAGTATGTCATGCTGTTTGCGCCTTAATATGAGAAAACTAAAGTGTCTTTTCTGCAAGCAATCAAAATAGGTTGCTCATAAACTGTTTCCCTTGCATACGAAATAATGAAAGGATTGCAGTAGAACAATAAGCCTATCAGTGCGTTGTATAATATATGTATAATCAGAAGCATTAACGTTAGATTCCAGTTATATAAGTGTGATGTGTATTAACGTGTAGTATGAAGTTTACTAAAAATAGATTGCAATAACAAAATGCATAACAGAACATAACACTGTACATGGCAATACACAAAGCTACCTCGTTTCTGAGTTCAATGTAAATATATGCATAATATCGTGCAAGAGCAATTTAGCAATCAAATGTTGTTACAAGTATGATTTTATTATAAGAATATGCATTAGGGCCTGCATGTAGAGAATTCGGTAATGGACTGCTTAATTTAGTATGGAAGATAACCTGTGCATACGCAAGTTATTATTATGAGTTTTATAATCATGAGGGCTCGCAGCCAAAGAGAAATGATAACGTGTTCTAGCTAATCACAATCATGATGTAACGACCATGTGTAAAGAAGCCTTTATGTGAAACGCCATTCAGGAGGTCCCGTCTCCCCATGCAAAGCAGAACTGCACTGCAAAGGTGTTTCGATTCTCCTCCACTCCTCATGGTGCCAAGAAAGATCAGCAGGGATTTAATGATTTTTAAAGAACCCGCCTTTCACCCCCAAAATAAGACTAATGACCATTGTGGTATGTGCCTTTGTGACCCATTCTTTTAATGTGTAATTTAGGCCTTAACCACACTGTGATCTCAAAGTCATAGCCCCTTGAACAATATATTTTGTATTATTTTAACACTGTGGACCCTCCAGTAACAGATCTAACACTGAGCTTAGAAATGCTCTATGACCTGTGCCCAATAACAGTTAACCTGCACTTGAGAAATGTCTGTCGTTTGGTGTCAAGATTCACAGGCCTTAAAGCCTGCACTACAAGATAGCGTGTAGTATTGGATGAATGGGAATGCATGGCCACAAGGGCAAATGTCAAGTGTTTTACTGAATATGTAACACTGCAAAAGTTGCCGAAACTGCATGCCAATCCGATGAGCCCAGCTGACCGATTGACCTAAGGAACGTCATCACAGCACCACATGATCCTGTTCCAACCACAGCACACCGACCCTATGGCACCCATAGGTGCTCACCCCTAATTACCAATACCAACTCTTCATGTGCCCCCTAGGCCTCCCCTCTCCTGCATGATGCAAAAGCTGTATAAAAATGACTTGTAACATGTTTTCTGCAGAGCGTTCTCAGCGTGAGCAGAGTAGATTCTGCCTGCCCTATTTTAGATAAAACATTTTTGACATCACCAGCACTTGGTCTTGGTCTTATTCCCTCCAGGGATGTGTCCTATTTGACTCTTATTGGGAAAATTAAGTGAATTTTTTGGGGACTTCTCACTTTCAGAATCTAGGGCTCTGTCTGATACATCAGGCCCACCACCTAGAACCAGGTCTCAGATCAAAAAGTCTGAGGCCACAGCCTAGTCTCAGGCTAAGCCTAGGGCAAGGGTGAACCACAAGATGAAAAATGGGGAGAGGTCATCTGCCCCTTCAACACCACCAGTGTACCTGACGTGACTGACCCTACTTCTACTCCCAACCTTGACAGAGAGGAAGAAGAAATGATTGTGTCAATATAGGTTCTCAATCCTAAAGGCCATCCTGAGCTACTGTCCTTTCTAGTGGGCTCTAGAACAGTCCTCAGCAGGGTCAAAGGAAATTTCCTCCCTAGAAGCTCTGAGAAGGATGGCCTGTCCCCAATTGGATAGGGCTCCCCACGGGAAACACAGGGTCTACTGCAAAAGTGTGCATAGCGAACTCATAGGGGTCTACTACGGAAGACCACAGGAGGTTGGTGGTGCCACAGTCAGTCTGACCCTCAATGTTATAATTGGCCTATGAAGTGCCTCTAGGCTTTTCTATTGACTTTTTCACCCACTTTAAACAACATTTGGAGCACAAGCTTAATGAGTTTTTTTCTCACTTCATTCTAAATAGTGAAGCAAAAGGCTCAATTTTGGAGGCTATGCTTATTGTCTTTCTAAAACCTAATAACAATCTGGAGCTGGCTCAAAGCTACAGGCCTATATCTCTCATCAATCCAGACTGCAAGATTTTTCCTAAAATCTTAGCGAATAGACTTCTCCCCTTATTACCTAAGATAGTTAAACATGATCAAGTGGGCCATATTAAGGGTAGGCTCTGTTCCTCAAATATTAGACTTTTCCTGAACACACTAGACCATATTTATAACTCTAATTACCCATTTGCTGCAGAGATAGCATTTGATTGAGTTGAGTGGAGTTATATGTTTGAAGCCCTTAAGTGGCATGGTTTTGATTCGAGTTTTATTTCCCTTATAAGAATACTCTATTCTAATCCCAGAACTACCATTTTCACTAATGGACAAATGTCCCCTTACTTTCTTCTCTTTAGAGGTACACATCAGGTCTGTCCACTTTCCCCACTTCTATTCATTTTAGGTATGGTACCATTCTAAGAAAGTATTAGGCAAAATGAAAACATAATGGGCATATAATGTGGTAATGTACAAATTAAAACTGCAGCGTATGCTGATGATATCTTGTTATTATTTAAAACCCCAGATCTTTCCATACCATATCTTTTGAACATAATCTCAGTATTCTTAGCATCAGGATATAAATTGAATGTAGACAAATCAGAAATTCTATCCCTAAATGTACACTGTACTAAGTATCATACCCTTGCATCAGGAATGAAATGTTCCCCAAATGTTTTAAAATATCTAGGAATCCACATTTGTAATTCTATCAATGAGATCATAAAACTTAATACCACATCTACATTGTCAAAAATTAAAGATCTCACAAATTCCTGGTCTCCCTTATTTCTGTCCCGTTGGGTAAATTGGAATCTATTAAAATGATGGTATCTCCTATTATAATATATCTGCTATACATGCTACCACTACCCCTTCCATCTTCATTTTCAAATCCATAGACTCATGTCTGAAAACATTTCTCTGGGGAACCAAGAAGCATAGAATTTCTGTATGTAAGCATAAGTATCGACGAACATCTGGTGGAGTCGGCTTTCCGGATTTTAGGAAATACCATTTGGCCTTTGTCCTGAAGCAAATTCAAATGTGGTTCACACATGACCAATCTATTGATGTACCTCAGTGGCTATGCCTGGAGACAGCTATTCCACCCCCTCTTTCTTTAGCAGGTTTCTATCTTATTAAAAAAAAAGCACATGTATTAAATGTACAAGCACTATTTTATCATCTTGTTACCTTTGAATGTATTTGTACCCTCATACTTCAAACCCCACCTACTTTGTTTAATCATATCTTAGGTTTAATCCGTTGATTAAAATAAAAAGAATAAAAAAGTTCCCTCTTCTGGGGGCAGTGGCTCTCTCTAGGCATCAAATATCTTAATCAAATTTTTGCATATGGTGCTCCCGTTACTTTTAATGAAACTTTCACTAAATGTTATATCCAAACCTCATTTATTCGGCAATTCATATTAATAATCGATTAAATTATGGAAAATTCTGTCTCTCATATGTAATAATATAACAGCAGATGCTGATAGACTTAAATCAGTCAATAGTTCCCTCATGACTGCCTCACTTTTTCATAAAATTCTTTTAGGTACCTCTTTAATTGTCACTATGCAAAAGAGTGTTCAAGCATGGCTACACGATTGCTTTATTCAAGATGATGAACTACAATGACCTTCACTAGGGAAACATATATCGAGAGTCACCACCTCAGCAAACCTATTACAAACCTTATTCTTCCTTGATCACAGAGCCTTCATCACTCCATCGTTACTCTTCAAATATGGTGTCTCACAGGATGACAACTGTTGGAGCAGTCTCCAACCTTCAGGAGCTTTTAAGCATATGATATGGGAATGCAATTTGGTTAAACCTTTCTGGCTTAGTGTTTGGGGTGTACTCAAGAAAATGTTTAATCTACAATGTGATTTTTGTCCGCAAGTTCTTTTTATTGGTAGTACTTACTCTGTATTTACACTCACCTTACACAAGAGTAATGTACATTTGTTTAACATTTTCATGTTAATAGCCATCAAGACGATAACATCCAATTGGAAAAATGTAGACAAACTTCATCTTAAGATATAGTGGAACTCTGTATGTAATATACATAGATTAGACAACTGTAATGCGTATACCCCCTCACAATATCAAATATGAATTCAAATGGAAACCTCTCATAGAATTTTTAACCAATATCACCTCTCATTAACAATCATCCATCTAATTCAATCTATGCCCGTTATCCATATCCATCCTTTCCTTTCCTGTTGACCCCACCCATCCTTTTGTATATGTTTTGTTATGTTCTGTCTTGTTTGTTATGTTTATCTTAATCCCCTCCTCCCCCATCTCAAAATACTTTGGGTTTATTAACCCTTTTAGGATTATATCCATGCACATCTTGAATTTATCCCAACTGTTAATTTTTGATTTTTTAATTGTTAACTCATATGTTCTAATCAGTTGCTGCACTCCATTGTTACTTTGTTTATGCTTTGCATGGTTATTGTTAATAATAACAATGTCTTAAAAAAAAAAGAAGTATAGTGACACTCTGGGCCTCATTCCGAGTAGGGCGGTAAGGGATACCGGGCACCGGTAAGGAGACCGGTGCCGGTAATCCCTTACCGCTCTACTACAAGGTCCCTTAGCGGGTCCCTCCTTTAATGCCAGGTCTGACCTGGCGTTATGGACGGGACCCGTTAAGGGACCAGGGCGCAAATAAAGGGCTTGACATACGCGAGCACGTTATTTGCGCCCTCCCCATCCCCATTGAGCCCTATGGGGGCTCAAATGGGAATGGGGAATGGCATTTTCAATGGGGACTCACCGGTCCCGCAAAGGTCGACTACACCGGTAAGTCCCCATTGAACGAGACCGGTGCCGGACACGTTATTTTCCCTGGAGCTTTTCCCTTTTTAAAATCCTTTATGGCCTTACTAATCTACTCAAGGGATATAGGATTACTAAGCATCTGCAGGTTGATCTTTGCATAAGTAGAGTGAGGTATGCACTGAAGGAATTCCTCTCTATATAAGTGTTATTGGGAGGTGCTTCTGATGTATATAGCTTTTGATACAATTCAGTAAAGACTTTGATAAAATCCTTGTCCGAGAAGACCCTGTTGCCAGCTACATTTTTAACTACCACAATTCTGGCTTTTTCCCTTTTAAATTTGAGGTATGAAGTGAGAGACTTAATAGATCTGTTAGAAAATGTATATATTTTCGGTTTGTATTTTAGGAGATTTGTACATGAATACTGGCAAGTTTATTGTATTGTACTCTAAGTTTAATAATATTGCTTAGAATAGCGTCTGAGTTGGTATGTGCATATAAGGATTCTTGAGTTTTGATTTGTTTAAGGATGTTGTCCGATTGTTGTTTAAGTAACCTTTTCTTTCTTGCAGCAAATTATATAATGGAGCCACAAATAACTGCTTTATAGCAATCCCAATTGGTGGTTACAGAAGTATCTTGAGATCTATTTTCAGCAACAAATTGATCATTCTGTTTGGTTATATAGTGAGTTATTGAGTCATCCATTAAAGGGGATGAATTGAACCTCCATCTATTGGATTGACATGGAGTTTGCAGTGAAGTGAGTCAGATGTTTACTGGTGCATGATCAGAAAGCGTAATGCACTTAATAATGTCTTGCAGTAGGGAGCTAGACATGAATTTTGATATAAATGTGTAAACGTTTTGTGAGGATTAAAAAAAAAGGTGTAATCTAAATCTGAGGGGTAAGTGATGCAGCAGGTGTCTATGAATTCTAATTCAAGTATAAAATTAACAAATTGTGTGTGGGATTTGGTCTTTTTGAAACAAAAATTGGATTTTTTTATCAAGGAATGCATCAACAATTTGTTACAGTCTCCACAAATGATTAAGTTGGTTGGGTTATATTGATAATATGGCTTCTAAGGTGGGTCCGAAATTGGGGATCTGGTAATATAGGACCGTGTACATTTAAAATAGTATATTCAAATGATTCAATAAGCAATTTAACAAGCACCCATCTTCCACGATCATCAGATTCATTAGCAACAACCCTGTACTTAAACCTCTTATTCACAAGAATCGGCACTCCATTCTTCTTACTATCGGCTTCACTGGCCCGACCCAATACCGTTAAAGATTTTTAGCTTCTGCTTGTGATAAATGAGTTCCTTGGATACAGGCTATTGATGGTTTAGTTCTATTGAGGTGTGACAGTATTGTCTGTCTCTAAATAGGATTATGTAATCCTTTGACATTCCAAGATGTTATATTAAAAGTCATTATTTAGAGCAGAGTGATATACATATAGTAGTATTATAGCATATAGTACATATTATCAATATGGTAACAAACATCAATGCAGCAACAACTGCAATAATTATTAGTGAACCATCCATAGATGGACATTGATAGAACTGCACATAGGGTAGGAACATGAAGGGGAAGATACAATAGGGATGTGGGGAGACGAACAAAATCAACATGGATATATATATATAGAATATAACAGGGAAATCTTGAAAAAGTATATGGCAAACTAAAAACAGCCACAGCAAACCATGTTGAAGAAAAATTGAAAAAAGATGGGGGGTTAGAGGGACACAGAGGTGACATCCTCCCTCGCACCCCATCCAGTGATAGTAATCTTATCGGTTGAAAAGTCAATTAGGTGCTCTTGAAGTGTCCATTTCATCCTTTTTATAGTTTTGAATAAAGTGCCTTAAGTCAGCTGGATCTTGAAAGTTGGATGTATGACCATTGAGGGTGATCTTAAGAGTAGCTGGATGTATGATGCCATATCTGGTGTTTAGGTGTTTTAATACTGATCTAAAGGTAAGTATCTATTTCCTCCTTGCGGCTGTAGCATTTGAAACATCTTGAGAGATTAATATTTTCCTGCCATTCCAGAAGCACTGCTTTAGTAGCTTAACATTCTCCATTATAAGTGTTACATATGTGTAGTCTAGAAAAGCAAAAATTTGAATTCAGGGGGGATTGCTGCAATGCTGTATATTGTTGATAGGGCCAATGTGATGAGCTCTTTGAGCTCTTTGTATATTAAGTTGTGTCGATGTTGGTAGATCCAGGAGTTTGCTGAGCAATGTATTTAGAAATATACTTGTGTTGTGTCTCCTTCGGTACCTTCCAAAAGGCCAACAATGCAAAGATTGTTCCTCCTATTGCAGTTTTCAAAATTTGCTGGCTGCTTTTGAAGGAGCTTAACAGAGCTGTGCCACATTTGGTCCTTACTAGCAACATCTTCTGCGTTACCACCACATTTCTCCACCTCTGTGACCTTCTTCTGCCATGTCCCTCATTTGCTTAATGATAGGTGATGGTTTCAGCATCTTCAAGCTCAACTTTGGCCATTCAGTGAGAGGCCCTTTCGCTCTGGTGAAGGAAAATTGTGAAATCTTAATTTCTACATGTGTCTGAAATGTTGTGGCCTATGTGTTATCTCGCAGGAGGATAGCGGCATTCATGATGTCAGAGGCAAATGCCGATCTGAATGAAGGTGAGGCTTTGCTTAAGCACTGGTACAACCAGAAGGCCTCTCAGACTGAATTAATTTCTGGACAACAAGAAATGTCATGGAACCTATAAAGCCTAGAGTTTTACATGACAAATGGGCTGGCATTATAAAGTAGTATCCGAACTTGGTGATGTAAACTATTTAGTGAACCTTCGCAATCCCAAAGATGTTCTAATAGCCTTTCACATAGATAGACTGAAGGCCTTCATTCCTAGGAGAGAAATGTGAGCTCTACATTTTCTGATAGAGAAGAGAAGGAAAGACAGGATCAGAGACCACCAGGGGGCGTGGAGCATGCTGGACGCGTAAGCCTCACGCTCCTGACAGCACCGCAAGGCTTAGTGGACTTTTCCAGTCCCCGGCCTGGAGTACGGAGCCCAGCCAGAAGAGACCCTCAAATCGTGCAGCTGGCCCCACCCAGAGAAGGTGTCTGGGGACCCGCGGCAAGGACTTGCTGTGGCGCGATTCAGGGCCGTGTCCCCAGAGGAGGACCATCGGGCACACGCCAGCCGCGGGGATCGGCGTGAGCTTGAGACACTGTAGGCATCCCACCCCGTGGCGCCGCAGAGAGACCTGTGGAGCCGTGCGCCCCCCCTCGTTGATGATACACGCCTGGCAGACGCGTGTTGGGGGTGGCACCGCACCATAGGAGGCACGGGGTCTCCCATATGCGGTGCCCGCCAAGACAAAGAGCCACGCGGGAACCGAGGAGAACGCAGCCCAGGCCCCCTCCCCTTATCAGCACATCAGAACGGGGAAGTGAAGGAGAGTGTCCTCCAGCACCCTAAGGAGATTCCCTCTCCTGTGAGGACCAGGGCCCCCCGGTCCACCTCTAGAGCACAGAGGCCCATCCAGAGACCCACACACTGCCGCCCTTACGGAAGAAAATGCCCAAGTCAAAGCATCGTCCTCGCCTGTGCCACTGAGGCACTCCAGGCCGCGGAGACCACCCGGCAGGGCCCAACACAGTGACTGTGAACGGGCAGAGGTGAGGAGAGTGTGGGGGGGGAGGAAAAATGGAGAGTATGCAGTGTTGAGGTGCAGCCCCCCCACAACCTTCCCTTTCTTACATGCCAGTACCTCGCCCAGCCGGGGAGAGGGATAGGGAGGCCGGAGCCTCCTGAGAACCTCTGCTCCACCTCCAACCCTCACCCCAGAGGCCCTACTCGAATAAGCAGGCCCTGGCCTAGGGCACAGCACCTCTTACAGAGCCACAAGCCAACACAAAGCACACCACCCAAGATCACAGCACCTCGGCAACAGAAAAGGTTCTGGGCCGCTGACTTCAACACTGGGACCTCCATAAGGGAAACCCTGACAGCAGCACCACCCATGGGTGCACCGGAAGACCCAGACCCAGGAGCAATCCCCAGTTTCCGGGGCAATCTCATCTCTCCAGCGCTTCTGCCGGCCCCATACAGGCATGAGCGAGGTCCCCAGAGACATCATGCCCGCAGGCAGTGACCCCCCCCCCCGAGGCACTCACTAAGGATGATCTCAAGGACATCCTCCATGAGATTAAGGCAATTCGAACAGACATACAGGCCTCAATGGTGGATCTCAAGGGAAGGGTGGACACCCTGGAGGAGAAAATGGAAGGGATGGAAAATAACCACCTCCAGACGGACCTGCTGGACATGAAATACGAAGCGAGGTTAACAGATCTAGAAATGAGAGAGGAGGACATAACTCTGAAGATGGATGATTTAGAAAACAGAGAGCGCCGAAATAAGCTGTGCATCATGGGTGTGACACAGGAGAGAGGGGACACAGCGGCTGATGTAGGGAGGAAGGTCCAGGGTCTGATAAACCAACTCTTTACGTTGGAGGGTGGCAAGGAGGTCCAGCTGGAAAGAGCGCATCGAGGTGGAAGGGGCGCGGGGGAGGCCCAAGGTCCATCGTAGTGCAGTTCATCCGCTATAGAGAGAAAATGGAAGTCTTGGAGAAGGCAAAAAGGCTGGGGAGCTTTACCTTTGAAGGCGATACAATTAAGATCTACCAGGACCTATCATCCCTCACGCTCATCCGCAGAAGAGAATGTCGTCCGCTCACCCAGTGGCTTACAAGCCAAGATATAAGATACAGATGGTCCTTCCCTTTTGACCTATCCTTTGAAAGAGCTGGGGTGGACTACAGAGTGACTAGTGCTAAACAAGCCTTGCAAGTGCTGCAAGTGCTCAAGGGGGACGCCCCGGAGGAGGGAAATGGGGTGGACACTCGAGCATTAGGTGAATTCAGGAGAGAACCGGCGGGCCCTTGGTCCACAAAGAAGAAGACAAAGGGCAGAAGAAAATTCAGAAAACCAAACACCCCTACGTCGGAAGCTGAAGGGGACTAGGTGAATAAAGATGAATTAACTGGAAGGGCAAGATCAGCTCGTAAGCAACCCCAGACGGGGACACAGATTTTATCAAAAGAACTGCGGTGTAGGAACATGCTCTCACTCTGGTGGCTTGCCCGTTGGCAGGCGTCATGAACAGGGGAGGATGAAGGGGGGGGGAGGGGAGGGAATTGGGCATAAGAGAGTTGGGGCGCAAAGCCTATCCAGCTCCAAAAGCAAACAGGGAAGCTCCCACAGGACCGGGAAGACAATGAACACATGAGGGAAAAGCAATGGCAGACAATGAGGAAAGGGGCCGGGTTGAGTCACTCAGGATGGGTTCACTCAATGTCAAGGGGCTCAACTCCCCAACAAAGCGCTCCCTTCTGGGAAGGGAAATGAAAAACGGGAGAGTGGATATTTTGTTTGTGCAAGAAACCAGAATGGTGAGGGGGCAGGAGAGGGCCACCCCAGGATCACACGTGGGCCAGACCTTCTGGGCATCCGGCCACACAAAGAGAGGCAGAGTTGGATATCCTACTCCATAGGAATCAGAAACTAAAAGAGGTGTCCTTTTCGGAGAGGGAGGATGGGAAATCTTTGGTAGTGTCCGGCAACCTACATAATTCCAGAGTAACCCTAGCATTGATACATTGCCCCAACGTGGATCAGAGGGAATTTGTTCAAGAGGCCCTGGGGGAGGTGATGGCCAAAGCGGAAGGACTTCTGCTCATGGGTGGGAATTTTAATATGTGGGCGGACCAAAAGTTGGACCATAGTTGGAAGACAGTCCCACCAGGCAGTAGAGGGCTGAGACCTCATGAGATGCTGTGGTAACTAATGTGGGAGCAGGGTTGGTGGACATATGGAGGGAACTGCATCCGAGGCGAAAGGGATAGACCTTTTACTCTGCAGTCCATGGTACCAGGAACAGAATAGACTATCTTTTCACGGGGAACCAGCACATGAGCAGAATAGAGGCCTGTGAGATCCACCCAGTTAGCTGGTCAGGCCACGATATGGTCTGGTCGGATGTCAGTATAGCAGGCCTGAAACCCAGGGAATCCCTATGGAAATGCAATGATTTCCTGCTGAGAGATGCAGTCTTTAAGGAAGAAATGACAACGGCGATCAGAGAATTCTTTGAGCTAAAATACATGGGAGAAGTGAGCCGGGAAATCGTGTGGGAGGTGGCAAAGGCAACCTGGAGGGGTTGGTTGATTAGTGAAGGGGCCGCCAAAAAAAGAGTTAGGACTCTCCTGACCCACAGGTTAAGATCGGAGATAATCACCCTGGAAAGGTCAGAGGGGAAGGTGGAGACAGAGAAAGAGAGGGATCTGGGCATCGCGAGGGAGAAGAGACAAGAATTGCGGGAAATGGAGATGGGCAAAATTGTAGCAGGACTCCAACATCTACATCAGAAATACTATGAAAAAGGGGACAAGGCTGATGCCATGCTGGCAGCAAAACCCAGAGGCCAAAGGGCGGATAGATGGGTGGCAAGATTAACGAGTGGGGAAGAGGGGGAAAGATCTGACCCGGAAGGGATCGCAGAGAAATTTGTGTCATTTTACGAGACCCTGTACGGGAGAGAGGGAGAGACAGAGAAGGAAGCATGTGAGGCATATCTCAATGGGGTCACCCTCCCGGTCCTTGGATCCCTAGAAGCATCAGCCCTAGATGCCCCAATAACAGAGGAGGAGGTGCTTAGAGCCATAGCGGGCCTGAAGTTGGGCAGGGCCCCGGGGGACCCGGCAGGCTTCTATAAGGCCTTCTCGGGCCAACTGGAGGGGTTCCTAGCGGGTCTGTTCTCGAATATAATGAGGACAGGGAAGGCACCCCCATCCTTTGGCAAAGCACTAATTACGGTGATCCCGAAGGAGGGGAAAGATCCGGCGGACTGTTGCTCTTATAGACCAATCTCACTCCTGAACGTGGATGCAAAGCTATTCACCAGGATCATTGCTACGAGGCTGGACAGCAATAGGCTGAGGCTAATTCACCCCGACCAGGTGGGTTTTATATAGGGAAGGCAGGGGGCGGATACACTGCGTAAGACTCTGCATCTGATGAGGGAGGCAGCACCGAAGGGTGAGAACCCTGTCTTGGTGTCCATCGACGCCGAAAAGTTGTTTGACCGAGTCGACTGGGGATTCCTGCAGGGGGTACTAGAGAAGCTGGGGCTTCGGAACTGGGATTAAACAAGACATCAAGGCCCTATATGCGTCACCAACTGCTAGAGTCACAGTCAATGGGCGTCTGTCACAAGTTTTTCACCTCCAAAGAGGGACGAGGCAGGGCTGCCCCTTTTCCCCGCTCCTCTTCTCCATGACAATGGAGATACTTGCAGAATACCTCAGAGGCTCCCCGAGGGTATGGGGAATTGATGTGGGCGAACGTACCTTAAAATTAGGCCTTTACGCAGATGATATCTTGCTTCACCTGTTGGAGCCCACAAGGTCAGTTCCAGCCGCTTTGCAGGTGATTGAACGGTTCGGTCACTTCTCAGGATTTAAAGTAAACATAGGCAAGTCAATGATCTTTCCCTTCGCACCCAATGCAGACAGAAATGTGGATGAACTTATCCCACTGGGCCTCCAGATTTGTACAGAGGGGATAAAATACCTGGGGATCAATATATATCGTCCTGATGAGGATATGAGCCAGGCAAACTACCCCCCGCTGTTTGATAACATTTTCAGGGATATGGAGGGTTGGGGGAAGGGGCAAATCTCCTGGATGGGAAGAATAAATGCCATAAAAAGGAATCTGCTCCCCAGAGTGCTGTATGTCTTCCAGATGCTCCCCTTGGAGGCTCCAGAAACATACCTCAGAGAAGCCAAGAGGCGCATAATGAAGTCCATATGGCAGGGCCAGAGACACAGAATAGGATACAAGACCCTCACCCTCCCCAAGGATACAGGGGGGGGGGTCGCTCTGCCGGATCTGAACACCTACCACAGAGCAGCCCAATTTAGGGCCTTGCTTGGCCCCTTATTTTAGAGAGGACCCCAATAAACAATGGGTATACATTGAAAACTTTTACCTTCACCCAGTCACCGTAGGCGAATGGCTATGGGTCCCATTGAAAAAGCTCCCCAAAAGAATTAGGGACCACCCAATACTGGGTATAGTTTGGAAAGCATTAGCTGGGAAGGGAAATAGAGAGAATGTCACTACTAGAGGACACCTTCATAAGTATCCAGGAGCTTGAGGAGGCACTGGGAATTGGCAAGCACTCCCCACTCCTATACCTTCGCCTCAAGGGAATCCTAATGAAGCCGAAACCAAAGCCTTGCATACAAAGAAAATTCACCCCGGTTGAGAAAATCCTAGACTCCCACACGGAAATGAAAGGTCTCATCTCCCTCTTGTACGGAGCACTCTTAACTCCCCGCGAGGGAACGACCAAAAGCCTCAGAGGGAAATGGGAAAGGGACCTGGGCTGTGCCATTGGGGTTGGGCTCTGGGGGAAACTATGTAGCAGGGCATTTAAGACATCTATCTCATGCCAGTACAAGACTCACGCCATCAAACCTCTCCATAGGTGGCAGTATGACCCGATCACCCTCTCTAGGATGTTCCTAGACGTCGTCCCACTATGTTGGCACGGATGCGGGGAAAGAGCCAACTATTGGCACATGTGGTGGTCTTGCAAGAAAGTTCAAGCTTACTGGTCGGAATTACTCAGTGGCTCATGGAGGCGGGAGATGGGGTCTACCCGTTAGAGCCACTTCCACTAATATTTGGGCTTCAGCAAAGGGACGAGCACTGGGAGAAACTCCCGGATCTGACACACTCCCTACTGTTGGCAGCCAGAGCTGCACAGGCCAGGACTTGGAAGAGAGCAGCTCTTCCCACGAGCAGAGAATGGGTGACAGTGGCCAAGGACATTTATTTCATGGATTGACTAACAGCAGCGATACAAGGCTCCAGCGCGCAGATAGAGACCGACTGGTTACAATTCATGGAGGCGTTCGTTAACACGGAGGACAAGGCAGGAGTGTAACATGGGCTCTGCACCTGGCCCGAAAACAGTGTTTGCATAGAACCCATTGTACTTTTCTAAGGAAAGTTTACACATTTTTGTTGTTTATATGCCAGGTTGGCGCTTCCCAAAGAGGATAATCATGGAAATGCGGAGACTTATGGCTCTTTAACTGAAGTTGGCACGGGCATGTGTCCCAATGTTATTCTTTGAATTAGCTCTTTGTTGCCTTGAAAAACAAATAAGAATTGGGAAAAAAAAGGACAGGATCTCGAAGCATTCCTTTAGTCAGCCACTGCAACCAAGTATCCATTGCTAAAGCATGAACAGAGAGATGCTACAGGAATTATGATGCAACCAGCATTGGCTCAGCAACTACCAGGGCTAGACATTAAACTTTGAGGGTGTATATATATGTACTGGCAAATTTCTGGGTTTTTTCGATTTTTCCACTGAATTTGATAGGTTTTTATTAGTACAACCTAATCATAACGTCCCTTTAACAAAGTTTTTTCACTGATTACACGGCCCACGATAGTGGCCGTGTAGTTATGGTTAAGTTGCTAAACCCATAGGAAGAGCACTTTTTGGGCGGCTTATAACTTCGCTCTCCCTGGACGAATCCTCACCAAACTTTGCAAAACAAATATACAGCCCACTCCGAATTCTTGCAAAGTTTGGTGAGGTTTGGTTTAGGGGAGGTAAAGTTATAGGGGGTCCCAAAATTTCTTTTTTCCCATAGACATAATGGGAAAAGATTTCTGTCATGCCTACAGCCCAAACCGCACCAAATCTGTGACAGGAGCGGCGGCTTGGTCCCGAAAGCGTGCTTTTGTCAATTTGGTGTAAATCCATCCAGTAGTTTTTATTTAAACGACCAAAACGTAAGGCAAAGAAATTAGTGATATCTGTCACACTCACCTGTGTCTCTGCAGGAGCGATGGATGAGCCTCCCTTGACCCTGAGTTCTCACTTCCCCTGTTTTCACCCGGAGGGATTCCTTTCAAATACAAGATATACACTAAGACCTGAAATCACCTGATTCCCCTGGACCCTTCCCTTCACTTTACTGTGTGCTGTGATGTCCCCTAAGGGCTTACCTTGATATTTAGTAAGGTGTGCACTCCATCCTGCATTCAAAGGGTTGTGATTCGCTCCTATGAATGATGCCAATGTCTGTTGGCTGAGTTCAGAGGCCAGATGCTGTTATATGCCTTCACAGAGAGACCGAGTGTTCAAGGCGCCAGTTTCTTCACCGGCTAGAAAGTCTTTTCCACAAGTGAACATGGCGCGGAGAATGTTTAGTGTCCTGAATTGTCTGTATTGTCTTGTTTGCCAAGGTATTTTGTGGGTGAGTAGCGCTGTGTGTAGAAGTCAGCTGTTGTTAGGTAAGCGCAGCGTCTTAAATTCGAGCGTGTGTGGTAATGTCTCTCCCTTTTCCCTTGCAGGAGTGGATTATGTGATATTAGCACCTCGAGTCCGGGTTCAGCGCTACCGGAGACTTGGTGGTCTGGTAAGTTTGCACGGAGGCTGTGGTAAGTATTTACTGCGTTAAGAGAGGGAGCACAGTGCAATAGTCTGCGTTATTGGGACGAGCGCAATGACTAATGTCTCTTCTTTATTTTGCAGGAGTTTGTGCGCTTGTACAACTGACCTGGATTCCAGCATTGCGGGAAGATTCAGTGAGTATGCGCAGCGTTATTGAAGTGTGCGTGCTAACGCTGTTCTCCTTTGTTCTTACAGGTGCCAGTGTTGAAGTTCCCCCTTGACCGGAGATAGCTGCGGCGTGGAGAAAGCACGGAGTGCCTGTAAGCAGAAGCAGAATGATCTGTAGCAGGTAAGCAGAAGCGGGAGGATCCGGAGCAGGTAAACAGAAGTAGGATGTTTGGGAGCAGGTAAACTGAAGCAGGATGATCTGCAGCAGGTAAGCTGACGCAGGATGATCCGGAGCAGGTAAGCAGAAGCTGGCTGATCCAGAGCACTGCAAGTGTGTTGCTGATGCAGCTCACAGTAAGCAACACGAAAACCTGGAAGAATCTTGGGTGTGGCTTATAGCCAAACCCAAATGCTAGAGAGCTCATGAATTGTCATGCACTTCCTGTTTGGCAACAGGAAGTGGTAACCAGGAAGTTACTACAAACACTAGGAAGGAATTAAGTGGAGGTATCTGCTATGGGCTTTTTGTGTGCCTATGTTAGGCCTGCCAAGCCTCCACCCAGCTTGCCCCAACTACCTGCCTGGTACCCATGACAATATCTATGTCTGCTCTGCGGACACACTTCCCTGTTCCCTCCACGGACAGGATGCCGATTGGATAATCACTTGCGTCATGTCTGCGGACACTCAACGTGTTCTCTGATTGGCTGGGATGAGGCGTGAGGTGCGTAAAATGGTTTCGATTGCATCCGCCATATTGGATGCGCTGACATGCGCTGGAAATGAGCATAAATCCAATTTTGGGGCATGTGTTGGTGTGAATGAGTGCTTGGAGAGGGTGGGGGAGTAAGAGATGCTGTATTTGTTAGGTGGGAGAAGGCTGTGATGTGTTCACGGTGTCCGCGGTCACCGCGGTTGTCAGCAGACATAGTAAACACTGGGTGCACTGCTTAGAATGTTAATTGAAGTGCATAGTTTTGAGGTGGATGTATTATGTTTTTGGGTTGTGGTCATTTGGTAGGTGTTTATTTCTATGGGTATGATATGCTGTGGTGGTTGTGGCCAGGGCCTAGAGTCTTGTGTGCATGTCCGAAGGCTACCAAACATTTTAATTGTGGTATGTGGGCTGCTTAGGGGAAATAAATGCAAAGGATTTGATGGGGTCACCAACGTATTACTCAGTAGGTGATTACTAAGTACTGGGTGATTCTGTGAGATGGGAGAGTCTGAAATAAAGTAAGGGTTGCAAGGAAGGACCTGGTGCTTGTGTTGCAGACTGAAGGGAAGGGGAGAGATGTTGTATGTCTTGCGTTACAACACTGTACATAGTTGTAGATGATGTGATAGATATGACTGCACCTGTGCATAGTTGAATGCTGTTGTGAAATCTAGAACGGAATGGGCAACCAGCTGCTTGGAGAGGGTGGGGGAGTAAGAGATGGGTCAAATGCTGTATTTGTTTAGGTGGGAGAAGGCTGTGATGTGTTTGCGGTGTCCGCAGTCACCAAGGTTGTTAGCTGACATACTAAACACTGGGCACACTACTGGCTATTTTAGTTTAGTAAATTATTTTTTTGAATGTTAATTGAAGTGCATAGTTTTGAGGTGGATGTATTATGTTTTTGGGTTGTGGTCATTTGGTAGGGGTTTGTTTCTATGGGTGTGTTATGCTGCGGTGGTTGTGGCCAGTGCCTAGAGTCTTGGGTGCATGGCCAAAGGCCGTAGGCCGTAGGCCATGCACCCAAGACTCTAGGCCCTGGCCACAACCACTGCAGCATAACTCTACAATGCTACCAAACATTTTGATTGTGGGATGTGGGCTGCTAAGGGGACATAATTACGAAGGATTTGTTGGGGTCACCAGCTTTTTACTCAGTAGGAGATTACTAAGTACTGGGTGATTCTGTGGTGCTTGGCGATGGGAGAGTTTGAAATAAATTATGGGTTGCAAGGAAGGGCCTGGTGCTTGTGTTGCAGACTGAAGGGAAGGGGGAGATGTTGTATGTATTGCTTTACAACACTGGACATATTTGTAGATGATGTGATAGATATTACTGCATCTGTGCATAGTTGAATGCTGTTGTGAAATCTAGAATGGAATGGGCAATCAGCTGGAATGAGAGAGCTGTGTACATTGGAAGAACAGTTGTACAGGCAGTGGTGTTGTTCCAGCTGGGAGCCTTTCAAATTATATTGGCTATCTGTGTGCATAGGTAAAGATGCATGTACTCATCTTGACTGTGTGTCATTGTATAACACACTAGAAAGCCTTTTTCCATAATTATACTGTTATTTCTCCCATCTTTTAACATGAAATGACACTTTTTTAGATAGCTGTGTGTGTTGTGTCTGATTACTATTATAATCATTCCTAAAGGAAGTTCAAATGATAGATTGTATGTAAAATATCCAGAATGTATAGAAAGGAAATTGTATGTACATCCAATGCACTATAATGCATTAAATGCTATTATAGTTCAAATGTGGATACATTGGTGGTGTGGTTACACACATGACAGAATGAATGAAGAGAATAACAATGTCCACATTACAGTTAGTAATATGGGCAAACAAAAAGTTGGAAAGCAGACAGTTTTGCAAGTGGCACTTGATCATAGCAGATGGGAGAAATAAAAGTAAGCATTTTTATAGGGGAAGTGGAAGTTACCCTGTTTGTATGTATTTATACAAGAGCTGTACATGTACTGTGCAGAAAACATTCATAACTGTCGTTTGTGTTCATGCATGTGGATGTGTATGAATCTGCAAGCAGATCTATTGGAGAGTTATATAGTAGTTGTTGCTGTAGATGTTTTGCAATCACAGCACAATTGTACTCAGAATGATCAACAATACATCTAAAGTGCTGAATTGTAATGATGCAGCTAGATGTTCTTGGATGTGATTAGTGGATGGTTATGTGACTGTTTAACAGTAGCTAATGAGGGAATGGTGCAGAGAGTGAAGTGTAAAGGGTAGACGGGCTGCCTCAGTGTTAAGCATTCCGTGCACAACGCGGCTGTTCGCAGACAGGAAATGCCACATCCCGAGGTTCTCTGGATAGCTGGCATGGAAATAGGACTAGGGGAATTAGTCACTCTGGTGCTGAGGGTGTCATTCATAGGGAGAGAGGGTATTTATTTTTTATTTTTTCATTGCTGTATGCTGTGAAGAAGGCTGTGGTTGCTGAGATGGACAGCGTTAGAGTTAGAGTGCGGATAGTGGGAGATCATTGTATTACTAATCTGCAGTGGTATGCAAACATGTGGGCATTTCAGACAATGTGGGCATGAAGGGAGTGGAGACTACCTGGTGTGATGTGCCAGGGAAAAATGTGCAAGGTGTTTATACACTTTGTAAAAATATGGCTTATTTTAACATTCTGGTGGTAAATTGTGGAGCAATGTATTTGGGCTATCTGAGTGCAACAAGTTTGCTGGGTGCACTGAAGCAGTTGCTAAAGGAACTGTTGCACCTGTTTCCATCTGCTGAGATAATTATTTCACAAATACCACATAGGACTGCATGGATGCCTTGTCATGTATTTAATCCTCAACAAGACATAGCAAGATGTCTTGTTAATGAAGGAATATCTTATTTTATGTATTCTGTGGACATGCCATCATTCCAAAATGAGAACCTTTTGGAAGATGGTGCAGTTTTTTCTTGTAATGGAATGACTTTCACAGATTTTGGTCATGCAATATTTCTTGGTAATATGCAGACCTCAATCAAGAAGTTGTTGTGAAGTCATGTAACAGATAAAATCTGAAAAAAACCTAAAAAGAAGCCTGTAAAAATCTGAAAAAAGGCTCTTTTCAGAGCCAACCTCAAAGGGAAAGTGGGGCACACTATTTAAATTTTCATTCCCCACCCTCAGATTTTTCGATGTGTCCATGGACAACGCGGTTGTCCGCGGGCAGCATGTATTACATATGGGGATTTGGATGTTGAGAGGGATGCAAATGTGACATAGCACAGGAAAGGTTTGGTCAATAGGGTTTACTGGGTGTGGTGTGTGAGCAGAGAGTTTTTCAGAAAGTGTTTTTCCTGCGAAGAGACGAGATAGCTATGGCTGTGTGTTTCAGAAAGCAGATTGTCTGGATTTTGGGAGATTTGTGGATAAATTGGTTGGAGGTGCATGCAGATTGCTGTGGAGTAGCTGTACGTTGTGGATGCCCTCATGTGGAAGTGCAGTGGCATGGAGTGCGTCGAATGAAGTAGCTAGATTTGGTACCTCTCTGTGCTACTTTGGTCATCCAGACATTATTATTATTCATTGTGGAGGGAACAGTTTAGGACATGTTTCTGGAATCGCTTTGCAATTTGCAATGAAAGAAGGACTTGGGAAAGTCATGGACATGTATCCAAACTCCAGAGTAATTTTTTCCCGTATTGCGCAGAGACAAATGTGGCTGCGTTCTTCTTCATTTGGTCCACAAATGGAGAAAGCAAGGCGCAATGTTAACAAGGTTGTCTGTGCCTTTTGGCAAGATGTTGGTATGTCCTCTTTTCACAATGAAAATATTATGTTTCGTAGTGCACACATTTTTCGCAGAGCTGGAGTACATTTTACTTATGCCAGTAATCAGATTTTTCTGTGAAATATATTAAATGCATTGGGACCTTTTTTGGAATTAGACCAATCCATTTTGCTGTAGGTGTTGACCATCTGAGGTTTTCGATACACAAAAAAACACCACAAAAAGGTTATTTTCAGTGCCACCACTTCCTCCCAGAGAAAAGTGCAATGGTTGTGACAGGGCAGCACTGCACAGATTTTAGATGTCCGCCGACATTGACACTTCTCTTTTTGTACTGGGAAAGGCGGCTCTGAAAAGACCCTTTTTATGGGGGGGGGTTGTTGTTTTATTTTTTTTTGGTTTCTGAAAAATGACACACAAGGAAAAGAAGGGAAAGGAGGGTAAGGAAGGAACACCAGCCACAGGGATAATAAAGGGCAGGTGGAGAGAGGAAGATGTAGGGTGCGCCTTATTCAGGTAGGTAGCAGTTCTTCTCATGCTCCTTGACCACAGTCTCGAAAGCACTTCGAAGGTTCTCCCCCCTGCAGACTACTGCGTTACAGTACGTGCACAATACTGTTACCTTTCAAAGGTATGGATCAACAGCATCATGTATGGCCTGCGAGGCAGCTAGAGGGATGTGCTGCCCCACAGGAGTGTCTCTTGTGGTGGCAGGAGCAGAAACAGAGGATGTTGTAGGGGGCCTCAACCTACTACGTTTATCACAAGGTACAACCTTACGAATAGCCCCACTGTGGAACGATTTTAGGTGTCACTTCATTGAGGTAGTACCATAGCTGTACAAACACGGTTTCACATGGCTCACCACCATCTTGCACTGATTGCAGGTAACCTTGTGTGCACATGCTTTTGGTACTCCATCAACAGTGGTAAATAACCTCCACAACCAAGATTCACAGTGAGAACTAGTAGTAGGGACTTCCACTACCTCATCTTCTTCATCCTCTTCATCATTCTCCTTTGTATCCTGACACCTGTTCCCCTCTGCAGGCCCTCAGGGAGGGGTTGGCGGTGGATCGGATGGGGATGCTGCTGAAACAGCAGTAGCACCAGCAGTAGCCATGGATGCCATCAGGACAGCTGTTTGAAAGAGCAAGAGCAATCCAATGCAACAAGGAGCAGTCTCTGTCCTGGAAGCCCAAAAACAGAATAAGGAGCAGCTCTGGGGTATGGCCTTTTATAGGGGTACTGGGGCGTGCTTTGCGGACACCCGCACTGTCCCAGGACACTACGAACACCAAGAAGGGGCTAAAAAAATAACAAGAAGAAGTATGCAGATTGCCAGGGTCATAGTGTGAGAGATGTGCAAGGGTGAACTTTCCCAGGAAAATAACTTGGATTGCTGAAAAAGACACTTTTTAGGTGTCTGGGAACACGGACAGTGTTTGTTACGCTTAGCGCGGGTGCGGTGACATGATGACGTCGTGGACACGTTGGTGAATGGGACGGCTGTCCATAGGACAGCAAATGCATGGGGTAGTGTCTCCACATGCGTGCGGGTGTTCCACGGACAGTGTTCCAGTCCCCAAAGTAATTAAAATTGCGACACACGTGCGGAGGACAGTTGCAGACAGGCACAATGTTTGTAGGGGCAAGGGTGTACTACGCATGCACGCGGGTGTTCTACGGACATTGTTCAGGTCCCCAACCAAAATGAATGTGCGTCACAACTTTGCGGACAGGCGGACAGGCTATGTGTTCTATGGACATATTCATTCTGGTTACGGACAATGCGAACAAGGGGAATGTTCTTAGGACACTTTATTTTGCATAGCTACGAAAATACGGACATCTTTAGTGTTCTGCAGACACCCCCCATTTTGACTACGGCCTATTCAAACAGGTATAGCATCCTTAGGATACCCCCATTTTGGTTAATTACGGACAGGCAGACATCTTGTGTGTCCCAAGGACACTTCCATCTTGATTGAGGACAGTGCAAACAGGTATAGTGTCCTTAGGACACCCCCATTTTGGTAAATTGTGGACAGGCATACATCTTGTGTGTCCTAAGAACACTTCCATTTTGATTGCCAACAATACGAACAGGTATAGTGTCCTTAGGACACTTCCATTTTGGTTAATTAGGACATCCTGGACACCCTAACTGCCTTTATAAAAAAAAATAAGACACAGAGGAATATACTAACAACACACTCAATATTTTATTATTGTATAAAAGTATAACATTATGAAAGAGATGGGGAACCAGAAACTGATACAAATACAGACGAATTAGGTGTTTGGACATCATGGATGGTAGAGGAGGAAGGGAGTGAATTCTCATCGTAACGTTTTTCTTGCTGGGGAGGTTTTGGGGATAGTTGGCTGGGACATGGAGAGGGACAGCAACATTTAATGTTTCTTTTATATGGTCCTCCATAAAGTGTTTTAAAAGAATTACATTTTTTATTAACAGATTCATGTTTAGCTTCATTCGCTGCAGAGTTTTTTCTAACGTCTCTCTTGGTATATTATTTTTAATGTCTGTATGGTCTGTTAAAAAAAAAGGTGTTAAGTACACATAAGGTTATGGTTATTAATTGGCTTATATAGAGAAGTGTAGTGTCTACCATTAGTATGACTGTCTTCACTCATTTCATCACGAGGAAAATTTTCTTCCAGCCATTCCAAAGTACTGGACATTTCTGTGTAAATAAAAAAAAATATATATCAGTTTTAGTGTACCTAATACAGAATGTTTATAAATATATACAATAAATGTAGTGTATTCACTAGTTTCTTGCATAGTTTGCCGTTACTGTTGCGTAGATGTCATGTTGATTTTTGCTATGCAGTTTCTGTGAGGTCATTCTGTTGGAGGCATATTTATTGTGCTTTGGTATGTTCCACTATCTTGCATATGTTATGTAATTGGACTGTTGGTGTCTTAAATACACAGTTTCAGTTCCTATTTATTATTGAATGTAATTTATATATGTGCTGCTTTTTCAACATGATTATGTTTTTTTTTTGGGGTGATATAAAAATGTAATTTAGCCCCTGAGTTTTTGGATAGTGTTGATGTTGTCCGAGTCCATCCGCGAACAGGCGCATGGTCCCCGGACATCAGACCCACGAGCGAAGGTAGGGGGTTCAGCATGTTGTATGTTATATGTATATAAACTAAGGGCATCCTAGTAAACATTTATCAAATTTACATTATCTCTATATCTATTTTCAGTTAAACGTTATGGTTAAATTGTGCTACTAAAAACCTATGAAATTCAGTGAAAAAAACGTCCTTAAAGGGACATTATGGTTAAGTTGCGCTTCTAAAAACCTATGAAATTCACTGAAAAAAACGTTGTTAAAGGGATGTTATGGTTCCAAGTAAAACTGGAAAACCCCTGAAATGTGCAAGTTATGGTAAGCTAAGCAACCATAACTCACACCACCACTGTGCACTGCTAAGACTAACACCCAGGACATCAAAGATGACATCAAAAATGTCATTGATGACATCACTGATGACTTCACTGATGACATCACATGTCTGGCTCCCTCTTTTTATCCTTTACTGAAATATCTAGGCCAGTAACAGTCAGGACCTAAACATTCAAAAAGTACTATATTTGTAGACTGATACTTCAAATATGTTCGTACAGTAATTCACTTGAGGTTCACTCACAGCATATGAAACATATACATAAGGGAAAACACAGACTTGGAAGACAGCAATGCTTTCTATTTATGAAGATGATCAGTAAGGTTATCAACACTTCCTTATAGTTCTGTTGTTTTTTTTTATTACTGTACTTTCCCTGGATATGCTCATATTTGCATACAATATACTCACATTACTTTCCTTAGGGTCTAGTCACATTATGTGATAGCTATACATAGGTAAGTAGTATCTTTCAAACAGAGCAATCATTTCTGTGCATGAAGATAATCAGTTAGATTATGAAGATTGTCTGGTAATGCCGCTGTTTTATTGTTTATTTCATTTTCCCTGTATATGCTCATATTTGTATTTGTTGTTGTCTGTTTGTGTTTTGTTTGCAATAATGCAATCATTTAGTTTGTGGGTTTTGATGTCCCTTTAACAAAGTCACTGAATATATATGTATATATATATACATATATATTCAATGAAAGAACTTTGTTAAAGGGACGTTATGGTTAAGTTGCGCTACTAAAAACCTATGAAATTCAGTGAAAAAACTTTGTTAAAGGGATGTTATGGTTAAGTTGCGCTACTAAAAACCTATGAAAAAAGTTACAAGCCCCTCCCCAGCTTGTGGAGTCTGTGCGCAGCGTGGTAGTCCGTGGACATTGGAAAAATGTGTGTGATGGTGGAATCAAAAACATTGAACTCTTTTGCGTGGGAAAGTGGTGGCTCTGAATATAACCTTTTTTGTATTTCTAGTTATTATAATGTTTTATTCAATTTATAAAGTAAACTAAAGAACATTCTACTAAACTGAACTATGTCGATAAACTTACAAAAACATACAAAAAAGTTGGCATTTTGTTTTACTGGTGTTTCTATGTATTTTTTGCACCTACTGAAATATGTTTTGTATATTTACAAAAACTGCTTCAAAGCATTCTGAATGTTTTGCAGAAAAATGTGATTACCCAATTCAGTAAGATGTACTCCATCTCTGTGGAAAATGTTGACAATGTCAGATTTAATATTTTCATTATGGAGAGACGTCATGCCAACATCTCCCAAAAACGCACACACAGCCTTGTTGACTTTGCGCCTCGCTTTCTCCATTTGTGGACCAAATGAACTTGAGCGCATCCACATATGTCTCTGGGCAATGCGAGAAAAAATCAGTCTTGAATTGGGGAACAGTTTGTTCAATTTGCCAAATGTCCCCTTCATTGAAAACTGCAGTGAAATTCCAGCCACATAGCCTAAACTGTTCCCTCCACAATGAACAATGATAATGTTCAGATGTTTCATTGTGACCATATTTACACATAATAGGAGCCAGTCCACCCAGTTCGTGCCGTGCACTCCATACCATTCTATGTGAACATCAACAAATGCAAGATTTTCAACCACTCCACAGTGCTCAGCATACACCTTCAGCCAATGGATCCACTAGTCCCCCAAAATCTATACACTCTGCCTCCTGAAACACATAGCCATAGCCATCTGCAATCCTCTTAGCAAACAAAGCTTCTGAGAGACTTTCTCCTTGTATACCACAACAAGGAAACCTGATAGGTTAATCCCCTGGGCAGAACAGTCCCATTCCCATGCCTAAAATCCTCATAAGACCCGGATGTTGCACATACTGTCCATGGACTACCGGGGAGATCACGGACAAATCGTCCAATTTAAGTGGGTGGGGAGGGAAATTAAACCAATATGAAGTATTTAATCTTTAGTGGTGGCTGTGAAAAGAACCTTTTTTGTTTTATTTTCAGTGTTTCGTTTTTGGGGGGCATTTTAGTGTTTTTTCTTCCTACAACTACTTAGAAATCTGTTCACATGCACTCCACATCATTTTCACAGGAACCTTCTGAGTACATTTTGAATGTTTTGGAGAAAGATGTCATTATCAAAATCACTCAAAACATTATGTGCACCATCCGGCACAATGTTCTCATTTGGAAAAGATGTCATCCCAACACCATTTGAAAATGAACATTCCCCATTGTTTACAAGGCTCCTTCCTGTTTCTTGGTGGGTACAAAACACATTACTGCATCTCAATACTGCCCTAGGAGGTATGTGTGAAAAGATTATCTTTCCACGTGGAAATAGTTCCATTAGTCCTTGCAGCGTATTTATCAATGCAAAGTTATTGCACTGATGTAGATCAAACTATGTCCTCCACCATGTACCACAATTAAATCTGGACATTGAAAATGAGACATGTTTTTGCAATATGCAAATAAACTCTCCCAGTTTTGCCCAGGAACACCATACCAAGAAACCTCCACTCCCTCCATTTCTATGTTAGGAGAAATGCCACACATTTTGGTATACCTTTTCAGATTCAGCATCCAAGAATCTCCCACCATCCACACAGTAAGCCTTCTCATAACAACAGCCACAGATATCATCCCTAGACACAGCAATGAAAATAATGGCTATCCTCTCTTCCTATAAATCACAACCAGAACACCTCATTGGCTAATCCCCAAAGTCACCTTTCCATGCCAGTCATCCTTAAAAGATCCAGATGTGGCATGCCCTGTCCATGGACTACCGCACTGTCTGGGGACCCTCTAAAATAGAGCAGCCCTTCTTCCCTTTCCACTTTAGTCTTTGCATCACTTCCCCATTGGCTGCTTTCAAGCAATTACACACCCATCCAGCAATGAGATCCAAAAACTCTACATCGAACTCTGGCATCTCAGTTCAACACGTCAGATTTACTGTACATGTCTCCTGTTACTCACAAGCACCTGCATCGGAAACTACTATACAAATCTCCAAGACTTCTATTTACAGATTCAACCACATCTCCATCTATCAAGACAAAGTACAGGTATGCTTATATTTGTAAAATTTTATTTCCAACTCCATTACACATGTATGTAAATAGGATTCCTGCCACTTACCCCGCATTAACCTACTCAATATTCATACCCCATCTCCTGAAATCAAGTGGCAGTTGCTTAGAATGCCGGCTGGTTACAAAGTTTTCTTTTAATGAGCATTGTTATGACAGTTTAACAATACATATTTGCAATTCCAGCACCACTGTTTGTGTTTTTTTTGTGAAAGAAAAGAAAATCAAATATAAAAGATTTAAATGACAGATCCTGTGTGAAAGTTCAATATATTGACAGTACATGCATACTGGCCGATATGATCAGCACCATTCTAAGCACAACCAATAAATGCATGTATACATTTACAACGGTACTGTGTGTAATTTCTAAAAAATAAATGACAGAAAATGACAGAAAATAGAAACAATTGTGCAACATTTTGAAATAACACTCAGTGAGTGCAATTGTATTAACTTTGATGCAAATGAATACTTGCTAACATTTCCCTTTCTGATCTGCATGTGCTTATTGCCTCCTACATTTTTCACGGCTTTCTAGGACTTGTGGTGCACCTTTTCTAAGGCAAAATGTGCAACCACAATTCCCACAATACAAACAAAAGAACCATTATTTAATAGGCATCTACACATTGGAATGCATCACATTGGCAAGTATGCATGCACTGACAACATAGTAAACGTTCACACAAGTGCCACTTAAAAGTGTCATACAAATGTTTTACATCTCCACTTCTGTTTTTCATGAAAAAGTTACACACAGTGCTGCTATAAATCCACAAAACCATTTTTCAACTTGCATGTACAGCCTCCCAAAAATGACATATTTTAAAACACACAGCATTTTCCATTTAGCATTCTATAAAAATGTCACACTTTCTTGCTACAGCCTCGTTGGGCATACTTATCATGGAACCAACATCCTCATTACCATCGGAGCCAGTGCTCCAGTTTCCCCATTCCCGTAGAGTCCTATAGGATTCCACGGAATAGGGACTAACATTTTCTGCCACCTGACTTTCCAGGCCAATCGGACTTGTAATGTCCTGCTAGCACCGGGAAGCTATGTGCCCAAAAATTATTAGGAATCTGGTGGCAACCCCTCTGCAGCACTGGCAGGGTTACCACCATACTTGTAATTAGGCCCAATTGTATTAAGTCTTCTTTCCAACAACTCTGCCTACATCTCCTTGTACTAAAATTACTTCACCACTACCATACATAGACACTAATGTTCTTCTTTCGCAATTGCAGTGAACGACAACCTCCAGAAAGACAACAATCTGAAGAAAACTACTCTTCACATCCTAGTCAGGATGTGAATTTGTCTTGCACCTCTGGTTTGATAGCCATGGAATTAAAGCAGGGTCTGATGTTCTCTCTTCTCAAGAGATCCTCTTTAGACTCCTCTATCCCAACCAGTTTCCGACCTATTTCCCTTCTCTCTTCTCCTATGAAACTTCTTGAGACTCCTATTTCCCCTCTACTTTGCCAGTTTCTGGAGGACTCATTTTTATTTTAGTTCCTTTCAGCCTGGCTTCCATCCAGGGCGAGGGACCAAGATTGTTCTTGTGTCAGCTTTCAATGATCTGGTGTGGCTGTCCAATCAGGGGGGAGTGGGGCGCTGATACTATTAGACCTTTCAGCTATGTTTGATACAGTTGACCAGTCCATCCTGTTGGATCACCTCTCCCTAGCAGGCCTCTCTGGCTCAGTACTGACATGTTTCTCTTTCTTCTTGTCAGATAGGGCAACAATCATAGCTCTCTTTCCATGTCACTCAGCTCCTGTCTCCCTTTTATTTGGTGTTTCCCAGGGCCTTGTCCCCTATACTTTTTAATGAATGTATACAGCCACTGGTGGGCCTCACCCACTCCCACGGCTTCCAGTGCTACTTATATGCAGATGACACAAAGGTTCTAGTCCAGCTGAATCTCCTGCAAACTGATACGTCGTCTAAATTTAGGAGTTGCCTGGAGGTGGTGGGCGGTGGATGGGTGGTAACTGGCTTAGGCTGCATGGGGACAAGACTGAGGTTCTTGTGGCTGGTCCTCCCTCAGCCACTGCCCTGAGAACCCCTTCATTCTGGCCCCTTTCTCTTGGCCCTTTTCCTACCCTGGTATCTGTTGTTAGGGATCTGAGAGTGAAACTGCCATCTTCACTCTCTATGAAGGATCAGATTGGTGTCACATGCCAGGGAGGTTACTTGCAGCAAAGATACTGCAGAAAGTTTTACCTTTGCTTCCCACACAGTTCCATGCTCTGGTTGGGGCCTCTCTGGTTATGAGTCACATTGATTATTGCAACTCCCTGTACCTGGCACAGCCTTTGCATGATATCAAGCGCCTTCAGTGACTTCAGAATCTGGCTTACCGAGTGGCTACTGGTTCTCCTTATTGTACTCATATCATGCCTATCCTGCAGAATCTTCACTGGCTTCCGGGGTTAAAACGCGTCAAGTTTAAATCTCTCTGCATCGTCCACCAGCCTGTGTATGGACCGGGAGCAGAATATCTTGGGCTAAATTTCAGCTTTATGTCCCTACCTGGGCTCTTCATTCACAGGATGTCTGTCTTCTTGTAATTCATCTCTACATTTGGTTAGAAAAGACGGATGTGCTTTTTCAGTAGCGGGAGCCAAATTGTAGAATTCTCTCTCAAGAGCAGTTAGAGTGATAGAAAACCATTTTATCTTTAGGCGCCTTCTAAAAACTCTGTTATTCTAGCTGACTGCTGGTCACAGCCAATTCTTGTCAGTCAATCAGTGCCATTATGACTCAGTAAACATGTGCTTTAGAAATTGTGATACCATAACATAACATGGTTTTGGATTAGTTAATTGTAATACGAGGACAAATGAAGAGAACATCATTGCCCCTACATGACAATGTGGGCCTACGATGAGTACAATTGATTATAACTACATTAGCCAAACAGCTGGGCATTTGGTGTATAATGTTAAGGTACTATGTAATGCTCTTAATGAGCATGTGACCCTAACTCTTACACTAATTCAAGGTGAGGCTGTTGAAAAAACATGCTTCCATGGCATACATGAGATTGTCCCAAAGGGAAATCATTATTTGGAAGGAAGGAAATTCCCCAAAGATAAATGACCATGTATTGAAGCAACAGTCTTTGCTGATTTATAATACAGAGAATTTAAACCTAGACAACGTTTTTTTCCTACAATGGGCCTCACTACAAGTATGGCGGTAAGGCAACAACAGCGCCGGTATCGTTAGCGGCACCATTGCTACCATACCGACATACTAGGAGTTCTGCTTGCGTGTGTCCTTGCAGCCACCAGGTCTGACCTGGTGGCCGGAACCGGCACCCGCAATCAGAACATGATGGTAGCACCAGTACCATTAATAATGATACCGGTGCTACCACCCTTCCCATTCTCATTGAGCACTATGGGGCACAATCGGAATGTGAATGTACCCGGCCCGGCACCCGCGAAAGAGCAATTACCGGGTCCACCTGGCCAGAATAGCCCGGTAATTGCACATTCGCTGGTGCCGGACCCGGATGCGAGTTTGGAGGCAGCCTTGTAGGTGAAACCGGCAAGGCTAAAGGTTAAGTTTGCATCAGCCTAGCTTGATATGTCATTTACCCTATAGCCAGATGCTCGGAGTGAAATGCATCATCAGTGACCCCCAGAGATTACACTACTGAACTTGAGAAATGGCGGAAAAATTCATCAGAAGGAAGTTCCTCATTAGGAACAGAGACACAGGGCTCATACCTAAAAAGAAATTGCCAGTACTATCAGAGATTACTTTGCTGCATTAGGCCATACCTTAACGTCAAAAATAGTGCCACCATCGCCAGAGCCACTATCCTGTCCCGACTCGATTATGGGAATGCATTGATGCTTGGGTCTAGCAATAACTGCATTAAACAATGCAAAATAATCCAAAATAACGCCGTCAGAACCATCACCGGGAAACCCAAGCGTGACCATATTACACAAGACAGAATTGGCCTTCATTGGCTCGCCATAGAGGAGTGCATTAAATTCAAATCTTTGACGTTGGTCCACCGCTGCCTATATGGCACGGCTCCATCATATCTCAAAAGGGAATTCAATTGGTACGAACCAAGCCGAAGTTTAAGATCAGCTAAACAAGGGCTACTCAAATCCAGCCACACCAGAATAAAAGCCACTGGACTTGGGAGGGCCTTTCCCACCAAGGAAATTGCTCTCTGGAATGAGCTTCTGGGCAATCTTAGGCTGAAAAGTAACTACCTTTCCTTTAGAAAGCAGCTGAAAACATTACTCTTTCAGTAATCTGTTACATACTCAGCTTCGGACTCTTATTGAGTCCATCTCTTCTCTGTTTTATTTAGTCCTGTGATCTCTTCTCCCTTCGTGTTTTTGTCGCGCCTGATGCTTGCGAGCAGCGGCACGTTACAAATATATAAAGTAAAGTAAAGTAAAGTACAAAGAAGAAGAGATTATGGCTGCTAAAGTGAAAGTAGATCTCCAAAATCGTAAAGCGTTGATGACTGTGGGTACAAAAATTAGTAAGGGCTTGCACATGTTGTAGCAAGATGAATCCTGTGGATCCTCAGAGTAGAAAAGGGTGATTGCGTGTGACTAGGCAGTGTCGCAAAGTTTGTTTTCTTGTTAATCAGATGTCAAATTCCAAGAAGAAGGGAAGGGTAAAGAGTGGCAAAGGCCTGGCACGACAGATACACCATAGTCATGAGCAGCACAAGTGAATTCCCCAAAGAGGGCCACTGATATGAAGAGAAGGAGTAATGACTGTCCAGTTGCAGACTTATCTGCTCACCCCAGGAATGTGTTTACGAGGAACTCTTCTGCACGAAGGAGGGATGGGGGAGGAAGATTACGTGACTAACTGCTAATGCTTATGTAAACTTCTCTGTGCACGTGCTAGAGATTGGAACCAATGATATTTGAAAATGTATATAAACTATGCAGACCTAATGCTTATCAGCTCAATCCTGCGCAGTCTTTTGAATGTGCAGTAAGTCATGCCCATTTGCGAATGCTGAAATTGAATAAATGGATGACTTGACCAACCGTCTGAGTCTTTTTGGAGTCGGGTCCCCTTTGACGGAAGTGGGGTGAGCGAAAGTGTACCCCCATGACAGCACCCAGAAAAGTGAAACCTGAACCTCCTTTGGTATTTGTATCAAGATATTCTGCACAGAGTAATCGGATAAACACAACAATCAAGAAACATTGACAAGTGTTGACATGTGACCCCAAGATTGAACAACTGTTCAGAGATTTACCCACCTATGCTTATCAACGTAGTAGGAATTTTAGAGATTGCCTTGTACAGACATGACCGCCAAGCAAAAGAGCGGAAACCAAATGTTAAGGAACATTCCCTTGCTTACAATGTAGTAATTGCAGTTATGTACAGAAAGGTTGCAGCATTAATCACCCCCACACTGGTGAGAAAATAACACTCAAACATTTTGCGACGTGTGAAACTCCAAACATAATATATGGAATCAAGTATCCATGTAGATTATATTATGTAGGCCAATCAAGAAGAAAAGCTAAACTTCGATGGAATGAGCACCAGTTGTACATACGTAATAAAAATATGAACTCTGCAGTAGCCAGACATTGGGTAAATAAGAGGCACAATTTGGCACAAATCCTTTTTTTTTATACTGGAAGTGGTCCATAGGAATGAGCCCCATGAGAATTTACAGAAACGCATGAACACTAGAGAATGTTTCTGGATCGAACGCTTAGTGACCCTTGCACCTAAGGGACTAAACGAGGAAATCAACTGGACATGTTTTCTATAAAGATGATTGCATATCTCCTTTTTTGATTACTGATTATTTCGTGCATGTACAGTAATACATGGGGACCCTTGCACCTAAGAGACCAAATGAGGAAATTAATCTGACATGTTTTCTGTAAAGATGATTGCATATCTCCTTTTTGATGACTAATGACTCTATGTATTTACAGGAATACGTTGAAACTGTGATATGATTTTTGTCTAGATTATTAACTGTAGATATTAGGATATGTCACCATCTCCAATATTTATGCTATTATTTGGTCGATCCATTGTTATAGGTATTTATAAAATAACATACCTAGTCACATAGCTATTTGTTTCCAGAAAGTGGGAAATGACATGTACTTTCTGACATACTACCAGGCCATGAAATTGCAACATCACCCCCTTTTTCACCACACCCTCAGTCACAAATAAGGTGTGCACAACATGAACCTTCCCCAATTGGACCTTTCCTGACCACCCCAACACACCGTTGTGTAGTACAATTTACACTTAGGAGATCAGGCAAGTTAAAGAACCACACAGGGAAGTTATAAAAATAGCATTCTTTCATTATAATACTACATTAAGGCACACTTTCGGTATTATAAGGTAAGAAAAAATATATTAGCACATACATACAACTCACAGTTGGGTCACCCCCTGGGGATTACACTCTACTTTAAATGACTTTAGCATAGACACATACATTAAATGCAATCGCCAAAGTAGGACGAAAGAGATAGTAGCATACATTAAAACCAGGCTGTATGGGTATCAGGTAATATTATCCCCATATATATGGTCGCCGTAAATAATATCGCTGGGAAAAGGTTGCGGCGATATTATATGGGTGACCATATATATGGGGACAGGGGTAAAAAAAAAAATTAAAAAAACGGCAATTTTTCAGAGATATTTTTGCATGGCGAGATTTTTGTGGCGACATTATTACATGGAACCGCTGTATAAAGCACCCAGCACCATATACTAAATTTTGGTCCACCCCTAGTCTACCCCAGGTCGCGGTAAGTCTATTAGGTATTCCGAAAGATTTCCAAGGATGGAGGTGAGTTGTCAGGAAAGCACAGTGAAATACTGCAGGTACAGTACCAAGGTTCGGACCTGGACAACACCACCCTGTCTCAGCCCTGGATTTTGCTAAGGTAAGCAACACTTTATGCCCAATCCAAACCATATGGGCAGGGGAGCAGATCAAGAGATATAAGGGTTCTCAGTCTCTCATACCACTAATAAGTTGGGAATCATCCCAGATGATAATAAATCACTAGGGGAAGCAAAGATCACCAACTGTAATCGCTGTGCAGGGTTATCTGCTTGGGGGTTTGAGTCGGTTATCTCTGGTCACCTTTAGATTCCTCTAGAGACCCCAGATTGTAGAACAAACTCACAGACTCAGTTGCACAGTCGAGGGGACCCTCACTGGGATGTTCACAGATGCACTTCTTGCATTGACCTCAGAACGGGTCCAGAGGCACTCTGCAACACAGCAAATGACCTTTGGTATCCTGCAGTCATGCCTCCTGGTGGAGGGCAGCACATTTATTTCCATAGTCCCACCAGAGCCTCGAGTATGCCCGTATGTACGATCAGTTCCAGCTGTTTGGTCAACCGAAAGTCCTTACAACAACGGATGTCTGGTTTTGGGCCTTGCAGAGCAATTACAAAGGTGCACACTGCAACAATGGAAAACAGGTGACAAACCTCAAGCAGGACAGGTGACTGTTTGGTCCAACCAGTCTTAGGGAGAAAGCTACCTCACAGAGGTCTTCCCTGTCAAGTAGAACATTAAGGTATGCAACATGGTGATTCTTTATGGGCAAGTACTGGTCACTACAGTAGTCCACCAGCATCCCTCGCTCATCTTCTTTTTTTCGATCTCTTCGGGTTCAGTGGTCAACTAGTTACCTAAGCCCAGCTCATCTACTTATATCAAGAAAAGGGACTGGGGGGTCGCCCGCCAATAAGCGCACTCTGTAACAGTCAAACTTAGAGGAGGCTGTCTTATTGGGGACAATCAGCCTCCCAGAATCTGCCCAGCAAAAGCCATGTCCTCTTGGGGAATGTGGATTGGGGGCAGACATCCCATACCCACTTCCTGCCACTTCTCACACAATGGAGAGTTTTTCTGGGATTCTTGCATGAAGCCTCTCAGGGTGCCTGAGGACAGAGAGTCCTCCCCACCTGGAAAGGAATAAGGATTGCGAACAAAGGAAAGGACATCTTGAACAGGGCTTAAAAGAGTAAGGGGCACCACGTTTCAGAATTTGGTCTTCTTTAGTGTATTATCACGACTGTAGCAGCAGCCCTGGTTGATGCACTCCAAAAATAGGTTAAAAAAACGACTTCCACCTGCCTGTCCAGGGGATGTCTTGAAAGTAGTACAACTGCTACTTAGAAACAAGTTAAAGGGATGCAAAGTGTCCTCAAAGCACTCCATGGAGAATGGCTTGTGCCGCAATGAGCAACATGCAGTAGTCACAAAAAGGAGGTGACTACTCCTGTACTGGGGAGTCTAGGGACTCACAAGTGAACCCAACTATTACCCCTGGAAGGTCCCTGGCAGCAAATCACACCTGCTGGGGTTGCTGTCATTGGAAAGCATGGAGCCAAAGAGCCTCATCACGGGTTGATCGGAGCGCCAAAAATGTTGCAGTTATGCTATTATCGCTGCATTACCGCTCCGCCCGATCCCGAGTTTGGGTGGAAAGCTGGAGACTTATCTCCAGCTCTGAGCAGTAGGTAAATATTCAGTTTTCCACCCATTTTCAGCACTACAACCACCAGCAGCAATAGTGCAGAAAAACCATTTAGAGTCCTATGGACTCAAAACAAATGGGGACTAACAGCGGTAACGCTAATTGTTTTGGGCAGTATCCCAGCACAATTACCAGATACCACCCAACTCATGATGGGGCCCTAGGAGGTGAAGTCTCCCCTCCACTGGCTCTTGTAAGATTTGTCCAGTGGTCCAAAGACTAATGAACATGGAGGATGTGGGGGAGATAAAATGGTCCATCTTAACTCTGGAGTCAGAAAGATTCCAAGAGAGTCCAGCATTAGTGCTTGGAGGCTCAGGACAGAGAGGGTAAGTTTTGCCAAATGAAAATGTCCATAACAACGAGTTCCAAATGTGACATGCGTTTCAAATGCGGTTCGACCTGTTCATGGCATTACAAGTAGCATGTTTCTGTTAGATATTTTGAGTTTGCCGGGCTCGGAAATAAAGGACATTTTGTTGATTTTTTTAGACGCCGAGAAGGCCTTTGATAGGGTGAATTGGGGCTTTCTGAATTATACGCTGTCGAAGTTGGGTTTTGGTCCTTTCTTTCTTAAGGCTATTCAAGCTCTTCAGAATGGCATTTCGGCAAAGGTGTGGGTGAATGGGGGGTTTTCTACGTCATTTCCGTTGTTTAGAGGCACTCGCCAAGGTTGCCCCTTGTCGCCACTGTTATTTAATTTAGTGTTGGAGCCCCTGTTGGCATATATACGTCAGATGAGATGTATCAGAGGGTTTGCAGTGGGAGAAGGGGAAGTAAAGGCTTTGGCTTATGCGGATGATGTGGTGGTCGTCTTGAATGACCCTGTTGTAGGGGGTCAACTATTAAGGGAGGTCTTTGAAGAGGTGAGTAAGCTATCTGGGTATCGGATCAACTGGGATAAGACGGTGATATTTCCAGTGAGGGCTTCACCTGGATGTGAACAGCTGCTGGGGTGGGATTGTAAATGGGAATATTCTAGTGTGAAATATTTGGGTATTCATATTACTCAAGATTTTGGAAAGTTAGTAAGTTATAATGTGGATAAAATCATTGAGGTTCTTAGGCGGGATATTATGAGATGGGGACGTGTTAATCTGACTCTTTGGGGCAAAATTAATGCTATTAAAATGATTTTGCTGCCAAAGATTCTGTATGTTGTTCAATCTCTGCCTTTACATTTTACAAAGGGAGCATTGGCACGTGTAGATAGATTGTTTCAGGATTTTTTGTGGGGATTTGGGAAGAGAGCCAAGATTCCCCGGTACATTATGGTCAGGAAAGTTAAAGATGGGGGATTTGGGTACCCGGTATTGAAAAACTACTGTAGTGGTTTTTTGTTAAACAAAGTGTCTAATTACACTGGTGTAGACCTGAACCGGGTACCGTGGTGGGTACAAATTGAGATGCAGCGGTTTTTGCCTTATGATATTAAAGGTTTGTTTTCTTTTGGAAAGTTGCCTAAGAAGGTACGGTGTTTGAAATCGGTGTTAGCTACCAAAGAAGCGTTGTCGTCATGGATTATAGGTACTGGTCAGGGACTATATCTTTATGAAGAGGCTTCACTTTGGCATAATCCTGGTCTGCAGTATAATAATAAGGTACTGACTTGGAAGAGTTGGATTCAGAGGGGAGTTTTGATTATTGGCGATGTGTGGAATGATGCTGGGGTGGTACCTTTTGGGAGTTTAGTTGAGAAATTTGGTTTGAGGGACAGGGAATTGAGAAGATATGAAATGTTGGTAGCTTTACTCTTGGAACGGAGAGAAATGTTGGATGCTCCATTCTTGAAAAAGCCAGAGAATTTTGATATATTGGAAATGGGATTTCAAAAAGTGTCTACATTTATGCAGTTTATGCAACTGGATGGGCAATGGTTGGACTTGTGGGAAAAGTTGAGGTTATCATGGACGGAGGAGTTGGGCAGGGAACTCACATTGAAAGAATGGGATAAGATTTGGAGAGTGCCGACGACAGCCAAAGTGGATTTGCAATTACGCTACATACATCAAAGGATATTGGGCAGAATATATTGGACTCCAACACGTATGTGCAAATTGGGTTTAGTTGATGATGATTTGTGTTGGGGTTGTGGAAAAGAACAGGGTACTCTGTTACATATGTTGTGGCATTGTGAAAGGGTGGTAAGATTTTGGAGGGAGGTTATTGACAGGATTGATCAGGTCTGGGACGTTGTTTACCCACGCAATCCCTTAGCAGTTATATTCCTGTCGTATGGTGGTGGGCGTAATGTAAGTTGGGTGATATTGTGCGGGGTGCGTAAAGTTTTGTTGGTGGCGGTTAAACAAGTGTTGAAGGTCTGGAAGACACGGAAAAAGCCGACAGTGGAGGAGTGGATTTTGGATGTTAGAGCTTTATCAAGATTTGAAAAAACTATGTTTAGTAAACAAAACAAGGCAGAACTTTATGATGAAATGTGGGAGAGTTTTAATGACCTTTATGGATAATGCTAGGTTGAATTATAGAGTGGAGTGAAATGGTTTACTTTCAGGTACTTTACATATAGGGGGGGGGAATTGTGTTGTTTATGTGGTTGTTTTGTGTAGTCTTGTTTGTCTGTTGTTATTTGTTTGATATATCTGGTTTGGTTTTAAGTTAATTTTACATTTTGATATGGTGGGATATGGGGTCATGGTATGAAATTCTGCTGTATTGCTTCCTGCTATTGTATATTTTGCAGTTCAATGACTTATGATGATGATACTGCTTGTTGAATATTGTTGAAAATGAGAAATAAAGAGTTTAAAAAAAAAAAAAAAAAAAACAAGTAGCATGTTTCTGTCACGATATCTAATGCATCGTATTCGGTTGAGTTCAGGACAAACTTTACATCTTGCTATTACTGATCACTCAGCCGCCTTTGATTCTTTAAATCATGGTTTGGTTTTCGAAAAGCTTTATGGTTAAGGATTGCCAAAATACCCTGTAGTTTTTAGTATACCAACTTTATTTCTGGCACCACACTAAGAATAAGAATGGACAATTTAGGAACTCTTTCTAATTCAATTAATGCAAATAAGGGTTTAAAAAAAGGGTTGGGTTTTGGCACCCGTGTTGTTTAAGATATACATTACTGATTTGAATGGCGCCTGTATGTCTGAATATACCTTACGGCCAAAAGTGGGTGATACCCATATTCTGTGGCTTGGATATGCAGACGAAATTGTATTAAGTGATCAAACAGCAACATGCCCCCAGTACTCGTTGAATGCACTTTCCTCATATTCTGCTTCTAATCATCTATACATGAATTTAAACAATAAAAAGAAATAAATGTCATTTTGCAAACCTAGTGCTATAATGAGACAAAGTATTTCCTTAGAGATAAAAAGAATGGTATGGGTCAACATAACCTATAATGTGGGCGCTATCTTTTGTTGCAAAGAACTTTTTTTTTATTTTTTTTTATTTATTGATACAGTTGATAATTCAACTTTTCAATAATTTTTTGTATAACAATAATAAAAAAGATACACAAAAAAGCAAAAGAATAAAAAGAAAAATAAAGAAGACAAACCAACAGTTAAATTTCTGCATATATACAATCCAAAAAGAGAAATACACACTTATTATACATGATTTCAAATCTTATAAAAACTAAAATATAAAACTTAAATTCACACATTATAGAAAACCCTTTTTAACCTTTAATCTTATTAAAATTAATCTAATCATTCTTCATTTAACTGAGAAAGTTATAAAATATATATTTGAACTAGTTAGAAAATGGTTTCATTAGTGTTTCTCCGAAGTTTTCCTTTAACTTTAATGCCTTCAGATAATTCAAAATTGCCATTCTTATAGTTGTTATTTGAGTATTGAAAATCTGATACCAAAAAAGTTCAGTTGTCAAAGGTATATATGTTTCAAAATGTTTCTTAAAAAACTCTGTTCGCTTGTGCAATAACATAGGACATTCCGCAACTAAATGATATAAGGTTTCAGAAATATTAGGATCTTTGCAAAAGCGACAGAAATCCTATTTTTTAGGTATGAGGTTCCATTTGGCCAGGGTGTTTCTTGTATGCCACCAATTAATTCTAAATCTTAAGAAGGAATTTCTCGCTTCTGAACCAGGAAATTTTAATAAGTAGCTCTCAGTTGACCTAATTCTCTTTATAATTAACTCATGTGATATTGCATCTTTAGTTTTTTGGCATTGCTCGAAAGTATTTATCCAGTCCCACATCATGATTTTTTGTTTAGCTCTGTTGGGATTTATCATTAATACTTCCTCTGAGACCTCAGTTTTTATCAAAAATTGTTTCACTTGAAAACGCCATGTACCCATTACTTTGTGATCGCTTGTTCTCATATAGCTAGACAAGACATACAAAAGAGAATTCTCCAGTTGAGCCATTATGTACTTGCGATATAAACTACGTAGTTTCAACATATACATACAGTTCAACGAGGTAAATCCCAATTCGTATCTCAACAAACACATTTGCATATTCTTTGGGACATGCAAGACCTTTTTCCAAAATAGGCCCTCCAATCTTAACCAGGCCATCTCGTTTCTCCATGATCTAGTCTCGGCGCCATAGAGTACCGTTGGCACTACCTTCTGAAAATAAAACATAATTATCGGTTTCACAGAAAAAGTGCAGTATTTGTAGTTGATAATAGAGGCCTGTGAGATAGAGGTGCCAATGTTCTTTTTCAATTCATCCCAGTAGGGAATATCAGCCTTAGATGTGTTTACATTCATCCCCAGATATTTATACTGAGTCAATTTCTCCAATGGTTCGGTCATAAGGGACCACGAGAATCGAGATGCTCTGGATTTCTTATTGGGTACATTCTTCAAGGTTTTAGTTTTTGAAACATTTATTACCAATTCATTTTGTTTGACATATTCCCCCAATTGGTCAAGTAGATTTTGCAGACCTCTCGCCATTTTAGCAAGTAAAACCAGATCATCTGCGTAAAGCATCCACGGAACTGAATATTTCCCAAGTCGGGGAGCGTCAGACGTAACCCTCCTGAACTCCTCCACAACATCTGATATGAAGTAGTTAAAGAGGGTTGACTCCAACAGACACCACTGTTTTAGTCCCTTATATGTATTAATCGCTCTCGATAGGGTACCATCCATAGTCAAGCGAATTTGTATTGAGGTTTCAGTATGGAATTGAATTATCCAATGTAGCAGGTACTCTGGACAGGCATTATTGGTTAATTTGTTGAAAAGTAATTTTCTTGAAACAGAATCAAAAGCAGTTTCGAAATCGATAAAGGCCATAAAGACTCCTTGATTGACCTGCAACTTATGCTGCTTGATGGCATTCAGTACTTTTAGGTTAACAGAAGTGTTAAGATCCGCGATAAAACCCGTTTGAAAGGGGTCATTAAGCCTCGCCTTCTTAGACCATTTGTTAAAATCTCTAAATATCAAACGGGCAAAGATTTTCCCTGGTGCATCAAGAAGTGCAATAGGTCTATAGTTTTTTGGATTCAGCCTGTCCCCTTTTTTATAAATGGGGACAATTATTGACTTCTGCCAAGACGATGGAATTTTTTAACTGATGATTATTCGATTAAAAACCGAGACCAAAATGGCAGCCCACGCCTCCGGGTTTTCCCTTAGCATAGCATTAGAAAGACCATCTGGTCCAGGGGCTCTCGACTTGCTCAGTTTTTTAATGTATATTTCGATGTCCAAGTTGTCATAAATCAAATCTTCTTTCCCATAATAACGGGTTTTCTTGCAGGGATATGGGTCTCAGCATACAGGGAGGTGTAATATTGCACACATATTTCCTCTGGGACTAGATTTATTTGTTTTAACGATTGCTTACCTCCATAAGTAGTTTTAATCAACCCCCAAACTAGTGCAGAATTCTTGGAAGCTATTGCTCAGAGCATGTATTGTGCATCCTGCAATAACATTTCTGCTTTCAGCTGCTTTATCCAGTTTCTGTATCTGTTTTTACATTTAGATATCATATAAGCTTTGTTATGAAAGTTCTGTTGACTTAAGTACTGCACCTCCCTTCTGAGGTCAGCCTTTCATGTTCTGACCTCTTCATCGTGTACGTGTACATGAGATCTCTGATCGTTAGCAGACATCCTAGCTGGTTTTTTGTATAACTGGAGCGTTCCCACATAATCCCCTTGGACATACTGCAAATCTGGTTTTAGGATGTCTTTCAGATACGACACTGCTACAAGTAATTCATCCAAACTTGCAGATGTCCATTTGAATCGATTACCATTTGTGGAAATTCCTAATTTGGGCATATATTTCAGCCTAGATCTTGGATATGTTTCAGCAGGCCAGGACCAATTACGATGAAGCAGATTATGATCGCTTTTAGTTTGATGTAATACTTTAAACGAGGAGACAATAGAGAAAAGTTCACTATTAGTATATACATAATCAATAGTGGAAGTAACACTTCCTTGCTGCCATGTGGCCTTTGGGGGGACATCACCCCTTACAGAACCGTTTATCATGTTAAGACCTCTTTCTTTCATCAAGGATTTCCACTTTTCTTTAGTTTCTTTTAATTTCCCCCCCTTTACATTCATGCAATCCATATTTAGATCACTTGCAACGATAATGAATTTCACCAGTGGGTCTTTATCAATCATGTTTAAGCAGTTTGTCAGGTCCTTAAAAAAGCGATATTCCAAGATATATATATATGGTTTCAATACAAGTTAATGCATGCAATAATATAATTATTGGAAGTAATTCGAACCATTTGCATATGACTATTTGGGGAGGCCCATGCCTCAGCTTTCCAGCCATGATTACATTTTTTGTCTGTAAGGAGGACCGCCTTTGGGCGACCTCGAGCAAGTTTAATCGCTGGTTCCAAAATAACCTGATGGTTCTCCCAGACCGGTGGAGATGTTAACCACACTTCTTGTGACAAAATTATGTCATACACACCCAATATAGACATAGAAGAAGACGTAAGATGAGTGTGGCCTCTAGTATTCCAGGAGGCTAGGTGAAGATCTGTTCTACTTTCCTTACCTAATAGCTAACATTCATTAAACACTTTTTTTTGTACTGAGCTCATGACCATTCGTGACTGATTTTCACCTGCCGTGAAGCATTTTATCGTCAATGGGTTTGATGATTTGCCACCACAATATACCTTTCCGCTTGCATCATTAATATGTAACTTGTTAGAGCTTAAATATGTTAGCTACATTCGGGGGACAGGCATTATCTACGTTTGGAGTTACAGAGGGATTAAGCAACACAAGCCCAATTGGAATATTTCATCTCTTGCCTGCCAGATCGTGTATTTAACAATTGCAGAAGACATCCATATTTTCACAATGGCTCTATCCTGGTCATTTATGAACTCTATCTGAGCCATATCATTAGATTTAAATCCTTGTAAGGCCGGGATGCTCCGCAAGATATTAAGAACAGAGGATTGGTTTAAATCATATAGATCAAACTCTCCGCCTCGACATTGTAAGATTAGGCTCACATGTGTAAGATAATTACATTTATTATGTCTGTTGGTCAGTGCTGTTTTTACTTCTTTTTGCTTGTGTGTCATCATCATATTTCCGTTGGCTGTCTCAGCTTTTGGTCTATTGTAGATGTTACTCTGAGAGACTGGCGTTTCATGCGCCTTTGGTGTGTATCTCCCAAACTGATTTGATTCCCTTTCAGAAATTCTATTTACAATTTCCTTAGAGTTCTGTGTGTTTCGTGAGAAAAATACACCCATCGACTTCATGATTTCCTCGCGTCTGTCTTCTAAAGTTAGGAAAGATTAGTTTTGCGATGATTTGTCAGATTCACATCTCTGATCTTTTGTTTGAGTCAATTGCAAAGGAGGAAAAGACCTCATTGTATCCATAGAGAGCTCATGTTTAGTAACTTCTGTCACTAGGTTGTCAAGAGGTTCATATCTCAGTACATTACTCACTGAGTCTTTATCTCCTCGCGTTACCAATTTAATTGGTGATTGAATAACTTTATTTCTATTAATAGCAGTGTATTTTCTAACAATTGCTGCACTTTTTTCTTGAGGTCTCTTATCAGGTAAAGATAATAGTTTTATAAATTGTCGAGAGGTTTTGTTCTTCTGCATTTTTGTTAGCTTCTGATTCTTAGTTTTTTTCATCTCCGTTTGCAAATTAGCTATTTGTTTTTTACCTTTTTTTGTAACACTAAATATGCTGTAAGTTTCAGTGTCCATAGAGGGCAGCAAAGCAGACTCATTCACCTTTTTAGCACTTATTTCTATTGTTGGCTTTTCTTTCTCGTCCTTCATTTCTTTCTGGTCGATTACCTCAATTACACTCAAGTCATGCATCACACATCCAGGACCAATTTTTTGTTTTTTTCCCTTTTCATTCGGAATGGGCGCATTTTCTTCCTGCTGACTCTCTATATTATTAGTCACTCTCGTGGCCACTTCAATATTGGTTGTCGGAGTGATTGAACATATTATCTGGGTGTTTGGATTTTCAGAAACAGATATGGCATTAGGCAAAAGGGCTGCATTCTTACTTTCCAACAATTCTTTGAGTAGAAAGTTTTGGTCTAATAACCTTGCATCAAGAGTTTCATAAAGTTTGGCTAATGTAAACAGTGCCGTGTTCATTGCATTTAAAGTTATTTTGTTAGAAAGCAAACATACAGGTTTTGAAGGGCATTGAGAAACATCATTGCAATGATCAACGCGCTTAGGAGAGTGTTGCGTGAAAGAAATTGATAAAATGGAGGAATCCTGTGAACATTCTGGAAACATCACAGGGGATTGAAACAGATGCTCCACATCATCCTTAGCGCAAGGTTGTTCTATGACGCCATCATCTGATAAAGTAATATCAGCTGCAAAGGTTTCACTAGTTTCTTCATTATCAATGTTTCCATCATGCACATGATTTTCGGGAGTTAAAACATCAGGAGATTGTATTGGCACAGGATGTATGACAATTTCTACGACAGATTTGGGGTTTGTTGGCATAGCAAAATCCCCCAGCAGGTTTTCTTCAGAGAAGGCAGCTAAAAGGGAATCAGACAGCGTGCACAGGTCTAACGCAGCAGCTCCTGCAATAGTTGTTTCGCCACTGACCGATACTCCTTGCGCATCGTTACTATTTTTACATTTTATTTCCTTCTCACATGTGATGATGTTAGCAATACCGGATGAATTATCTGAATAGAATTTCCTAATAACACTGGTATGAGATAGTGACCGTCCCCACGCTGAGCCGCGAGGAAGGGGACCATTCGCATTTCGTTTGGGAGTGGTGTGGAAATCATAAGGGATGTCAGCCAGAGGTTCAATATTGGGCATATTGGTTTGCAATTTAATACCAAGGTTGTTTAAACACTATGGGGGTAATTCATACAATTTAGCGCACAAGTGGCACACGCGGCTGGCGCACAGTGTGCGCGTGTGAATCTCTGCGCCAGCCGCGTGTGCTAAAATCCATTTCCGCGCACAGCGTATTCATGGATTTTAGCTACCAAAACCAGCTGTGGCGCACAGTGGTGCAGCGACCCTGCAGCAGCGCCAGTTACACCCCCATGAACGCCCCTCGCGCAGGGAAAAGCCATCAAAATCCACAATCCAGCGCAAAGGGCTGCGCTAACCCTGTACCAGCACGGCAAGCGGGGAACGTGTATTACTGGGGTTCGCGGGAAGTTTCACACGTGAAAGGGCCGGTGCGAATGGGGTGCATGTATTACTGGGGTTCGTGGGAAGTTTCACATGCAATTGGCCCTGTGCGAGTAGGGTACGTGTATTTCAGGGGTGCGCGGGAAGTTTCACATGCGAAAGGGCCTGTGCGAGTGGGGTACGTGTATTACTGGGGTTCGCAGGAAGTTTCACACGCGATTGGCCCTGTGTGAGTGGGGTATGTGTATTTCGGGGGTGCGCTGGAAGTTCCACGCGCGAAAGGGCCTGTGCGAGTGGGGTACGTGTATTACTGGGGTTCGCGGGAAGTTTCACATGCGATTGGCCCTGTGCGAGTGGGGTACATGTATTACTGGGGTTCGCGGGAAGTTTCACACGTGAGTGGGGTACGTGTATAACTGGGGTTCGTGTGAAGTCTCACACGCGATATGAGCAGGGTACGTGTATTTCGGGGGTGCGCGGGGAGTCCTACATGTGAATTGGCAGTGTGGGTCCTCCCAGGTGTTCCCTATACACCCTCCACGGCCCCTGCAGGCACCCCACACCACAGGGGACTACCCTGCACCCCTGGTCATGTCCCGCAGGCAGCCCATCCACCATGGGCATGCCACCCAGCCAAGCCACACGTCAGCTTGCACTACTACTGATCACCAACTCATGTCCCTCTGCACCCCCACCACCCAGCAGTGCGGGGCACCTGCCAGCAGGCCCCCACTCATGTCCCCCTGCACCCCACCCCCCAGCACTGCAGGGCACCTGCCAGCAGGCCCCCACGCATGTCCCCCTGAACCCCCACACCCCAGCAGTGCAGGGCACCTGCCAGCAGGCCCCACTCACGTCCCACTCATGTCTGCCTGCACCCCCACCCCCCAGCAGTGCAGGGCACCTGCCAGCAATCCCCCCACTCATGTCCCCCTGCACACCCACCCCCAGCAGTGTGGGGCACCTGCCAGCAGGCCCCCACACATGTCCCCCTGCACCCCCACCCCCCAGCAGTGCAGGGTACCTACCAGCAGGCCCCCACTCATGTCCCCCTGCAGCCCCACCTCCCAGCAGTGCAGGGTACCTGCCAGCAGGCCCCCACTCATGTCCCCCTGCACCCCCAACACCCAGCAGTGCAGGGCACCTGCCAGCCAGCAGGCCCCCACTCATGTCCCCCTGCAGCCCCACCTCCCAGCAGTGCAGGGTACCTGCTAGCAGGCCCTCACTCATGTCCCCCTGCACCCCCAGCCCCCAGCAGTGCGGGGCACCTGCCCGCAGGCCCCCAATCATGTCCCACTCATGTCCCCCTGCACCCCCACCCCCCAGCAGTGCAGGGCACCTGCTAGCAGGCCCCCACTCATGTCCCACTCATGTCCCACTCATGTCCCCCTGCACCCCCACCCCCCAGCAGTGCGGGGCACCTGCCAGCAGGCTCCCACTCATGTCCCACTCATGTCCCCCTGCACCCCGACCCCCCAGCAGTGCAGGGCACCTGCGAGCAGGCCCCCACTCATGTCCCACTCATGTCCCCCTGCACCCCCACCCCCAGCAGTGCGGGGCACCTGCCAGCAGGCCCCCAATCATGTCCCACTCATGTCCGCCTGCACCCCCATCCCCCAGCAGTGCAGGCCACCTGCCAGCAGGCCCCCACTCATGCCCCCCTGCATCCCCATCCCCCAGCAGTGTGGGGCACCTGACAACAGGCCCTCACTCATGTCTCCTTGCACCCCCACCCCCAAGCAGTGCTGGGCACCTGCCAGCAGTCCCCCACTCATGTCTGCCTGCACCCCCACCCCCCAGCAGTTCAGGACACCTGCCAGCAGGCCCCAACTCATGTCCCCTGCACACCCACCCCCCAGCAGTGCGGGGCACCTGCCAGCAGGCCGCACTCATGTCCCACTCATGTCCCCCTGGACCCCCACGCCCCAGCAGTGCAGGGCACCTGCCAGCAGGCCCCCACTCATGTCCCACTCATGTCCGCCTGCACCCCCACCCCCCGCAGTGTGGGGTACCTGCCAGCAGGCCCCCACTCATGTCCCCCTGCATCCCCACCCCCAGCAGTGCGGGGCACCTGCCAGCAGGCCCCCACTCATGTCCCACTCATGTCCCCCTGCCCCCACATCATGACGATCCTCAATCATGGCCTTTATGGCCAGCCTCCCCAGCCCAAAGACCCAACCAAGTATTGCATTCACCCACATAGAAAAGGCAATTACATGATACAACCCCAAAGGCAAGTATGTAAATGAACACATGTCCGTCACACACACAAAATGGGTGCAAGTGAATGTGAAAACCCATATCATGACATGCATGAAACCAATGAGATAATACCACACATCGAAGTATGAAGAAAAAAATGTATTAAACACAACATGAATGTAATTTTAAAAAAACACACAACAATGGGAATAATTAAAGAAATGCTGCATGTCCGTAAAAGAATAAAAAACAAGAAATCATAATCCAAAGAAATCCAAAAGAAATGGTGTCCAAAGTCACAGTCCAACAAAGCAAATCCAATGGAAAAAAGAAAGTGAAAGCCATTGCTCCATGGTGAAGATAAAAAAAAATGTGAATAATCCAATGTTGAACTATGTACAAATGAACAATCCAGGGTCCATGAGCCCAACTGATGAAATGAAACCTACCAAAAATATTACCTAATAAAAAACTATTTACAAAAACGTGGTGCATTGTCCAAGCGCAAACAAAATAAAAAGGAAAAGGAAAGGAAACCTAACACTATCTATATACAATGGCGGCGGGCAAGTCCTGCGGGTCACTCTGTGGTGTCCCGGGCCAGGGCATCATCGAACTCCATGTCGATGTCCGGAGGCGGGACTCTGCCCTGGCCCCGGGGTCTCGCAGGGAGCCACTCATGGCCTGTTCCAACTCCCTGCGTGTCGCCTCGAGGCACTCTGCCCGCCTCAACGCCCGACGCATGGAGAACTCCGCCCTGACCATGGTGAGCCGCGCCTCTTCTGCCCGCCACTGCTCCGCATCTATTGCATGGCCTAACGGTTGCCACACAGAAGACACTTCCAGTCCTGGGTCCTCCTGCCCTCTGGCCGATGCCTGCCCCTCCGATGTTGAAGGCCCCGAGCCATCATGGCTCCCACCTTGTTGCTGCTGCTGCTGTGCCTCTGCATGTGCCCTGGCTCTTGTTGCCTGCACATCCTCCTCCGGCTGGGGTGCAGTTGTTGAGGTGGCCACCCCTGCTGGACGTCCAACTCCCAACTGTGGCAGGGATGTGTCCTCCACCAGCCTGGCCGCAGGGACAGAGGCAGCTCCACAGGGCACCCAGGTGATACATGGGTGGGAAGATGGCATGGAGGACGACTGGCGCATAGGGGGTTCAGGTGAGGACGGGGTTGGAACAAGGTCCAGCAAACGGAGGAATCCGGCCCTGGTGACCCGTCCCAGTAGGTCAACAAGGCAATCGAGATGACGTGCAGTGTCCTCACGAAAACACTGCAGGCCACCTCGCATGCCCTGTTGACGAAACGTCATCCCACTCAGGACAGGCTCAACCCGGTCAAGGATAGCCACGTCCGCAGGGAGAGGAAGGCCATTTGTTGTAAGCGGATCCCCTCCCTGAAAATGGGTTTGGACGTAGGCATCCCTGCTGGTGCAGGATGATGCAGTCACAGGATCGGGGACAGGATTACACACAGGCACCTCCGCGGTGGCCTGTGCTGCCTCCTGTCCCTGCCCCTTCACTGCACCACTAGCACCAGTGGAATCCCCACCTCCAGACCCGTGTCTGTCCCTTGCACGGCCTCCTGCTCCACCAAACCCCCCACCAACCTGGATGACTCCGTGCCATCTTCCTCCGTCGGACCCTGTGGGGTCTCAGCTGCCCCTTCTGCTGCCAAGGAGTCCAACTCCGACCTCCGCCTCTTGGACCTACCCTCGGCATCTGCGTCCTGGGACGCGGCACCGGACTCCTCACTCCCTGACAAGATGACAACCTGGGAGGGGAGCTGGGCCTTGCGTCTCCGGCTGGCGGTGCGATCCCTGCCGCTGTGCTCCACAGCACCCTCTCCGCCCTCTTCATCAGTTGACGCTGCAGACAGGGAGAGGTAGGACACAGGCATCAGGGCGCTGTACAATGGACTGATACACACATGACAGTTGCACATGAGTGGCAGTGTCAAACTTCAGACATGGCATCACAATCCCCAACACACATGTCATTTCAACTCACACACATGAGCACTTCTACAGCCATATCACAACAGCCAGCACCATCCATACACATACAACAGCATGAGCATCCAAAGGTGAGCCAGACATCACATAAAACACAGAGAGTGCATTAGACATGCACACACGCCACCACACTTACATGCATGTCTACATCTCCTCCAACTGTTGCAGTGATGAGATCGCCATACATGTCAGATCTGCCATTCAGCCTTCTACATATCAGTGTCACATGCATCCATGTTGCATCACAGTTGCACACTTGTCAAGTATACACACATGCAGATACATGCATTAGGAACCACCATCCATGCCACAACCATGCCAATGTACATACACAGAAATTCAAACATGTGTGCTCCCACATCTGCATTTGTCCAGCATGCTTACCAACACATACACCATCAATGTGTCTCACACATGAGAGGACACACATGTGGCAGCCTCACGCCCATGTTCATACACATCCCTACATGGCCCTACAAAAACACATGTGCAACCTGCACACTACTGGCACACCACGACACGCACAGCATCCAATCACTCTGCATGAACACTTACCGCTCGACTCCAGACGGGTCTGCCTCTCAAGGATCTGGACGTAGAGCGCTGGGCATATGTGTTCCAGGACCCTCATTTGGTGGTCCGACAGCTGGCCCCGGCGCCCCTCGGCATCCGCTACCTTTGCGAGGCGCCAGGCCTTGTTGAGGGTCCTGGACCTGAAGTCCTCCCAGTGCTTCTTGACATGATGTAAGTTGCGGACTGCCATCCCCTCCGTGTTGATGGCAGTCACGATGTCCATCCAGATCCTGGTCCGTCCTTCATTGTCGGCACGTGAACTTCCAAAGAGGGCATCATACTGCCCCAGGACTTGCTCCACCAGGACACCAACTTCCCTGGCACTGAAGCTGGTGGCTCTCTGTCCCTCCGGCTGGGGGTTGCCAGTGCGCGTGCGCTTGCTTTCTCACGCTTGCGCCTCCTTGCGCCTGCTTGCGCTGGGATTTTCGGTGCACGTTTGTTCCATGAATCGGCCCCTATGTATCTCGCTCTTCTAGACCCTATCAAGCCCTGGGGAGCGCAGATCAGAGAAAAAGAAAACAAAAAGATATAGCGAGTAGGTTTTTAAAAAGAAAAAAGAAAAAAAGAAACGAAAAAACGCCTCCGCTTAACAATAGTTAGCTATCTCAAAGAAACAAGTAGTATTCTCATGTGATTTTGTTTGAAAATTCCTGATCTATACAGGTAAGATATCCACTCACCGCTCACTGTTCACCGTGAACAGTAAACAGTGTACTTCACGGTACTTTCCGGGTGCGCGCGCAGGTGCGCTGTGCACGCGGAATTTAAAGTAACCGTGGGGCGGGATTGTAGGAGTGACACAGACAGCTTGGCAAATCACAGAGGAGCTGCATAGGGGTGGAGCACAAAGAAAAACAGGGAAGGATGTCAGATATCACTGTAAGACTATTGGACCACGAATAAAGTTCTTATATCCACTAGTCAAAAAATAAAAGTTACTTCAAAGTCCAAAGTCAGGCAACTTCCGTGTTGCTCTTGAAGACGTCCTCTTGTTAACGAAGCTCGACCACGGCTAAATCCTCGCAAAGGGAGCTGACATCAAAAACACAGCACCAGTAAACAGTGTACTTCACTGTACTTTCCGGGTGCGCGCGGGGGTGCGCTGTGCATGAAGAATTTAAAGTAACCGTGGGGCGGGATTGTAGGAGTGACACAGACAGCTTGGCAAATCACAGAGGAGCTGCAGAGGGGTGGAGCACAAAGAAAAACAGGGAAGGATGTCAGATATCACTGTAAGACTATTTGTCCTCTGCGTAGCAGAGGACCACAAATAAAGTTCTTATATCCACTAGTCAAAAAATAAAAGTTACTTCAAAGTCAGGCAACTTCCGTGTAAAGGGAGCTGACAGCAAAAACACAGCACCAGTAAACAGTGTACTTCACGGTACTTTCCGGGTGCGCAAGCGGGTGCGCTTTGCACTCAGAATTTAAAGTACCCGTGGGGCAGGAGTGACACAGACAGCTTGGCAAATCACAGAGGAGTTAAAAGTCCAAAGTCAGGCAACTTCCGTGTTGGTCTTGAAGACGTCCTCTTGTTAACGAAGCTCGACCACGGCTAAATCCTCGCAAAGGGAGCTGACAGCAAAAACACAGCACCAGTAAACAGTATACTTCACGGTACTTTCCAGGTGCGTGGAAGGAGTCTCACCTTCGGGATAGCATTATCAGCAAGACCCTAAGCAAATGTTTGGCAGCAAAGAAATGCATATGTACAGCTAGTGGGTTTTCCATTGCAGCCTCATAAAGAAATATCAGTCTAGCAATGTGCCAGGCATACTCTACAACCTAGAAACATATTAACCAATAACTTTAAATGGTTCGATATTTTAGATGGGAAGATTTGAAGGACTGAATTGTGTTTACCCCAACGCTTCCCTATGCAGGCCATTAGGCTTGAACTGGGTTTAGTGCTGAAGATGAAACTTTTCTATTTTAAAATGTTTTATGCTACGGAGGATACCATGCTAAGTGTAATTGGGAAACTATTAATTTGCTTCTAATAAAAGGAATGCTCTTTATGAATTTGCGAAATCTTGTTTGGATTCCCACATGGAAATAGGATTTCAAGCTGATCCACTAGATAGAACTCCATTAATAAGAAAAAGGTGTTCCTATCTGACTGGAGCAAGCACTTCAATCATCTAGTGATTAAGCAAACCATGACTGAAAACGCGTGTCCATTTTATTTTTTATTTCTGACTCCTCAAAAATATTTATTGATGGCAAAGAACTGCAGATTGCGTCGTTTCATACGTCTCTTAGGATTTAATCAATTACCTCTCTTACGGTTACCAGACCCATATTTGATATACCTAGATCTGCTGTTTCTATCTATTTTGTTATTGTGTTTATTTAATAGTTAATGCAATGTGGAAAGTTAATTTCATAACAGTATGACGCAGTTTGTAATTAGGAAATAGGATTCCAGCCCTCGGACAGCCCTGAGGCATCCCTGCGGGGCTGCCAGAAGCATGCGTTTTACACTTGTGATTGAGTGTTCATTTCTCTCTTGATTACACTGTGCAGGAATGTATTGTAAGTTTAAAGATGTGACCCCAGATGTATTTGGGGTTGCGTTCCACAACTGCATGTCAGAAAGCAGCTTCAAAGGAGGTGAGTGTACCCCCACAGAATAGGTAGCTACTCTGACAATAACTACCAAAACCCCCTGAGATAGGTAACTCAGCAATATAATCCATGGCAATAGTCTGATGCAGGTCTAGAGGCACCCCTAAAGAATCAAACATCCCCACTAGTCATTGAAATGGAGATTAACTCATATTTGTTTGTTTACATTTATAAAGCGCTCACACAGCCCGCAGGCATCGAGGCGCTGTTACAGGAATTGTTTTTTTTTTTTTTAGTTGCGTAATTGTGTTTTTTTTTTTTGTTTTAGTTACGTATTTATAACGCGCTTAAACACCCAGAGGTTTTTAAGCGCGGACCCGGGGATCGAACCTGTTGTTGCTTCGTGTCGTCTTGCTTCCAAGACGCGCACGCTGCCACTGAGCTATCCACCCAGGACGTATCTAGAAACGTCCATCAACAGTTGGCCAACAAAATGGTACTCAACCCAACTCAAAACTCGAATTTACTCTACAGAGCATGACACAGAAGGAATAACACATCCTTAGTTAATTTCGCATCGATAATACAGGACAAAGGCACCCTGATTCCAAAAGGCAGGACCTCCCTCAGCGCTATAAAAGAAAGGGCGCTCCAAGGCAATAACCGGTCTAGCTCATGTATAGGTGGTGCAACATTTTGACCAATCAAAATTGGTTACCTCTGAGACAGCAACCTTCTTCCTTGACACTTATACTGGGCAAAGAAATATGTTAATTCTGCTTTCCAGCTAGTAAAACACTGCGCCTGCAATCGTACTTACAGGTTCCTGTAATTGGCTTGAATTTCAAAATGAAATCATTGCCCAAACAACAAACGATTCTGTCCGTTCAGCACAGTCTTCCTTCGCCTGTAACAAAAGATAATCAACAATATAGGTTCTCCACTAGGGTTGAGAGCCAAGACAAGCAAAACATAACTTTGAACTTGTTACAAAAACAACAGTATGGCAGGGCATGCACAATCTCTTAGCCCACTTGCATTGGTCGAGGAGTGTATAAGAAGGGAGATTACCATTTGCACGGTACTTGACCTTGCTGGTGAGTACCAGGATGTTTGAAACTTATATTTGACAATTTCTGCAAACAAACGTTGTTTGCTGTAAATAGCAAATACAAGTTTCACTTGATTGCCTTTGGTTGGCAGCATTGTGTAGAGAAGCAGTTGACATCATCTCTAGCACCCACCTCCTCAACTCATCATACTGGAAGCGTAGCAGGAAGTCTCTGTGCATGGCACCAGGCATCATCCCAACACCACACAGAAGATATGAGAGATGTTATGCATTCAGACAACCGTATCAAATGTACCCTCATACTAATGTGGTGGAAGGATGTCGGCATACACCATTTGACATATAAGAGCTGTAACTGCAAACTAACACCAGTGAAGTGATGTCATAAAGGGAAGACAGGAGGGAGCACAGACAAAATATGCAGATACTTAAAGAGCAAAGATGTAATCAAAGTAGTAAAAGTAATTGAGCATAAAGAGATTAATTAATCATCTATGCTGAGAAGACGAGTGAGATGAAACTCAGCGAATGTACATATGCAGAAACGCAAGGTAGATGAGACATATAGAAGCCTGCTGAAGTAGAAACTATAACGTGAGTAAAGTGGCCATGATGAACAGATGGGAGTTGGACCGTGTTAAAACGACCTCAGAAATATTATTAACACCTCAACATGCTGAAAGAAATGCTCAAGGCAGCATTGGAGCATAACAAATGTATCTTCAATTAACAATTTTACCAGCAAACAAAAGGAGTAGCCATGGCTGCGAAATATACCCCATCCCTGGCAAATCTGTTCATGGGCCACTTTGAGGATGGGCATGTTTACTTAGATGTATGTTTCACAGAACCTTTTGTCATGTGGAGGAGGTACATAGATGATGTGTTGGCTATTTGGAAAGGGAACAAAGAGGATCTACAGGAATTGGTCAACAGGCTCAACGGAAACAGTTTTGGGATCAGTTTTACACATGAAAGCCATGACAAGAGAATAGACTGTTTGGATTTGACAATCTACGTGGACGGCGGGAGTATCAGATTATGCACTTACAGGAAAGAGACTGAAGTCAATCCTGCACTACATGCCACAATTTACCATCGCAGAACCGTGATCAACAACATATTAATGGGAGAATACATTAGAGCAAGACGCAACTGTGATGACAAAGAAAAACTCGATATGGAATGCAATTTACTGAGAAGACGATTCTTAGCGAGAGGTTATCCCTTGAACAGTATCACTCAGGCCAAATAAAAAGTTACATTTTTGCAAAGGGAATCTACCCTTAACCTAAACAACGTCCATTGAGAGAGAATAACGAGACTGTGAAATTCGTGACCAAATACTGTGAGGATAATGTGGATATTACACGGATCTTGAAAAAGCATTGGCACATCTCCAATCTAGACAAAGACATCAAAAAGAATCTGGATGACGGACCCAGAATTGTTTACACCAGACCACAAACCCTCAGAAACAAATTGAGTGAGCCTGTTGTTTTGATCAAGTTCTGACCTGGAACCAAATGTGAGTTGGTTACAGCCAATGAGGAATGGATTCTCAAGATTTGGAACATGTACAATATGCCGATATACACATAAAACAACAAAAGAATGTATTAGCATGCAAGGAGGAGCAATTGAAAGCCTGATCAATTGCAGATCCAAATATGTAGTTTACAATATCATATGTAAATGTAAGAACATCTATATTGGCAGCACGATCAGGGAGCTGAGAACCCGCATCCGGGAACACCTTGCAATCATTAAGAGTCAAGACCAGAAATTTCCGATTGCCACTCATTGGCAAGCTGTACACCAAATGGATGAGAACAAATACCTTAAATTCATTTGCCTTAGTAAGATCAACATAGGCAAGAGAGGGGTATGTCAAGAACTAAAACTTAGACAAGCCGATGCAAGAATAATATGTAAAATGCAGACCAACAGAAGTGTGCTTAAACACAGACCATGAGATGAGTGTATTTCTATTAAATCACATTTCTGGCCATCACAGGAGTACATAATGCTGGTGGTGAATGTACTTTGTATTGTTTACGTTAACGGAATTAGTATGTAATTAAATAATGTGGGGGAATGGAAGATTGTCCAATCACCACCAATTATACTAATAGTTTCTGATAACTATATGATGGCATATGTATGCTCCTGACATTAATTACTACTCAAATAGAATTAGGGGTGAGATCATATGAAGAATGGCCATAATGGTTTGCCAAGTTTGGGCCTGCATGAAAAAAGATATGTGAGAGCTTAATTGATTGCACACTGACGGGCGGAACTGATATGAATAGCTGCTATTAATTCCCTGGAAAACATAACGCATATGACTGGATCATGAGCCCATTATGGCAACAATATCCTATAACTACATGCCACCAGTGGTCAGATAAAAGATAGAATATAGCATCCACAAGTGGAGGCAATGGGGATGCAGTATACATTATACTAACAAGAATCAGAATGAGAGGAGTTACACAACTCACAAGCAAATGAACAATAGATATATCAATCTTATTTAGATATTGACACATTAAGTGATAATTATTGAGTAGAACTTAAATAAACACATTGTGTCCCGCTGTAGCAGATATGTATGCATAAATAATGATTGTTATGTGAGAACACATCAATGGAATAAAGTGAGGTGAATCCAAATACTTGAGATGCATGTAACCATTGGAACCGCCGGGACACTGGTATTAATTTGAGCGAATGGTTCAAAATGGCCCCGGGCAACGTGTGACATAACACGTAATATGTGTGACGTCACATTGTACACAGTGGAAATAAAGGCAAGTCCCAAGATGGTGCCGGGACAAGGAATGGGATACGCGGGGCGCCGCACAACCTTGCCTTTCTCTAAAAAGGGGGCACCAACTGGTGAGATCCCAACGCTTATATACTATTGAGCTAGGATGGATTGAGACACCATGACCCAGAGTAAAGTATGTGCACATCCCCCCAGGATTTAAACAATGGGAATGCCCACTGAAATAATAATGTATGGGAAATATATAGGAAAGTAAACATTGTGATTATGTATTTAGTTAAATTGTTAGTGACTGATTAACATATACCCATCCATGAGAAGAACATGCATGGCAACCTGGCAAAAAGTCAAATATTCACTGGTTAAAGCTAGAATGGAACTTTTGACAATGGATGGCAATAGTGGACACCAAACCAGGCACTAAAAAGTGCACAGTATAGGAATACCTTAATTCACCCATGATGTGATAGGCCAAAGCCTGTGTGAATATGGAATGGTGAGCCCAGAGGGACATTAGGAACCCTGTTATTTAAACCATCCTCAGAAACACACCGATGCTGTAGAGCTCGAAGACGCTGCAGAAAACAGCATTGTGTGAAGAACAAAGAATATCTGTTGGCTGAGAGAAAGGATAATGCATCAAGAAAAAATGGAAAGTACAAATGTAGTTAACAAGGATAAACTATAAATGAAGGTCACATTTCTCTTAGATTAATCAGAAGTGAAAAGAGTTGCAAGTGGCAAGTATTGAACAATTAAGGATACAAAAAGCATAAAAGGATGGAGCGACCAAGTCTCCAGAGGCCAAGAGGAAAAATAGCACCCAGCATAATTAAATCAAATAGCAGAAAATAAAGGAGAAAATGGACAAATTATTGGTCTACTGACACATGTGCAAGACCAGAAGACAAGGCCTATTCATTAAGCTCCAGACAGAGATAATAGTGTATCCTTACTCCCTCAAAAGTCCCAGAGAAGAAATCAGTGGGCAGTGGTCTGACGTTGTTCCCACCTGGGTTTCATTTTACTTACGTGCTGGTAACGAGCCAAATGTCCAAGGTTTCGAGAGTATGCCCACCAATCAGAATGGGCTATTTAGTGGCATGCTATACAATGTTGCAGAAGCCAATGTTCAATTATTATTTTATAATCAGTATTGTATGTATTTAGAGGTTGTTCGAGGTGTGCCCACCAGATAAGGGGCAGCCAATGATGTCATTAACAGGTAAACATGTATTTTCCCTTAACCATTCCCTCCCCTCAATAGATTTTGCTGTTTACCATGTAGAATGATGTCATAGCTGACACATATCAAAGTATAAAGCCTTTGTGTAATGGAGAAGTGACTGAGAGTGAGTGAGCTGCATTTTGTATGGTCACCATATTTCCCTTCTTATTTGAGCTGACAATAAAGTAACACTTTGCCATATTCTTTGAGTCTGTCTGGTTATTTGGGTCTGAGATCATTTATTATGATAATATCATTCTGCGCATAAGAAACACTCAAAGGTGCTACTATACATTTTAGTAGCAGTGCAAATGGTTCTTATTCAGTACCCTGGGCCCAGATCTAGACTTTCGGAGAATCAACAGCTTTCGTCATTAGCCAGAAGACCGTGGAGCTTCCTGTGGAGAACAGTGTGCAATTAACACATGTGGAAAGAATTGGTCAGCAGGTGCCCCTTTGAAGAAATTCCTATCTGGTCCCTGCAGGTGCCCCGTGGACTGAAAACAAACTGGTTGATTGGGGAAGAGTTGATGCCGGAGCAAGCTAAGAGACAAGAAGAGGGGAAGGACAGAGCCATGGAAGCGACCAAAGTGCAAAACGAATGGATGGGAGGACAGATATTACTCAAAGTTAGACTTAAAGGGCATCAATGGCATTAGAGAGAGGGAAGAAAGGTAAAAGAAAGAAAAGTAACAGGAAAGAGCATATAAAGAAGAGAACGAAAGAGAGAGGAAGCAAAAGGAAGAATGAAGAAGGTATGAGGAACAAAAGAAAGAGCAAGAGAGGATAGAGGAGAAGAAACACAGTGAAGTAGAAGCCCAGAGCATGAAAAAACATAGGTTGTATGTTACGCTCACCTGGTCTCTGCGGGGGTGTTGGGGCACGGTTGGAGCCCTCCCTTGACTTGGCTCCCCTGGATAGACTCTCTCCCCGGCTGCTGCTGAGCCTGCTGTTCTGGACACTGGTATTGCCCCTGAGAGAAGATGAGAGGCAATGAGAATGGCGTGGTTGTGTCGTAAATTCCCTCGACCCTCTTGTGCCAAAATGAAGTGCGCAAGCGTTTTCCCATGCAAGCTCACCTGTGGTTTTGTAACGTTGAGCTCTCCATCCTGCTTCTTGTAGCAGGGGCACGTAGAGTGGACCTAGTTGCTTCACTAGTCCGTGGAAGTGGTGATCCAGACCGGCTACGATCAAGTAAGTCTTTTGGTTATGATTAATGTTAGTTGTATTATGATGTTTTTTGCCTTGATTATTAATAGTAATTCTTGCAATGTCTTATCTCTTCCCAATAGGTGTGAAGATGGTAGATCCGAGTCGTGGAAAGAGTCTGGGGATTCCCTGAGGATGATAGAGCACCAGAATTAGTTGGTAAGTTGGCCTTTATAATGGAACTCTAGACTCAGGTATGGCACGGCCAAGCGTTCGTTATTCATATGGCTTCTAACCTGTTGTGTTCTTTTTCCCTTGCAGGAGAAGACTGGTGGCGTAGAGCGGCGTCTGGATGCTTGGGAGCAGCTCAGCGGCTGCAGGATGAAGATACCACGAAGATGAAGAAAAGAAGTGGAGCTCCTGCGTTGCTGGATGCCCGGATCAGGTGAGGAAAGGCTCCGACTCCGATAGCGATGGGATGCAGGTAAGATGCGCCTTCAGCGATGGAGTAGCTGCAATCAGGTAAGGTGTGCCTTCAGCGATGGAGTTGCTGGAATCTGGTAAAATGTGCCTTCTGCGATGAAGTAGTGGATCCAGGTAAGATGGTCTTCAGCGATAGAGCGGCTGGAATCAAGTGGATGCACAACGAAACAGGAAAGGACAGCGGTAAGCCTTACGCTGCTGAAAGCAGAATAACGCGAAGCGGAGGCATGTGGGTGGGTTGGCCTTCAATAGGCTGGCCCTGGCCCCTCCCTTTAGCCCCGCCTTGTGGCTCCACTTTGCTCCTCCCAGGGACTCTTGCACTTGCCTTTCAATGATGTTCTATGGCCTGATGTACGTGTCCTAGGCACAGAGTTGCAAAGCACATTTTTTCCATGAGCCTAGCACCAGAGGCACCAGGACTGGGTCCATTTGGACCTTGGGGGTGAGGAAGGCCTGGACCCAAGTGTGATCTTGAGGTCAATACCCCTCCCAATCGATTAAGTAGTACAGTTTTGATCGTACTATTTTAGAATCCAGGATGTTGTTAACCTCGTACTTAGGTTCTCCTTCGATAACTTCAGGCTCCGGTGGTTTTTTGATCCTAGTCTCAGGCTTCACAGTCTTCAAGAGGGAAACGTGAAACACTGGATGAATTTGCATATTGGCGGGTAGATCTAGTTTTAATGCGGCTGGGTTGATGATGGCCTTGATGTGATAAGATCCAAGAAATCTGGAACGGAAGACCCAAGGTCCTTTTAATGGTATAATTCTAACAGCTAACCATACTTTATCCACAATTTGGCTTTAGTTACATTCTTGGTTGCTTCCTTAAGAGTTTGAGTAATAGTCTTATGTAGAGAGGTGATTGCCGGCATTTCTAGCTCGTCAAGCGGGTCAAAGGAGGACGTCCGGGGATGCCGACCATTCATGATATAGAATGGGGTTTGTCCAGTACTAGTGTGGATAGAGTTATTGGATGCAAATTCAGTTAACCAAAGAACGTCCTTCCAGGATCCTTCTGTCTGCTGCAGCATGCATCTCAGGAATTGCTCTAACGTCTGATTAGTCCTCTCAGTTTGACCATCGGTTTGGGGATGGTGACTGGTGGACAGATGAAGATCAATCTGTGCTATCTTGCAACAACTCCTCCAGAAAGAAGGCTGAGACAAATTGCATTCCTCGATCAGAAATCAATACCGAAGGGAAACAATGTAGTTTGATTACTTGTTCTAGGAATACAGTAGCCAGAGTTCTGGCAGTAGGAAGTCCTTTTAGTGGAATAAAGTGTGTAATCTTGGAGAATAAATCTATCACCACTAAAATTGTGTTGAAGCCGTCGCAGGGAGGTAAATCGGTAATGAAGTCCATGGATAACGTATGCCAAGGGACCGGTGGTATAGCCAGTGGATGCAATAATCCTGCGGGACTTGACTTTTGGGATTCCTGTTGTGCACAAACTCTGCAGGTTGTAATAAATTGGGCAACGTCCTTTCTCCAGGTTGGCCACCAATAATTCTTCCTGATTTTGGCTCGTGTCTTAGTAAAACTGGGATGTCCCTCCACTAATGACTCTTGGTAATTTGTTGTGATCTTATTTTGAGTTTCTTTGTCTTTAATGTATAGCCTCCCCTGGAAATAGGGTACATTATCCATGATGGAGTACTGGTCTCCCTTGTTTAACCATTCTTGTTGGGCGGTTTGGTCTATTTGAGACTGGGGCTCGACCTTCAAAACTTCCCAGCAGGCGGTTACTGCAATCTGATTTCGAATTCGCTCTTTCCAGAATGATGGGTACTGGGTTCTGATGGTATAAACTCATCTTTGTCTTCTCCCATTTGCAACAGAGCGTTTGCTTTTCCGTTACGCACTCCTGGTCAGTATGTGATCACAAAATCGTACTCCGCGAAGAAAAGAGCCTAGCGAAGCTGACAAGAAGCTGACAAGAAGATTGGGCCTTGGCAGTTTTTAAATATTGCAAATTACAGTGATCTATGACAGTATGTCTAGCCCCCAGGAGGTAGTGTCTCCAGGTTTTAAGGGCTCCTTTGATCCAGCACTCTGGGCTGCAGTTGCAAGCAGATTTTGTTTCCCATTTAAACCTACAGCTTTGCCCATGCCGCATGCCCCAATAAGTAAATCAAAGTAGACACTCGTCCTTGCTGAGGGCCAGGCCTATTGTCCACGGTAGAAAAGATATATCATAATTTTTTGTACTTGAATTTCCACACTTTCAAAAAAATTTAAAACAGGACAGATTTGCAAAATCATCCTCTCAGGTCCTTGCTGATGCCCCTCGTGCAAGTTTGCTGAAATCCCGTACAGCACTCTGGACTGCAGCCGCAAGCAGAATTTCTTTCCCCATTTCAACATTTCAACCTAGAGCTTCAGCCATGCTGCATGCCCCAATAAGTAACTCAGAGTAGGCATTCGTCCTTGCCGAGGGCCAGGCCCATTTTCCATGCACCAAACCTATATCACAATTTATTGTGCTTACATTTGGACACTTTGGAAAAATAAAACACAAAACAGATTTGAAAAACCATGCTTTCAGGTCCTTGCTGATGCACCTTGTGCAGGTTTGTTGTCATTCAGTACAATTCTTCAAGTGTTAGGTTTCAAATAGGAGAGTGAGCACTGTTCACATGAGCAATTCAATAAGTAACTGTTGTTGTAATGAAGCAGTCTTCAAAACCGTTCTAGATGCTACATTTATTGTTAGAACTCAGCCAACACGTAATTCGACCCTCGAGAGTCTTCCTCAAGGCATGTGGATTGTGGGCCAATCATTGCTGTGAGGTTGTGGAAATGTGTCCAGCATCCAATCCCAATATCTTGTCTGTTTTTTTGTCTGTTTGTTTGTTTATTATATTCATAAAGCGTACCAAACCCGGAGGTATCTGGGCGCGTTACATAGTTGCATAGCTTAGATACATGATGGAAGCAAAATAGAAAATAAAAACCTACAGTAATTTACATCAAGGAAGCAAAATAGTAAAGAGTATTTACAATAAATTACAGGTATTTTCAGATGTTACATACAGATAAATACAGAGGTGTCAAACAGGTACATTCCTTAAACCTCTAGAGATAAGAGACAATGTCGTTCTGTCCTAAAGCTGTAGTAGGAAGGTTCTGTTCTTAGCTTTACAGGCAGTGAAAGCCAGACTTTAAAGGCCATTACTGTAAAGCTACTTCCGCCTGCTTTCTGATGTTTAAATCTTGGGACTTCCAGGCAGTCTGAGTGTGCAGCTCTAGTGGGTCGTTCCTATGTTTTTTGGGCACATTTATTAACTAGATATTTAGGGGCAGAGTTGGCGAGGCATTTGTGTGTAAGGGTTAGGCCTTATTCTAGGTTTATTCTATCTTTAACGGCAAGCCAATTTGTGCTTTGTCTGACATCTGAAATGTGCTCAGTTTTGGGAATGTTGAACACAGTTCTTAAGGCGTTATTCTACAAGATTTGAAGTTTGTTCACATTGTATTTACTGGAACCTAAGTATAAGGCATTACAGGAATCTGACTTTGATAAAAAATGTTACCTCTGGCCAAGGTGGTGCAGCTATCGGTCAAAAGGAAAGGTTTGCAAGCGTTAATTAATTTGCAATTGTATGCTGTGGCCTAGGCTGTGGCAGTGACCTGTCTATTTAGGTTTAGAGCTGAATCAAGGTATCAACCCAGCGTTTTCACTACCTTGGAAACTTCGATATTGATGCTGTCAATATTGAAGGATTTAAATTGATCACTGAGGTTGTTTACTTTACCATTCAACACGATGAGAAGAAGCTCAGTCTTCTCAGCATTCAGGCAGAGGCTGTGAGTGGCCATCCATGCCTGAATGAATATATATATTTTGTTTAGTAAGGTTGAGTCAGTTTCATAGTCACCAGAGATGGGGATAAGAATCTGAGTGTCATCTGCATAGTTAGTGTAGGTGACACCCAGATTATCAAGATCATCAAAAAGAGGCTTTGTGAATATGTTATACATTGTGGGCGAGACACATGACACTTGAGGTACTCCACATGTAATAGGTATAGGTTCAGCTAGCTAAAGCGTTGGGCGAAAAGACTCTTATAGTTTGTCCAGGAATGATTGGATCCAGGCCGTGGCTTCGTCAGAGAAATGTGCAGCTGAAGTCAGGTGATTTCATAAAACCTTGCGATTAACTAGGTCGAATGCGGCCGAGAGATCCAAAAGGAGAAGGAAGGCAAGCTTCCCTTTGTCCTTTAGGTCATCCATTTGATTTTTCATGTCTATTAATGCAGATTCTGTCCCATGTCTAGGTCTAAAATTGGATTGACGCAGACCAAGGAGATTGTTAGTTTCGAGTTAAGACTGGTTCTGAAGGTAGGCTGGCCCTGTCTAGAATTTTCAGAAGGAAGGGGATGGTATTTATAGGCCTGTAATTGGTGGGTATGTTCGGGTCGAGATTGTTTTTTTTTAAGAGAGGGACGACCCAAGCATTTTTTAAGTTAGATGGAATGGTACATGAATCGAATGTTGAGTTGATAAGGGTAGTGATGAAGGGCTCTTATTCGCTGGCTGCCTCTTTGATAATTGGAGCAGGGCAGGTGTGACCCTGGCATTTTGAAGGCTTTAAGGAGGATATTATATCCATTACTTCCTGGGTGGAGAGTTGCGAGAATTTGAATTTGAAGCCGTTACACAATTTAATTATGTTTTTGGGAGGCTTTAGTGGAGGCAGGTCCTTGGAAAAATTTTGTTTTTTGTTTTCAATTTTATCTTGTAAAAACGAGATTGTATTGGCTAGTGCAGTTTGAATATTTGTGCACCAGATCTGGTCCTTGGTGCATGTTTCAGTTGGGGGTGTAGGTGACTCTAAATCTTTTAAAATGGTGAAAAGTTGTTTGGTACTTGACTTGGATTTGTTAATTATGTCATTGTATGTGTCTTTTTTTGTTTGAATTATCTCATGTTCATATTGTTTAGAAATTTGGGCCAAATTTTCCTTATTAGCTTCAGTCAGATTAGACTTCCAGGTGGTTTCTGCACTTTTTTTCTCATTACGTAAGGTTTTGAGGTGGAGAGTAAACCAGGAAGTTCTCTTCGCACATTTTTATCACTAGCTTAATTAATCGTATTGTTGTATAGTTCCACTTGCGCAGAAAGATCTAGACTAGTAGGTGTAGGATTCATGATGGGTTAGAGTAGTGGTATTAAGTTGTCCAATGTTATAGTGCACTTATTTCTAGTTAGTGTTTGGAGAGCCACTATGTTAGGACTAGGTTGAGACTTGACTGGTAGAATTAATGAGATCAAATGATGATCAGTCCAGGGACACTGTTCATTAGCGATGATTTTTGTCTCGCAATTGAGGTCGGCAAGCCAGTCTAAAGTTCTTCCTTTATTGTGTGTTGGTAGGTTGATACGATGGCCGAAGCCATGTTCTGTAATGGTATTAGCATGAGAAGAGGCATTGTTGTCATTGGGGTCATTCAGTCCTAAGTTGAAGTCTCCTAGCAGACCAATCTGGGAGCTAGGTTTCGTATTGGTGGTGAGTAAGGATGTGATATCTTCCTTGAAGGATGAGATGGGGCCAGGAGGTCGATATATAAGGTACAAAGCTCTAGTGTGTGAAGGTGAGAGCAGCAATTTGACTGTCATTAGTTCTCCTGAGAGGAAAGGGAGTTGTGGGAGTACTCTAAGTCCCAGTTTGGATTTGGTGATGAAGGCAATGCCACCTCTGTTAGAGGATACTCTGTCTAGTCTGTGTATGGTTTAATTGCCAGGTATAGCAAGTAACAAAGCTGAGCCTTCTTCTGCATGCAGCCAGGTTCCCGTTATGGCTAGGAAGTCTAGTTGTTTAGAGACAATAAGATCTGCAATGTCTAGTGCATGAGCTACTATTGAACTGGCATTTACTAAAGCCCCTTTAATCTGATGTGTGTCATTGTCGGGTTTGTTGGGTGGAGAGGATATTGCATTCTGGCATGAGTTCTTAGATGGTGTGTTGATGTTTGATTTAGGTTTTGTTCTCTTATTTGATACATGTGGGGGATTTACCATAACATTGTTGTTAGTAGGTGGTTGATAGGTGTCATTCAGTCTTGATCCAAGCCTATGGTTCCTGAGGCTGGTGGAGCACAGTTGGTTGGCTGTAGGTTTGGTGGCGTAGAGTTTAGTCCATTGGGTGGGGAAGAGTGTGTAGATATGGCCATTGGTTCTGTTGGTGTCAGGGTGACATGGTGGTAGCAATGTCAATGGTGTAATGCTATCGGACTGAGGTAGTAAGGTACTCAAGGTGAGAGGGATCCACTGTTTGTGAGGGATTAACATTCTAAGTTTGGCTGTAATGTTATGAGTCAATGTGCTGGCTAGAATGACAAGGGTTAATGTGAATAGAGTTAGTGGTGTTGGCACAGTGTTGACAATATACAGATGGTCAAAAGGGAGTACATGACTAAAGGTGCCAGTTATATGCGCATGTGCAGTGTGGCTAACTTGAGAAGGAGAGGCTAATCCACAGAATAGCACACAGGAAGATCGTTGGAACAATTTAATGTTCAAGGAAGTGGTAGCCAGGATAAGGTTGGATCTGATGAGGTCACACAGTGGATATTTATCTGCAGTACTACAATCCTGATAAATTGGCATATAGTCCTGAGTGCATGGTCATTCACATAGTAGCATAGTCCTAGATGAGAGTCTTACATGTATGCACTGATAGCACTAGAAGTCAGATAGGATATGGTAATGCATGGATACAGACGTTCGAGGAGACTGTTTAAAGCTATAGGATTTCAATCGGTGTTATCATGCGAGTTCAGTATCAAACACAGGGAGCACAAATATAACAATATTCGTTTGCATCTGGGCACATAACTTAGCAAGCTCATTCGTGAAAGGTGCAGTCTAATGTAAGAGAAAGATTACAGAACAGCTGAAGCAGTGCTGATGTAACATTTGCATGGTGTTGTCTAAAAGAGGTTTTGACGGAAGGCAGTACAGGCGTTATGCTGCGAATTGGAACGAGGCATCGATCAGATGTAATAGGGTGTTAACATTGTGTGGGTTTACCAAATGAGACAGTGGGCCTCATTACGACCCAGGCGGTAAGTTACCGCCTGGGTCGTACCTTTACCACCATGGCGTAAACTATGTTTACGCCATGGTGGTTGGCGGACTTACCGCCCCATTCCGAGGTGAGTGGGGCGGTAAGTCCCCATTAACCCATTTACCCTTCCCCATTCCCATTTTTGCCCCATAGGGCATAATGGGAGTGGGGAAGGCGTTAATTACGCCACCGTAAATTACGGTGGCGTAATTAACAACAAGGTCCCTTAGCGCCATGGATTTTAACACCTGCTAAAAGCAGGTGTTAAAACCTCCATGGCGCTAAGGGACCTCGGAATCAGGCGGTAAGGGTCGGCGCTGTTTACGCCGCCGTAAACCCCTTACCGCCTGGGTCCTAATGACGCCCAGTCAGTATGATCAGTCTTCAAGTTCATAGTTGCCTGGGCTTGTTGTAGAGTCGATTGGAAACACGTGACTTGTATGATTGAAAAGGTGTCGTCTAAGGACAGGATAAGATTTTAATGGCTATGTTGTGAGAGATAAATGGAGGGGGCGTTTCTAGATGCAACATAACATGCCCTGCGGCCGTAACGGGCCGGACAAGCACAGACAGGGGTGGCCTTGTTCTGGGGAGCCTTAGGCCTGGGGGCCAGCTTCCGCCTTCTGGCTTCCCTCACAACCTATGGGCTGTTTGAATGGTAAGATTGTTAGACAACCAACAATAAACAAATCACGGGGCTTGGTGTGGCAGCCATCTTATGGAACGAAATGCCTACGGCAAGGTCCACGGAGCTGCAGCTCCACATTGTTTCAGGGTAGCAGGGCACAGCGTGGCCACGGTCATAGGCTTAATGAGTCTCTTCCCAGGATGGGGGAAATATGAAACTTAGCAAGTGATTCTCAGCAGCAAGCGTGTGGGATCAGGAAGAGGAAGTCTAGCTGCTCCTGCTGCAGACTCGCGTTTTGTGGAACACAGGGGTAGTGCTCCTGCAGCTACACTGTAGATGGGATCCAGCCCTTACAAGGATGAACACAGACTGCTATGCTCACAAATAAGGGTGGGTAATGATTTCAAGGGGTAGCCTGGTGACCACATGGGCATCTGGTTCGGCGTGCTTGGTAAATATCTGCTGATTACATTGTCTCTGAGTGTATGCAGCGATAGTCACAGCGATCTATTGATCCAATCCTGTGCAGCACTTCAGGCTGTAGCCACAAACCGAATTATAGCCACGGGCAGAATTTATTTTCACATTCAAACCTATCTCAATTTTGAAAAACATCACCACATAGCCAGTCCCTAGTGGCCATGCCCACTTTATCCCCATTGCCAGTCCGTCGTGGTCATGGTCAGTAGCTAGATTGTCCGAGCCGTGGCCTTTGTCCATGATTTGGACAATCTGGCAACTGCCCATGGCTACAGCCCATGACTCGGACAATCTGACCACTGCCCATGGCCACTGGCTATACCTCAGTCACCAATGGTCTATCACTATTTTTTGCACCTACATCATGATACTTTTCAAAAAATAAAACACTGACACATTTGCAAAACCATGCTTTCAAGTCCTTGCCAATACTCCTTGCACAACTTTCCTGCAAATCATCCGTTTTATTTTTTGAAAAGTGTCAAAATGTATGTACATACAATAGTCATATTCTTTGCTCCGAGTTTACAAAATACATTCAGTCCTGTAATGCAAAAATATGTATGGCTGCCCCCGAACATCTGAGATGTTTCCAAACATTACAGGGATGTCCCAAACTGTTTGAGAACTTCGAAGATGGAAAACCACCCGTTTTGCGGCTTTTTATGTCCATATCCCATCCCATCCCCATCTCCCAGAGATTGTTTCATTTGTTTGACAAGAGCAATTCTGTGTTTTTTTATATATTTTTACTACGATGTTCGCGGACAACAGGCGCTGACCGCGAATCCAAAATGGCGGGCGTCTCCCAAAAATATGACGCACCTCGCGCTTTTAACCATCCAATCAGTGGGCATTTCCGATGTCCACAGACATCACGCCACCCTTTGGGCCAATCGGAGGCCCGTCCGTGGACGGAACAGAGAAGTGAGTCAGCGGACCGAACCCAGATATCACTAATTTCATTTTACCTAATTTTTGGCTGTTTTAAAAAAAAACAACTGAACAGATTTATACCAAATTTTCAAAAGCACGCATGTGGGACCAAGCCGCCACTCCTGGCGCAAATTAGGTGAAAATTCGTCCAGCGGTTTATGCTGTGGGCATGAGCAACATTTCTTTTCCATTGAGTCTATGGGAAAAACCACACATTTTGGGACCCCTTGCACATAACCTCCCCAAACGTCATAAAATCAATCTGATGGGGCCATATAGTTTCATTTTACAAAGTTTTGTGAGGATTTGTCCGGGGGGTGTGAAGTTGTAAGCCGCCCAACATGTGCTCTTCCTATGGGTTGAGCAACTTAACCATAACTACAGGGCCGCTACCGCAGGCCCTATAAAATATAGATGTATATGGGTGCAACAGGATTTTGTTCAAGGGGAAGGGTTAGTATTGTGTATTGTATATATAAGTTTGAAAATGTAACGGGATTTGTTTAAGGAAATGATACATCTGGATACATAAGGAATATAGAAAGTAATGTTCCGTCCTCTATGAAGAGACAATGGGCCTCATTACGAGGCTGGCGGTTGCCGTGCCTGCCTCATAGGGCTCAATGGGAATGGGGAAGGTGGTAGCACAGTTACCATTAATAACGGTAATGGTGCTACAGTCTTGTTCTGTTCGCGGGTGCTGGTACGGCCACCAGGTCAGACCTGGTGAGTGCAAAGGCACCCGCGAGCAGAACTCGTAGTATGGTGGTACAGTAGCAACGATGCCGGTAACGCTACCGGCACCGCTGTTGCCTGACCACCATACTTGTAATGAGACCCAATATTTATGAATGGTTTTCCTGAAGGAAGGCCTGAGATGAGCACACTTCAAATCCCCAGAGGGGATAGATTTCATAGATTAAGGATACTTTGCTAGGGAAGAGCGGGGAGAAGTTCTTAGTGTGGGGGGTTTATTTGTGAGATATAGATCTGTTTTTGCTTTGACATCAGATGTAAAAAGTAATGTAGTTTTGATGGAGAGTAAAAGTGGATTTTAATTTCTTACTGCATATTACATTTTTTACTGCATATTAGCAAGTGGGAAATTGAAGTTGGAATCAAAGAGGTGTGATATAGAGAATGGGTGGCATTTTTGATGCTGGCCCGAGTAGTTGGCATTTAAACATAGAAAGTGAAAGTATTATGAAGCAGTTTGTAAGTGGTGAAAAAAGTAGGGACATTGGGATGACCAAAGGAGTGAGATTGTGATTATATTAAGGTTTGAGTTAAAAGAGTGATGTATCATCATGTGAATTTTGGTGGGGTGGTAAATTGAAATTAAAAGAGGATGGTAGGGTTAATTTGAATTATGGGAGTATTTGTTATGTTGTGAATTTGTATTTATTATGTTGTGTTAATGAAGACTAACTCATTTTAAATGTGATGTGTGTTGTGTGCTGCATCATTGTTTGTTGAGCTCAAAAGAAACGATTTTATTTTGTGTCAGGAATTTCAATTTATTTTTTAAAGAAATGCAGTTTGGTTGTGGATGGCATACAATGTGTGTTGCATTTCTGCAGAAAGGCAGGGCAACATTCTTGAATGAGGGTGGACAGCCAATGAACATAGCTTCAAACAAGCAGCCGAGACACAGCTGGGCTTGCTTGGTCCTGGGAAGAGGAAAAAGGGTATATTTTGATAGCTTTGAGTGAAAGAAGCTCATTTTCATAATTGTATTTAACTCATGTCTAGCATGTGCGTATTCTAAGCTAAAAATGAAAGAGTTTACAAGAGACAATAGGCAATAACTAGAACTCAAGACATGTATCACTACATAATACTGTAGTCTGGCCAATGCCCCTGAGTCACGTGGCAGCGTGGCACATACTGTTTGCTGGGTGAAGCAACCTTGTGTGCATACAAGATGGGAGCTTTACACTGTGGGACTCGTTGCCGCACCTCACACTCTGGAAGCATGCAGTGTACGACCCTGGCAGATGTCAAACCGCACGGCAGCATCGCACTGGGCTGTGAAAAGTGACAGCTGTGTTTCTTTGAAAAGAAATGTATTCTTGCCTTAAGAGGATATACACATCCCACGGGCAAGAACATGTGTATATAGGTATATAGGTGATACTATCAAGCCCTGTCAGGGCAGCCGTGGGCAATGGAATCTGACAAGACTGAATGTGTGGATACCGGGAACAGATCACTCCCTGGCAGACTTTAAACATAGTGAGTTCTAGTTAGAAAAAGTCATGGTGCCAAGAAATGAAAATCGAATGGCCATCTCGTTAAGTGCTTTCATTTTGCTCCCACTTCGGTAGAGTGCAGAGCTCCCTGGCAACAGCAGCAGGCCAGCAGACATGAGCCAGCGGGTCAATGTCTGGCTGGTGCTTCTGCCATTTCATCGCCAAGCGCAACGCCATACACGGCTCCAGAACCCACGCTTCTCCTTTTCTTTTTTACAGTACCTTACCAATGTTTTGGTGATTTGGTGGCTTACACCAACCAAGCGCCAAAACCAACACTGCTCACAAACTCTCAATTCACCATTTCTTTTTTACATTACCATACCAATGTTTTGGCGATTTGGTGGCTTATGCTACCCAAGTGCCAAAACCAAAAAGAGAGCAGATGCACACAGCTTATTTTTCTAGAATTGTAACAATAGAAGGCAAGGAAGTATGTATAAGAGGAAAATGAGAAAGAGACTGAGGAAGGAAAGGGAGAACGATGGTGGTGAGTAAGAAAAAGTCAGGGGCGGCAAGCAGAAAGAAATGGGGGAAGAGAGCAAGGGTGAGACAAAGACTGCAATGCAGGTACATGAGAGTGCTGCAGATAAACAGACAGTGAGGACACTGGTCAGAAAGGTAACTGAGGACATAAAGAGGGGAGACAGCATGTCCCCCACTGCATAGCACAGAACCATTGGAATATTACGCCCAAGATCACACACAGTGTCAGACCTGAGCTGTGAATACAAGTACAACTATAAATGCAATTTACACAACAGATAAGGCTAATACAACAGCAAGTGGCGCTAGTTCAAGCACAACAAGCCCCGACCCAAGTACAGCAGGTACTAGCCCAATCAAAAGCACCTTTGCAGCAAAACACAGTAGCATCATGGAATGCACATGCACTGACACAAGCACCCATACCCAGAATAGGGGAGCAATAGTAATGGGAGGAAGCACCTTCACCTGCACGGGACTAAACTTACAAATACAGTAGGATAGCGGAGCATGATCTTTTTATACCATTATAGCATTTTTTGCAAAATATCAGAAGATATATTGGGGAGAAGTTTGAGTAACTAACCAGGGGATAACATGTTACTTCAGAGATTAATTATTTAAATGCACTAGAATTTATGTTAGCATTTTAGGCCAGAAAATATAAAGGGATGTGGCAGTAGATTAAGAAGTATTACTTATGGAGTACACACGCTGATTAGCATAGCTTTCAAGAATAAAGGTCAGATTGTTAAAATTGCCCACAGAGTTTTTATTCAGATGAAAAGTATCCATGAATGAGAAATAGGACCAATGAGTATAAAGAAGCTAGGAGCTGCAAAAGTGAGGGAATAAACTGAAGGGTAGTGATTGCTCTTGGTAAGGAACGTAGATGGATTAATTTGACAAATAAAGACATGTTTCATGTACGTATATATAGCATTTAAAGATTGCAAACAGGGACAAGAAGGATTTGGCACAAGTACTGAGTATGTTGTGGACCAGTAGTGCCTATGATAATTGGTTCATTAGAAGGAGTGAAGAAAAGGAAATTTGGAGATGTGGAAAGAGAGGGCATCATGCACAAGATAAGGAAAAACATAGGGATCTCACGTTATGAATTTGTTACGTTGTGGCAACAATTCCCAAAATGCAAGTGTAGCACCAACTCAAGCAACAGTAACCCCATATCCTTCTAGCACAACATAAGAGAATATAGAGTGCATACAAAATGATAGGGGAGGGACTACAAGACATACAATGACACACAGTAACATGCAACTGTCAGGGCCGGGAATAAGTGGCTGTGAGAAAAAACATAATAAGAGAAACTCCTGCCATCATATGGAACGACATATGAGAGTAAGTAACAAGAACATTATTTTGTATATATGTGAGTAAACATGTTTATTTATGTTATAGATGAAAACCTTGTGATTTCTTGGAGCACAAGAGGATTTTTTATATGACCTTAGTGGAGTATGGGGTTGTGATACAGATGGAAGGAATATCCTAAGAATAAATAAGTACTAGTGGGTAAAAGAAGGAGATGAACAGAGAGAAAGGGTAGGAACCTGTGGACACAGGTAGTGTGATAATCTCCTCCTTGATTATTATTAAAGGGAAGAGGACACAGGTGAGTACAAGTGAAAGATAGTGAGGGATACAGTGGTTTTAAACTAATAGCATTTCTCCTAAGTAGAGTGTAGCAGGTGTGGGTAAAGTATAGTATATATATATATATATACATATATATAAGTATGGCCATATCCGTTGAAGAAGGTAAAGGAGACCCCTGGATAGAAGACATTATTGATTATGTCAATGTAAAGTATTGAAAATGTATATATGTTTAATTAGTGAAAATAATGTATTGGATATGTGTCATGTTTTAGTAAAACAAGCAGAGACATATTGGGCCTCATTATGACCCAGGCATTAAGGGGTTAACGGCGCCGTAAAAGGCTGCGGCGCCGTTAACCCCTTAACGCCTTACTACGAGGTCCCTTTGCGGCTCCCGACCTGAACGGCTGGTCTGGGCCAGCCGTTAAAGTAGAGACCGGCAAAGGGACCTTGATGGCAATTAGGGTACCGCAATTTGCACTTATATAGAACATGCCCTTGTATTCAGTGTCAATGGTAGGTATATTAGAGTAAGAAGGGCAACATAAAGTGTTAATCATATCTTGCAAGGATGAACACAGTAAAGAAAGAGGAGACCGCGGTCCGGCGACATCAGAAGAAGGACTGCAAAATGAAAACACAGAGAAGATTTGCAGCAAAATAAAGAAAGATAAAAGCAGGCCTGCCATCATGTTTACACAAAAAAAAGATAAAGTACAGTGCACCACAGCCACCACGCTAAAAAGATGAGGTCACGCTCTACCTGGCCATGGACAAACAAAGATGACACCAGCACTGTCACAACAAGGAAATACACAGCAATAAAGGCAATGCCATACATGCAAAGAAGGAAATTAAAGATTTACTAAAAGGAGCCTATAATTACACTTTCTAGTGTATCGTGACTTTTGCCTCCATTTGCTCTCTACAGGAACCGAATGACATTTATCTATGGATGCACCAGGCAGAAAGAAAAAGAGCACCGGAAGAAGAAAAGAAAATGTTTCCTTTTTAATTATTGTTGTTTTTTCCTTGTTTAATGTTTTGTTTTGTTTTTTATTTTATGGTTAAAAAAGAAAGAGTATACTTTATCCCTAATGGTATTAATGATGTAACAATTTACAATGAGTTTTATTAAAACATAGAGGAGAGATTGTTCCTTTTCCAGTTAAAAAAAGTGCTTGAAGATGAGCGTTGAGCTTAGCACAACACCAAGTAGGACAAAGTGTGGTGTGAACATATGAAAGGGGTGAGGCAAGAAAGGGCAAAGCAACATGTCTTGGGTGGGCTCTCTTGTCCCATGCTGCAGGAACACCCAGGAGATTAACAAAGTTGATATTAAATAAGGCACAAGAGGGAGGAGGAACAACCATTTGATTAAATTAAACAAGCAGACATTTTAGTATTAAGTAGGAGGTAGTCATATTTCAAAGAAATAGAAGCATTCAAGTGGTAATGTTTAGGTTTTAGTAGGGAGTGATGATAATAAAATGCACTTATTTTTCAAGAGACTCACCCAATTTCTTTATTTTAATTAATTTATTATTAATGTGTTATAGCTTAGTATAAGCTTTTCACATGACATAAGAAATTACATTTACAGAGCAGTTAATCATTAAAAACAGATAATAACATTAAATTAATAAAGGAAATAGTAGAATAAAAGGAAGGAGTAAGAAGAAAAGAAAAAGGAAAGTAAGAATAAGAAGAAAAACGAAAGATAAAATTAGTAGATAGGATCTTAACTTTAAAAAAAAATTTTTAAAAAAAATTAAAATTAAAAATTGAAAGTGTATATTGTGAAGACCGGTGGGGGGGTCTGTACTTCCGCTCTCTATATGGTAGAGGAGAGGCACAGAGGACCCCAGCCAAGATTCTCTATTACGGTAGCGATGGACGAGCAATCAAGGCCTAGCTTCTCAGGAGGTGATGCAGGCTGGTTCTTAAGTACAGTGTATCCCCCAAGCACCCACAAAGGAATGTCCACACACTGTATTACTGAAAACACAGTCTTTATATAATTAATATTCAAAGGTTATGTACACTTATCACAATAACGCACTTTGTGCTCAGGAAGATCAATAATGGTAAATATCTACAATTCTAAAGTGGTACCACTAATATTAGACCTCATTAAAGTGCATTCACAATACTGTAAAAATGGCACGCAGATCAACAAGACGGAAACCAGCAATAGAGAGAGGAGAGATAACAGATCGTTGAAACAATAGGCAGAAGACTGGCCCTTGCTACTGGACACAGTTCTGTGTGGAGATCCCCCCACCTGGGCAACCTGTAAAATAAAGAGGTATAACACAAGCCCAGTCCATATATTGTTCAATAGTCTTATTCTCTCCTACAATGTTTTTACCCCCCCAATGTACCTGGTGGAGTCGAGTTCTTCGAAGAGGCGTCGACAGATCCTTCTTGAATGACCCCCTTTAAAGCAGGAGTCACGGATCGTCGAGAGGCGTCGAGAAGCGTCGAGGAACTCGGTGTTCGGTGTCAGGGAATCGACGGCCCTTCTTGAATGCCTTCCCTTTCAAGCGGGAGACACGGGGCGTCGAACGTCCGACAACAAACAGGGTAGAACGGCATCGATGAGGCGGCAGGCTTCGATCCGAGCGGTGCTCGTCGGCGTCGAGACGTCGGCGTCCTGCGAGGAAGAGGCGTGCGGGGCACCTCGGCGACACTAGTTCTGGACCGCAAAGATTGTGAATGACGGTAGCCCAACAAGGGCGTCGAGTCGCTCGAGTCTTTGGGGTCGTGAGGTGGCGGGAAACCCACCGGCGGATTCTCCTCGGCGCGTTGGTCGTCCTCGACTTTCTCCGGCAGGATAAAGCGGTCGACGGTGCGGTCGAGGAAGTCCTTCAATTCAAATGTTCTTAGGCAAGGAGCGGACGGCTCCGGTCGTCGGCGGCACGGCGTCAAGTGGTTCCCACGGCTGGGCAACACAACTTCGACAGGCCTCCAGCGGTTCCACAGACCTGCGAACCCTGGTTGACGGCAATGGACTTCGACGGCGTCGATGTCCGGGTGCTTCACTTCGATCTCCTCGGCGGTCCCGTCTCGGGTCGGCAGCCTTTCGAGGGTCTGACTTCCAGGGCGCTTCGGCGAAGATTCAGCGGTGCTCGATGGTCCCTCGGAGCACGGGAAGAGGGCGCCTAGCCAGGTCCTCTCTCGGGTCAGTCCTCGACGAACACGGCAGCCTTCGGATCGGTCGAAGCAAAAGCAACAGCAAGTCTTCTTCTTCCAGCTGGGCGTCGAGGGTCAGCAAATCCAGTTACTCTTGAGTGGAGACTCAGCTTCTGAACGCTTCTGAACAATTTCCAGTGGTGAGAGGTCCCCAGATATACTATTCTGTCTCTCATCCACACTGCTGGCACACACACAGCAGCCAATCACACAGAAGGGCATTCATGCAGTCAGTCAGCCAATCAGGCACACAGTGCATTCAGGCCACACTCCTCCCTTTCAGACACTCACAACAAGGAATGTGGATTGGGACAAGTACCCAGCCATTCAACACTACACACTGCATTCAGGCCAGTTTCGGGCAGGGCTGTCTCAGTCTTTGTCTCATATGCCAGAAACCAGACAACCACAACAAGGAGTGTATATTGGTCACACACTCCATTCACCCAGGTCCCACCCACAGGAGGTACCCATAACATACAGTCACTGGGAAGGCTCCAGTCAGTCTAGCTGGGCCTTCACAACAACACCATAGATGGAACTTCCACCCAACAGCCAGTCAGGGGGAAGGGACAGAGTCAGGGCTTCCCAGGACTTTGGGAAAAACAAGACAACAGGCAATAGAAAGCAAGAGGCCACAGGGGCCATCTTGTTTCTATCAGGAATCAACTGATCCCAATGGCAGGACCTGGGTATCCCAAAATGGAGGACACCCAGAGCACCTGTCAAGTTCAGCATGGAGCTGCCACCAGCCCATACCCTGCTCTGTGGGCCACCCACAGGTGCCCAAAAACATACACTAGGGGCACAGGGTTGTACCCCTACCCATGGGTGCCATAAGGGTATCCCATGGGTCTGTTCACCAAACCAAAAGAGAGAGCTGCACTGCCAGGAGTCCCTCATGGACTCCTGGGCAGAAAACATGACAGAACACACGGTAAAAACAGAAAAAGGACAAGGATTCAGAGGCCCTGTCCCTCAGATGCATTTCCAGCATCACATATATGTCGAGAAAATATGTGGATAAGTCCTTAAGACCACCGATTGATGAATGTTGGTTCTTTTACATAATCAAAACTTCAGGTCCAGAGAGCGATTTCTGATGGTAGATTAGTAAACTATTTTTTCCTAAATATAACATTCCCATAGTAGGCATCCCTAAATTGGCAGTTTGCTATATGTTTATACCCAATGATTTCTCAACATTCGTCCAGACATTATACATTGCAATGTATAGTTTCATTCCTTTTCCCTTTGCATTAACGGCTCTTTGCCAAAATTTGTTGCTGCCAACATATTCCAAGTTATGGACAAAATCTGTGTAAAATATTGTATAGACCTTTATTATAGCAACACATCTAGTAAGGACATGTTTGCCCGTTTCATATTCCGTTCTGTCCTTGCACAACCTGCAGTAGCGTTCGGATCCCACTTATGGCCAGTACAGGTAGCTGATCAATCCTTAGCAGAAAAATGAATCGTCTTAGACGTGGCGAAGGGCATAGGTTCAGATATGGTAAAGGTTTCTTGAAAGTGCAGTTCATGAATTGCACAAATTTATAGCGCTTTAGATCTTGCAAATGCGCAAAATTGCTGATCCAATCGTGTAGTTCAGTTTTCTCAGCAAAGGAGTGGAGACCACTTGTTGTTTTTGGGTCCAGCCAATCGCTTCAAGATAGTTGATGATGTTCTTTTTCATAAGAGAATATGAAGACGCTTTGCTGATTTCACAGTGAATCGCTGCTAACAATAGATTGGCTGTATCAGGTGTTGCTTTTAGATATAATTCAGATTGATAAAGTAAGGCAGTGTTTATAGTGCAGGACAAAACACATACATAGTTTGTTGGGGTAGCCTCTAAAATGTGATTGAAAGTGAAGGAGAAGTGTTTTGTCCTGAAGTAGAACAAAAACTGTAAATATTTAAAATGAGTAAAGCAAGAGCTAATTGCACATGATGACAGAAAGCTTTCCATTCTGTATTGTATCCTTTAAAAACGGATCCTTTCAAAACCGAGGATGGACCCTCTGCTGCAAAGCCCGTGCAGGACAAGGCCGCTGTGTTGTGCGCCGCAGGTGTTTGACGATGAAGGGGTCAACAGAAGTGATAGCGGCACAGAGTTCAAGTACGCTGCACAGTCATCAACTAGCAGCGACCGTAACGTAAGTAAGGTACGGGCGGTGAGAGCAGCCACTGCTGCTCTCTACTGAACTTATTACATGCTAGCACCTATACGCCTGACTTACCGCTCTCTGTCTCTGCCAACCTTAGGCTTCCCCCCTTGCGGTTAGCTGTACATTGTGTTTCTGACTCCCAATGTGTCCATAATCTGCTGTTGCTAACTGTTGTGGTGTAGGTCTGCTCCCCCTAGGTTTCTACGCCTCTGACATTGTTGTTACTGTTTCACTTTATACACTAGGCTCTCTCCCACCTCTATGTTCTATAGGGGAGGCATGGTATCACAAGTATAACACTGACACAATAGGTACAATTGGTAAAACATTTATTGAACTTTCTGGGGTTGGAAAAACTCCTACTTTTCCCTATAACTAATAGTCTCGACCATCAAATGATAAACAAAACAGTCCTAGTGGAGTCCATCAAATGAAAATTGCCTGTGCTAACGAAACCTAATTCATGCCCTATCTCTTGTACAAAAGGTGTATGAAGGAGAGATGTATGTAAAGGAAAAATCAGTGTTCAAAAGAAAAAATGTGGCTTGATTCAGCACTCGTTAAACCAACACAGAGTTATGCGGCACTGTAGGAAGGATGACAAACTCTGGCACTGGTTCTCAACCCAATAAACAGTTCCAAAATGTGGATTGAGGCCCGCCGGACCTTCCACGTCAACGTCTCTCTCTCCAGACTTCAAAATAATGTTTCAACTACAGGTTCATGGAGATCCCACTCTATCAGGCTCAGACCGCTTCGAAACACAGTTCATGTGAGACCCCCTCTGGCGTGCTCAGAACTCTTCAAAAACACAGTTCATGTGGGTCCCCCTCTGTCGGGCTCAGACCTATTCAAAACACAGTGCACGTAGGTTCCGCTCTGTCTGGCTCAGACCACTTCAACAAAGTTCATGTAGGTCCCGCTCAGCCTGGCTCAGACCTTTTACAACAATAGTTCAACAAGATTTTCAAGGGGGCTCCCTTCCCCAAGCTTATTGTACTTTGGGTCTCCCTCAGTTGGGCGCAGACCCTTTTGGATGTTAAAGACTTTCAAATGTGCGTGACTTTCTTTACAGGCCTCTGCAGGCCCACTTTGACTACATTCACTTTGTCGTACCACACAATGCACCTTTCATGGATACTTTTGAATGGGCTACTTCCTTTCGCAGGACCACTCCATTACTCAGTGTCGCTGATGTCACAGCTGTTCTTACAACCATGTTCATTCACAGGCCTGCCTTTCTTCGCGTCTCGCCCACACGAGTACATCCTTCACTTGCGATACAATGTTGCTTCTTCAAACTTTCTTTAACACACACCAGTCTCCCAGGTTGCTTACCAACTCATCGGCTGTGTGTGTTCCTTTCTTGGTTTTATGATTTCCAAAGGCTTGGCCTCACCTTCCCAACTCTACCATTCACCCATTCACCCATTCACCCAGCTGGGTCGCTGTCAGCCTTGAAACACAATGCAGCCTTCTGATGTGGGATCTGGCCGTCTCCATGTGTTGTTCGCAGCCTGTCGGAGGTAACAACCTCAAATGGGGAACTCTTGGAGTTTTCGACCAACTGCTCTCGTCCCTTGGTCCGTCGCTCTGCTGCAGTAGGTTTGCCTTCGCCCGGGAAGTGCTGCTCATACACGTGTTCCACCTTGCTCAGAGTGTGTCTCTAGGTTCTACCTTTTATCCATGTGAGGAGAGATAATCGGTATCAGGTGTATGTCCTTAAATTCAAGTACCTGGCTTTACCTGACCCAATTAATGCAAATGTCCAGTACGATGTATGAGAGATGGTCTAGTTACTCTCAGTCACCCTCTTCCTCGGCCTAGTGTTTGTGTAAAAAAGGGGGTGGAGTTCAGGCCTCTGAGAATTGTGAAAAATAGGATGGGTTGGATAAACAAAAAGGGGGAAATACCGTGTCTCACCATCCCCACTACCTGAAGACCCCTCACCCAGGTGATCGTCCCGCACTGGTCCACCCCCAGGTACTGGATCCATCTGTGATGGCTGTGCCCGGCAACCTGAGAGAGAGAGATCCCCGGGGTCTGGGGGTGAGACACTCTGGTTTCTCACATACACTTCCCCTATACGATGTAGCCACAGCTGTTTTACAGGGAAACTGGGAAAGGAAATCAACGTCCCCCTGTTCTTTACCTCTTTAGTGTTCCACAGTGAAGCAGTAGGATTGCAGGTATATGAACCATCACATGACTTGAGGGTTAGAGTCCTTTCGCTGTCTTATCCATTCTAAAGGTGAGTAGTCAGTGACAAGTGTGAACTTTCTCCCTTGAAGGTAGTATCTTAGATGGACAATTGCCCATTTGATGGCAAGGGCCTCTAATTTCAACACAGAGTAGTTCGTCTCACGTTGGAAGAGTTTACGACTAGTGAATAGTATGGGGTGTTCTAATCCATCAGGTATTTGTGGTAAAACTGCACCTAACCATCAGTTTGTAACACAAATTCTTCGGAAAAGTCTACTACTTTTAGGATTGGGTTCTGACACAAGGTTTGTTTTAAGTTGTTGTAACATGCATCGTCCTCATCAGTCCAATGAATCTTCTGGGGTTCAGCATTTCTTAGTTTGTCTATTAACCTAGCTGCTCCATCTGAACATTTTTGGATAAACCTATGGTAATAATCAATCCTAGGAATGTCCTTAGGTCTTAGGTTTGGAGGCATCTAGGACGGCTTTCACTTTTTCTTGCTGGGGCTGGAGTATGCCATTCCCTACAAAGAAGACTAGATATTTCATGGCCGATTGAGTCAGCTTACATTTGGATGGATTGGCAGTTAAGCCAGCCTCTCATAGGGTTCTCATAATTGTAGAAAGATGATAAAGATGGTCTTCTCAAGTTTTACTATAAATGACTATGTCGTCACTATAAGCCCCATAGAAATTCCAATTAGGCTGTAGTATCCTGTCCATAAGTCGTTGGAAAGTGGCTGGGGCACCATTCAGTCAAAAAGGGAGGAATTCGAATTGGAATAGTCCTATTGGTGTCGAGAAAGCTGTGTTTTCCTTATCAAGTCCATGGACTGGGACCTGCCGATATCCTGTGGTTAAATCTAGGGTTAACAGGAATGTGGCATTTCGGAGTTTATCTATTAACCCATCGATGTGTGACATAAGATAGGCATTGAAGGTAGAGACCAACACACCACATCTTATAAGCGACTATGACTTTCAAGCGACTATGACTCACAGGTAGCTGTTCTACTCTACAGCAATTTCTCCTTGACAAACCATTTCCTGAAACAACAGCTATCAAATATTTATTCTTTTAATTTTCCTTTTTTTAGAGAGTGTTTTTCCTTACGCATCCCCCTCTCCCGATGATGCTGCACTTTTGAGGGTCAACCCGGGCCCATTTACAAAGATGCTTTGCACCGGTCCTCGGCCAGTACTGCGCCTGGTTATCTCTACTCATCCCCAGTCTCCTGCATTGGTAATTTTTGTGCCCCTTGGCTTTTAACTGTTCCTCTGAGCAATCCTGGTAGACTCTCTCTGTTTTATCACTCATTTTTGTCTATGGGCCTCATGACACGTTGTGTGCTAAAAACCGCATATTAGCGGCATGGCGCTATTAACGTGTCCGCCCTCGTAAGAGGGCGCTAATTACGTACCATTACGAGTACGCGGACACGAGCATAGCGCCATGCCGGTAATGACCCTACCGCCATGCCGCAAAAGTCCCAAAAAAGTCCCTTACCGGCTTTGACGAAAGTGCAGATAGCACCTCCGCCCTCACGCTACATGCAAATTGCGGTGACCGCCATTAGCGGTCACCGCTATTAGCGGTGACCGTAAAATTGCGGAACCGGAAATAGCGTCATCGCGCCGGAACGGGAAAGAGCCCGGCGGCCATCTTTAAAAACACAATCCATTGCCATCCTCTGCCCCCTGGACCTGTATTGATTCGTGAGCCGTGCCAAACAATTGTGGACACCTGCATCATGCCTAAGGCACTCAAGAAATCAACTGACAGGCAGCGCAAAGAAAAATACACCAATGAGGAATTGGTGATGTTGACACAGACCCTTGCGGAGAATGCTGAGGTGGTCTTCGCGAATGACATGCGCCGGCCAACCCTGTTGAGGAAGAAAGCCATCTGGGAGGAGGTCGCTGCCAAAGTCAGTGCAGTGGGCACCAGCACGCGCACTGTGCGCGAATGCAGGAAGAGGTGGGACGACCTCAGGCTGCGGGTGAGGGGCATCCTGGCTGAGAACCACCGCCTTGCCAGTGCTGGTGGAGATGGATCCCCAATCCGGATGAAGGAATGGGAGGAGACGTGCGCTAACATCATTGCCGTCGAGTCAATAGAGGGAGTAGGCAGCATGGAGCTCGGCGTGGGTACCAATTCTGATGGAGGTGAGTGTACACATGACAGGATGCGATGTGAATGTACTGTACCCCCCATATGTGAGCACAGACTCCTCTCATGCATGGATACACATCCACACATGCATCCATCCCTCACCATGCCTGTGTCAGACCCACCCACACACACATGCACACAACACCACAGACAAGTCCCAAACACAACCATGCATGGATGAGGCACTGAACTGGCACATCACCTGCATCCACAACCACTAAGTCCCAATTGCCACAACTGCATCATTTATATAATCTGCATCAAGTATATTGAAACGCAACCAATGCCATCCCCCGTCTCGTCCCTGACAGGCTCACATACAGATGGGGAGGATGCCGCTGATGCAACACAGGCAACAGCTACATGCAAGAGGCCAAGGGCACAGGACCCGGCGGATACCCCAACAACATCAAGGGGCAAGGGGGGCAGGCCGCACCAGACGAGTGCCAAACTTCGTCGGAGTGCCACTGCCACGGCAGTACTAGCTGCACCACCAACTGCGGCCCCACCCGCACCGATGCCAGCCACCGAGGGCCCACCATCAGCTGCGGCAAGCTCCACTGGTGAGGCAGCCGCCACTGCCCCCCTATCCGATCTGGAGGACACCCTAGACCAGACCATGGAGATGCACACCCCAAGCCCCCCTGGATCACCAGAGCCAGTGCCAATCCAGACCCCTGCGTCTGATTCCACAGTTGAGGACACCAACCCTACAATCATGTCCCCCATGTTGGCATCACCTGCTGTAGTGGATGCATCCGAGGGCACAGCCTCAAGTGCACAGTCACCCAGCACAGCCCTCCAATTGACCACCATCCTGCAGCTCCAACAAGAGCTGTCTGTGCTGGTTGGCCAGCATGTTGAGGAGGCTGCCAATCGCAGTGAGAACATCGTGGAGGCGTTGAGGCACTCCACAGAGCGGATGGACGCCAACACCAACAGGCTGTGCGATGAGATAGGGAGGCTCAGGGAGGTCCTGGTACGCATGGCTGACACTATGGACCGCCACATTTCCCAACAAGGCCAGTCTGCCCCATCCTCATCTTCTGGGTCGAGACAAACAAGCCCCCTCCGTTGCTCAACGCGCACCACCAGGCGCACATCTGCCAACCCTCTGAATCCCCCCGAGGACGATTGAAAATAGGGGGTCGATAGAGATCCCTATGTGTGCATAGGCCAGGGCAAACTTGGCAAACACATGAGGGACTGTTGTGGGGGGGGGAAGGATGTTATGGGTCTGTTGTGGGGGTGGGGGGAAGAGTGTTATGGGTCTGTTGTGGGGGTGGGGGGAAGGGTGTTATGGGTCTGTTGTGGGGGTGGGGGGAAGGGTGTTATGGGTCTGTTGTGGGTGTGGGGGGAAGGGTGGTGGGATGTTTTGGGACTTGCACTTTCACACCTTAATGTTACTCAATACACTGGTTTCTGATCTAAACACTGGCTTGGACAACTTCATTGTGTGTGTGTACTTTATTGGGGACAGGGTCCATTGTGTGCTCGAAAACATACACCAGTGCATTACTCCCCATTACCATGTGACAGTACGAAAACATGTTCCTCAGAATATTTGGTTGATCAGATGCTGTCTCACAGCACGTCCCTCCTGCCCATCCCCTCTTGCAAGACCTGCATCCCCTTCACCTCCGTCCTCATCACCATCATCATCCTCATCAGGTGCTTCTATTTCAATGTCAGGGGGCAGTGGCACATTCCGTCTGATACACATATTGTGCAGCATGACACATGCCATGGTGATCTTGGCCACCTTCTCATGTCCATACAGGAGAGCACCACCAGACCTGCTAATGCATCTAAAACGTGACTTCAAAAGTCCAAAAGTCTGCTCGATCACGATGCGGGTACGGGTATGTGCACGATTGTATTCCTCCTCGTGCCTGTTCTGTGGGTTCCGTACAGGTGTGAGGAGCCAGGTCTTCAGGGGATAGTCCGCATCACCTGTATGGGGGAATGAACAGGGTCCTGTTACGGTTCACCTCAAGAGCGGCCTGTTCACATCACACTAATTGACATTGCATTGTGATTCAAGTACTGAATTGACAGCATACATGCAGATGGTCTGTGTGGCAGCAACGTGCAAGGGGGAGGTTGACCCTGCAAGTAGTAATGCAACATTAATGCCTCCAACAGTATTTGACATGTCCTGGGTGAGGCCAGGTCTTAGGTGTCCCTGTCCCAGGAAAATTTGGTACCACACTGCGAGTGTACTGACATTCTGACACCAATGTGGCCATGCTCTGAGGCATCACTTCAGTGGTGCTATAGGTGTGTGGTTCAGTGCTATGTCTAGGGGTGATCCCTTTGCATGCATTCAAGTGCGCATTGCTGGATTGATGTTGTGCTGCGCTGATTGTGTATTACTATCTTGACGCCATGTTGCAGATTCGTGTGAGATGTGGCGTGGTAGGATGTTCAATGTGGATGGATGTGTGATATTTTGCAACCTGCATTGTTGTCGATGTTGTGCAGCTTCAAATTGCATGTGGGTTCTTCTCAAGTACATCGTGGCCTTCCCGGATGCACATTGGTGTACATCTGTATGTCCATTTCTCCTACGGACGACAGTCAACACCCAGTTGCAGTATGTATCTCTCCCCCCCCCAATCACTCCCAGTTGCAGTATGTATCCCCCCCAATCACTCCCAGTTGCAGTATGTATCTCTCCCCCCCAATCACTCCCAGTTGCAGTATGTATCTCCCCCCCCAATCACTCCCAGTTGCAGTATGTATCTCCCCCCCCCAATCACTCCCAGTTGCAGTATGTTCCTCTCCCCCCCCTCCAATCACGTTGCCATGTGCTTGCCCTGCTACTCACCGAGTAGCCACAAACGTTGTCCGGGGTGTCGCTCCATGTAGCGTGGGATAGTTGAGTTCCGCAGGACCATGGAATCATGTTTTGATCCTGGAAATCTGGCACAGCAATGTGTGATTATCTTGTTGGCGTCACATACCATTTGGACATTGATAGAGTGGAATTGCTTCCTGTTTCGGTACACTACTTCATTGTGATGTGGGACCACCAATTCCACATGTGTACAGTCGATGGCCCCAATGCAACTTGGGATGCCTGACAGTGAATAGAAGCCAACTTTTGTGTTTGCAATCTCCTGGGCAGTCCGTGGCATGGATATGTGTTCAGGTGCATGCTTCAGGAGTGCATCGAGTACCTGGTTCAGCGTGCGTGAGAATACTGGTTGTGAGATGCCATGCATGTGTCCCACTGTATGCTGGTAGGTGCCTGTGGCCAGAAAGTGGAGCACACTCACCACCTTCTGTAGCGGGGGGATGGCAGTTCTGATGTCTATGAGGCTCACAATGTCGTCGTGGATCATGTCCACGATGCTGGTGATGGTAACCCTGTCCAGACGGATCTGATCCTGGGGATTGGTGGGTGCCTCTGTGGTATGAATAGGTGCCGTTGTGGTGCTTGCTGTGCCTGTCTTGCCCTCCTCCTCCTCCTCCTGCGTCTCCTTTGTGCTGCCTGTTGTAGTAGCAGTTGCGCTGCAATGAGGTCCCCCAGGCCATGTACTGCTGCCAGTATTGGAACCATCTTTGTGTGGGAAGGGGTGTGGGAAGGGGTGTGGTGTGCTCCTTTTGAGCTGCCACAGTCTCCAATGCCTCCACCTGTGCTGATTGTGTCCACCTGTGGCAGGTGGGAACACTGCTCATTCCTCTTAACGGGTGGTCCGCGATGCCGGTATTAGCACCATGGCGGTAAGGGGTTTGGGTGGATTTACCATGCCGCTATTAGCATGTCCACTGGCCTTGTGATGCTGTGGCATGGCGTAATTTACGGGATGGAGGGTCGCGCGCACACGGCCTGCCCGCTATTAGTGGCACCGTAATTTGCGATGCCGCTAATAGCGGTGTGCCGGGTCGTGATCCGCATGGGGATTTAACGTTACCGGTATTCCATTACCGGTAACGGTAAATCCCTACCGCCATCCGTGTAATGAGGCCCTATGTCTGCTTCCCCACAGGGTCCAGTTGTTGGGTGCTATTTCGCCCTGAGGAAGGCAACCCTAATCATGTTTATGGAATTACTTGCCAGACAGGTGGCTCTTTTGCCGAAACGTGTTTAAGATGTCTGTTTGAGTTTAAGTTTTCATTACCTTTTTTTGACACATACACGTATTGAATTATGATTATTGCTTTTGTGCCTCTTTTCATGTGTATTCTTGATTTGAGCATACCCTTATAAATTATAAAATATATATATATAAGAAATACTTGTCTAATTACTTATGCACCTTGTGTTCATAATACTTTCTTGCAAAATAAACATGTTTAATGTTTTTTAACTGGAGACTACCTCGATTGCTTTTTGAGTTTACAGTAGCCTATAATTTAGTGATACCTTGCTGGTACACAAACCGAATAACTTACCATTTAAGTACTTTTCCAATTGAATTTTTAGCAGTATGGACCTTCCGTGGTTCTATTGAAGGTAGAGATGGCATTAACACTCCTCCAAGAATGATTGGGTTTAGTTTCCCGCACAACAGGGGAGGACCATGGACTCAAAGAGGGCTCGATTTTGTTTGCCTTCAGTTTCTTTTTTTTACTTCGGCAACTACTATTTGTTTTTGTGCATCTGGGGGTCTATATGGTTTCAAATGGACCACTTTTTCCTTTGGAGTTCTGATATAATGATAAGTACCATGTACTCTCCCTGGTTCCTCGCAGAATACATCTGGGAATTCCATAATAAGGTTGTTCAAACCTTCTTGTTTCAGTTTTGACAGTTCATGGGGAATAAATTTAGAGTTGTCTATCTCCTTGGGTACCAAAACAAGACTGTATAGGGGAGGTGGTGGCGGAAGGATTTTCTTTCCACTCCTTTAGGCGATTTACGTAGTAGAGGTGGGTCTTTTTCTTTCTATCAGGTTGGGCTATTTTATAGGTACAGGTTCCTGTTTGCTCTAGCATCTCATATGGCCCATGCCACTTTGAGACAAGTCTATTTTCATAAGTAGGAAGAGGACTAATACCTTCTGTCCTACTGAAGAAGATCTTAAATTCACCTTCTTGTCATAGGTGGACTTCTGTTCGGCTCAAGCTTTCTCCATATGAGCCTCTTCGGAGACTCTCACCTCTATGGTTAAGCCTTATCAGGAATTGTGCAATGACCTGGCCTCCTTCTTTACTACTAAAATTGATGTTATACGAGCCAACATCGCTAAATCTCTTGCGACACTGCCCTGGGAAACCCCCACCTTTGTGCCGGCCTCTTCTTCAGACACCTTGGCCAATTGGTCCTCCTTCCCTCTATTTACCGAAGTTGAAGTCCTGGCAGCCACCCTAAAGATTAAATCGTCATCTCCTGAGGACTCCATCCCTGCCTCCATTATGAAGGTGATTGCACCTGACAAACTGACTGAAATCACACTGACAATAAATAACTCATGCCAGTCTGAGCTTATTCCCCCTGAACTGAAATCAGCAAGGGTTATCGCCCTTCTTAAGAAGCCCTCTCTGGACCCCACTATCCCGGCCAATTCCCGCCCTATCTCTTTACTTCCGTTCCTATCTAAACTTCTGGAATCTTTGGTCACACCCCTCTTGTCTTCCTTTTTGGAATCCTCCAAAATTTTCAATCATGCTCAGGTGGGTTTTAGTCCTGGGAGAGGTACAGAAAGTGTCTTAGTCTCGGTACAGGATGACATGTCCAGGCTTGTCGACGCTGGCGGAGTTGGGGCCTTGATCCTGTTAGATCTCTCCGCCGCATTCGACACGGTGGATCACTCCATCCTTCTCTCTCGCCTTTCTCAGATTGGGATATCTGGTTCTGTTCTTGCTTGGTTTACCTCGTTCCTTTCAGACCGCACGCAGACCCTCGCTATGCCACCGTTTCTTTCCCCTTCGTGCTCCCACACTTGTGGTGTCCCTCAGGGATCTTCTTTATCGCCTATTTTGTTTAACATTTATATCTGGGCCCTGATCTGTCTCATCCGCTCTTATGGGCTTAATTGTTACTCATATGCGGATGATACACAAATCCTGATCCGTTTAGATCATGATCAGTCGGAGGCCTCAGTGAGCCTCCACGACTGCCTTAAGGCAGTTGGGATTTGGATGGATCAGAACTGGCTAAAGTTAAATGGGGACAAGACGGAGGTACTGGTGGTAGGCTGCCCCCCTAACCCCTCCCTGTGGACCTCTGCTTTCTGGCCTTCTACCTTGGGCCCGCTACCCAAACCAGTTAGCAAAGTAAAGAATCTTGGAGTTATTCTGTCTGCCTCCCTGTCAATGTCCAACCAGGTCACTGCTGTGTGCCAGTCCACCCATCACCAGATTCGAATCCTCAAGAGGGTCATGCCCCTGATCCCGGAAGCCCTCCGCCCCCCTGTGGTGGCTGCGTTAGTCCTTACACGACTGGACTATTGCAATTCGCTTTATCTGTCTCAACCGAGTAGCCTTGTACACCACCTTCAGCGTATGCAGAACCTTGCTGCTAGGCTGGCCACCGGCTCCCCTTACGGTGCCCACATCACACCAGTGCTCCACCAATTGCACTGGCTCCCGGTTAACGAGCAAATTCATTTTAAATCTTTGTGCATTGTTCACCGGGCAATTCATGGCCAGGGAGCTGAATTTCTGCAGCTCAAATTCACCCAATACTGTCCAGTCCGGGACCTTCGCTCTGCCACCTTCAACCTGCTTACTGTTCCTAGGTTTAACCGAACAAGGCTCGGAGGTAGAGCCTTTTCTGTCACCGCAGCCATTCTCTGGAACAGCCTCCCTCCATCTCTTAGGGCTACGGCCAACCATCTTGGATTCAGAAGAGCGCTGAAAACTAATTTGTTTTAAGCCTGTCCTCTCCGCTGGTCTTCTCCGATTGGGTAGCTTCCTTTCCAGCGCCATGATGCCTTTGGGCGAACGTGCGCTTTATAAATGCTAATAACATAACATAACATATGAGTGTAGACTAGACTCCAGATGAGTTTCATGTGTTCTCGCGATCGAGTAGCTGTCTTTGAGAGGGGAATAGGTGCCTCTTCTCTCTCTTCCCAGGTCTCCCAGAGCATGTCTAAGACATCTCTTGGTTCTCTAACATAGAGTAACTCAAAAGGGGAGAATCTGGTGGATGCCTGGGGGGTCTTTCTTACTGCAAATAGGGCTCATGGGATCATGCGATCACAGTCCTTCCCATCCTCATCTACCAATTTCCTCACTATCATTTTAAGGGTTTTGTTAAATCTCTCTACCAATGCATCCATTTGGGGTTGGTAAATTGAGGTTCTTATGGGGGTAATCTGTAGTAATTCCTTGACTTCACCCATAAGCTTACTTGTGAAATTGGATGCCTGATCTGTCAGAATTTCCTTTCGGGAAACCAACCTTAGAAAAGAATGGTAGTAGGGGTTTCAAATTTGTTGGGTTGTGTTGTCCACATGGGGAAGGCTTTTAGATACCGGGTAGCATAATCAATGATTACAAGAACATATTTATTACCCAGTCTAGAAGTTTCCAACGGTCCAATGATATTCACCATCCCAATTTGGAAGAACAGGACTTCTATTGTCGGTAATGGGTTTAGAGGGGCAGGTAAGGGAATATGTGAGCTGGTTTTCTGGCATATTTAACATGTCTGAATGAAGTTCTTTCTGTCAGCATGGATACCTGGCCAGTAGAATTTCCCAATAATTTGAGCTTGGGTTTAAGACTGTCCCAAATGTCCACCTGTCAAATGTGAGTGTGCAATCTCTAGCACGATCTTGCGATGGGTCTTGGGTATTACTAACTGAGTCTTACTAAGGCCTTTTCTAGAGGTTTCCCTTTTATATAGAAATCCTTGCTTCAGAAATAAAAAGTGGCTCCCCTTCTCTTGTGCTTCTGCCGCAGAAATCACTTGTAAGAAAGCCTCTGCGAGTACTGGAACATTTTGTGGGGCGAAGGCTAGATCGGGAAGGGTGGTAGGTTATTCTTCAATTTAGGCCTCAGTGATACATGTCTCATTGGCCTTTACAAAGCCTAGGCTACCTCTCTCAGTTTCCTCTGGTTCACTTTCTTCCTAAAAACTGGGAAAAAGAGCCTTCTCAAGAATTCCCTGTGCAATTGTATCCCCACAGTGTATTTCAAACAGAGTTTCACCATGGTTCTGTAGCAGAACCTTTATGTCTCCCCAAAAGTCTGGATCTATGATGGCTGCTAGGATAACTAGGCCAAACTGCCAGGCCAGATTTTAGGGCCAACCCTATATAACAACCCGCTGGGGATATTAGGACTAAGTCCCTGGGAATCATCCCTCTTTTCCCGGGAGTGATAGTGGCTTCTCTCCTGCTACAAAAATCAAAGCCTATGGATTCTTTTGAAGCAGTAGAGGGTTTTAAGGCTCTGTGACTACGTTTCTGAAATGTTAGTGTCCCCCAATATGTCTCAATTCAGTCGCATCCCACCGCTAACACCATATGTAGAGGAAGCATTGTATACCATGTATGACACTGACACAATAAGTATAATTGGTAAAACCTTTATTGAACTTTCTAGGTTTAGAACAACTCCTACTTTGCTCTATAATTAAGATCGGAGTAGTCACGACCATCAAACGATAAACAAAACAGTCATAGTGGAGTCAGTCAAATCAAAATGGCCTATGCTAATGAAACCTAATGCCTGCACTATCACTTGTACAAAAAAGTGTATGAAGGAGAAATGTATATAACGGAAAAATCAGTGTTCAAAAGGAGAAATGTGGCTTAATTCAGCTCTCCTCCCCACGCTAGACCACACAGAGTAAGGTGGTCCCTGTAGGCAGGATGACACACTCTGGGCCTCATTACACGGATGGCGGTGGACCAAGGTGCTACTACTTCTCTCCCTCTCTCTCTCACCTCCTCCAACTCTATCACCTCCTCCAACCTTCCTCCTCGCACCCCCTATGGTTCTCTGCAATTCCCACATCTTCTCTAACTGCTACTCTATTGAATATCCTATCCCTCTCACCAAATCTGGAAGGAAAAAGTTCAAGAGGGATAACCTGGTCTCCAACCCTGGCCTCCTTATCGCTGGTACCTACATCAATGCTTCCTCCAGAGAGACTCTCACTGACATCCTCTTTGTAGCTCCCTCTCCTGACCTATGGACCCCTCATAGGTTCTCTGTTCTCTCTCCTCTTTCCTCCTCTCCTATTAATGGTGGCACTCGGTGGGAGGCCCTCCTGGCCTCCATCCATTCCTCCAAAACCATCATTAATGTCTATCTGAATGGGACTGTCTTGGTTCAGGGCCCCACCCCAATCTCATCCTTTTCAATAGGTACTTTCTGCGTTTTATAAACTTTCTCTCTTCTCCTGCTAATCCTTCTAACACCTATCTGGCTCCCTTGCCACCTCCTTCCGCCTTCACCTCTCTGGCACCTACTTCCTCATCTGACCCTTGTCCCAGCTCTGTCTATCCCCTCTGCCCACTCTAGGGCCCCTATACAAACTCTGCTGAGTGTACCGCTCTCTTGTAACCCACCCCGGATGTCTTTCAAATGTGACAACCTGCTCCACATTGCTGTTCTCAACTGTATCTGTGCTGTTAAACATTCCTCAGTAATCTGCCGTCTCCTTGAAGACATTGACCTGGATACCCTCATTCTCACGAGACATGGTTTACGGCCATCTCTGTCACGCGTTTTGTCACCCTCCTCCCAGAGGGCTACAAGATGCTCTCTGAGCCCAGAAACTGTCGTCCAGGAGGTGGAGAGGCCCTGATCTTTCCGGGTTGGGTCCCTGCTTCTGTCATTCCTACTCAGGCCTACTCTTCATTTAAATGTCTGATTTGCAGGCTCTCTATATCCTCTGACCTCTCTCTGACGGTGGTCACCATCTACAGGCCACCTGGCAAGGCTGCCCTCTTTCTCTCTAAATGGGCTGACCTCTCCTCCTCTTTCCTTGTCTCTAGCTCTCAGCTTCTCCTCCTCGGAGACTTCAACATCCACCTGGATGCCTCTAATCCCTACTCTGGGATCTTCTGCAACCTTTGCGACTCTCTCCCTCTCTTTCCATTCTTCCCTCTGGTCCGACACACTCTGCCGGCCACCTCTTGAATGCTCTCATTTCCTCAGACATCAACCTTCCTAACCCTCTCACCACTCCTCTCTTGTGGACTGATTTGCCACTAAATCTCAGGACATCCTGTGCTCACTTTCCACTTCCTCTCCCTCTACCTATCTCAGGCCCCCCTTGGCCGCCTCACCTCTGCTTTTCCTTTTTCCTCCTTCTCTCTCCTGACATCTGATGTTTTTTCAAGACAAGTCTGATCTATGAAAGTTTCATATAAACAGTTGCTCTCCTGCTCCTCCAGAACCATCAACGACCACATTGACACCCTCGCTCCAGCTTTGGCTGATTTCTGCAATCACTCATTTGCCACTGGATCTTTCCCCACTCTCTTCAAGCACTCCCATGTGCACCCCCTACTAAAAACCTTCTGCTGATCCTACCTGTCCGGTAAACTCTCACCTGATTTCTACCACTCCTTTCCTGGGCAAACTCCTGGAAAAGTTGTCCATCTCCCAGCTTACTCTCCTCACTGAATCTGTTGGTTTCCTCCACTACCATCAGTCTGGCTTCTGAGCAGCCACAGGCACGGAAATTGTTCTCCTGAACACATGTGAGGATATGCTCTCTAATCTTGACTCTAGCTCTCCTTCTGTCATCATCCTCCTTCACGTTTCTTCTGCTTTTGACGTGGTCAATAACTCCACCGTGATCAATCAACTTCACGAGAACCTGTCATCATGGACCAGGCTGTGGCATGGCTGACCTCCTTCCTCTTGGAATGACCCTCTCAGGTCCAACTCGGGTCCTTCCTCTCCACCACCACTCGTTCTACATATGGTGTCCCTCAAGGGCTCTATCCACTGACCCTGGCTCTGCAATGTATATCTGCCCCCTTTGGCCTACTGGATCTCCACATTCTCCTCCAGCTTTCAAAGTTATGCAGAAGACACTCCGCTGTCCTTCAGGCTTCCCTCAGCCAATTCTCCTTCCTTGCTTATTCCTGAATCTCTATCTGTGATTCGGGGTTGATTCAGCACCAACAATCTATCTCTGACTTAATGCCAGTAAGATGGAGATCCTTCTCATTGTGAATCCTGCTCCCACTTTCCCTCTCTCACTTTGGCCGCCCTGCTTTGGCCCTCTACCCTCGCCTACCTGAGAGTCAAAAAGTATTGGTATCACCTTCGACTCCACTCTCTCCTTCTCTCCTAAATTCATGGACCTTGCCAAGAAGGCCCACTTCCAGCTGCACCTCCTCAGAGGTATTCTAACTTTTCTCACTTTCCCCCAGAAGCTCACTGTCTCCAGAGCTCTGGTTCTCTCCAGGCTGAACTACTGGAACAGCCTCTTTCTCAATCTCCCTGCCTCTACTATGCGCCCTCTGCAACTAATCCAGAACAGGACTGCAAAACATATTCTTGGCCTCAAGCCCAGGGACCGTATCTCTCCAGCCCAGAAATCTCTCCACTAGCCCACGGTGGCTACAAGGATTAAGTTCAAGACGCTCCAAATCAGCCACAAGGCCTTATGGGGCCAGGGCATGCACTACATCCAACTCTCTCTGCCTAAGTAACTTCCTTTTCTAGCCCTTCACTCAGTTACCTCCACCTCTACAAGGGTCAGACACTTCTCCAGACAGAGAGTGGAGGTAAATCTATCTACTCTGCAGGTGCCTCCCTCTGGAACGGCCTCCCTCCCCCTCTCAGACTTGTGCCGGACCACCTGAAGTTTCAGAAGCTGCTCAAGACCATCCTTTTCTCCTCTGCCTTCTCTCTCTCACTCCCCTGCTAACCTTCATGTCTGATGTGCTGACTGGTTGCTTGGTACCCTCACAGTCACATTGGGTACCAGGCTCCTCTACAACCAGTACTCCTTGCACTGCTGCCTGGCCTACTGCGCACTTAAGGGTTGTAATCTGTATACCTCTGCAGCCCCCCTGCCAACTTGCACTTACCCAGAGCCAAGCTGCCCTGTTTTACTTACCCAGAGTATTACTGGCCCTGACCGCACTTCCCCCTACCCTCTCCCTTACACTTCCCCCACTCCATCGCCTACACTGCTCGTTGTCGCACTTACACAATCTGAATGTCAGAAGGCCTAGTAAGATTGTTTGTCTTTTCTCCCTCTGACTTCCCTCTCTTGTCTTGTGGTGCCTATAAACACTTGTGTACCGGCGCATTATAAATGCTATGTCATATCATATCATATCATATCATATCATATCATATCATATGGAATGTGAAAAAAGAGGCAGTGGAATGTGTTGGTTTGAAAGGGGGAGGTTGAGAGGGAGAATGCTGGAAGGAGCAGAAGGAGAAAGCTGGGGCTGCTGCTAAACATGATACTCACTTAAAGAAGAATCGATTGGTGTTATGTTGTGTACGTGTATTACTACCGATGCAATACCGTGTAAGGAGGGCATTTCTGCCGTAGATGTGCAAGACCACAAGGGTTTAATTTTGCAAAGGGTGGAGAGTTGGAGCTAGGCAGTTTAGACCTTTGTGGCTATGTGTTTCTGAAATTACAAGATGCTGTCAATGATGAAGTCTAAAGATTTTGCTGAATCCGAGAGTTGTGGTCAAATCATTCTAGGTGCACAACATTGAGCTATTGTTGGACATGTTTTAATTTATCAGGGGGCGCATAAGGATGAATTCAGTCTTGGGTGGGTTAGGTTTAAGGTAGGCAGTCAACATCTAGGACGGGAAGATGACTAGTAATTACGAAGATGACTGATTTCCTGTGGGTGTTTTACTCTCATGTACTAATGAGCATCATCCATTTATTGTTGGATGGCTATAATGGGATCTTTGAGAAGTGTGCCCAGAGGCTCCAGGGAAAGGTTAAAAAGGATAAGTGAGAGGATGAAGCCTTGGAGGATATCACAGGAGACTAAGAGTTGGTTGGAACACAATGTGTTCATCTGGATGGCCTGGTGTCTGCCCCGAGAGGTAGGAGGTGAACCAATTCAGGATATTGCCAGAGAATCCCATCCTGTCAGTGAGGAGGGAGAGGAGGATGCAGTGGCCAATGGTGTTTAATACAACTGAGATGTGAAGAAGGATGACATGGGTCACACTTATCCATGATTTGGAAGGCATCATCCACCACGTGGATGGTGGCTGTTTCGATGCTGCACTTGGGGTGTATCTCCAACTGATAGTCCATGAGGAGGTGTAGTTGTTCGATTCTGGTGAGCAGTTATGTAGACCTGTTCGAAGATTTTGCCAATAAATGGGAGGTAAGTAATGGACCAGGTAATCTGGGTGTTTGGTCTCTTTTTTCAAGAAGTCATGAGTTCAGCCCTGAGGGTGTCCAGGAATGTTCACTGCACCATCACCTCCCGGTCTACCTGGCATACATGGCTCATGAGTAATTCTCTACAGGGCCCGCCGCTCTGGCCATGAGGTGGGTCGACATCAGGCCTGGTCATGTTGCTCCATTTGGGCTGTATCAAGAGGCGTAGACAGGGTAGGGCCTGAGGGGGCAAGACCCACCCAAAACCTGTAAATGCCCACTCAGCAGTGCTGTAGGGGCCTTTTCAGATGTTAATGTCACAGTGGTGTGCCCAAATACTTTACTTTCAGGCCTCACTTGTTAGACAATCCTGGCTGTGCCTCTGGTTTTCCCACGCAGTTTGGGTGCAGCATCTTCTTCTCCCCAGCCCGGCCACCCACAGGTGTTATGGAGTGGGCCCATCCGGACTGATCACAGGTGGGCTAACATCGCCTCATTACCCCATAGGTGGCCTGGCCCTCGGCACAAAGGCAGGGTCACTCCAACCAAAATACATTCTCTAGGACCTAGGGGCAGCTTAAGACTGCAATTTGCCCCCAGGGAACTTTTATGATATTATAGGTTATTTATAACATGCTTAATACCCAGAAGTTTCTAAGCGTGGACCGGGGATCGAACCTGTGGTGCTCTGTGTCGTCTTGGATCCAAGGCAAGCACGTTGCCCCTGAGCTATCCTCCCAAGACATATGCACGCCTCTTCTCTTTCTCTTTTCTAGCGGTTGTTTTCGTCCTTTTCCCAGGGGAGCTATTTCCTGTGTTCTGTCTTCCTCTATTCAACCAAAATTCCCTCCAGCCCCATCCCATGGTGGGCTGGATATCAGTCCAACTTCCAAGCACAACACATAAAAGAAACAAACACTGCACTAAATAAAGCATTTTATTTACACACCACTGGGTCTGTGTCTTTATTTCCACTTAGGTGAGAAGTATGTAGCCCCTTCTTGTTGGACTCTATTTGGGCCACTAGCTACATACAGAAAATGTGTTTATGAACCTGATGCAATGTTCATAAATGCACAATAACATAGTCATATTTATCCTGCAGCTAAAAAAGAAAAGTAGCGAAATCTATCACATTTAGTGAAGACCTGTGCTTTAATTCTGTACTTTGATAGACATCATGTGGCTATGGGGCGTAATGCTGTCCATAACACATGAACACACAATGACGTAATCATTTCTTTAAGATGATTGCATTATTTATTTGTTTTGCCAAAACCTGTAAATAAATGCACTTTATTTACTTTAAGTTTAACCTAAAATCTCCCACTTTAAAATATGCCCAGGTTTACACAGGTTCAAATAACCTCAATGAAAACTTATCGACAAAAAATAGGTCCGAGCAGCAAGTTAAAATAAATTGCTGTTCATTACTCTAGCAAACTGTTTGAGTAGTTTCAGAAAGCATTTGTTTGGTGACAGTTCAGGGCCGAAATTCCTGTGAGCTATTTTGGTCCTGCTTGTAGCCTAGGAGAGCCTAGTTAGCTTGACATGAACTGCTACCAAGAGCTACTTTTGGCTCCCGATGGCAACCTGTGCAATCCAAACATGCTAATGTAATATTAACTTGGTATGTATATCATGGCGAATAAAAGCCACATTCAGGGACATTTAAAGCATAGCAGACAAAACATAATGTGCACAAATGCTATTTTTGCATCTCAGGCTAAAGTTAGATTCTGTAACTCCTGTAACTCCTGCCCTACGGGTGATACCTGACTCCAGCATCTGCCTTAAGCGCCTGCTCATCACATCTCAATTTCGACTACTGAAGATATAGCAAATAGTTCATTAAAGGTATATTGGACAGTGCATTTACACTTGAAAGTGGCCCACATCGTCCCAGAAAAGAGGCCCGCACTTGACAGATGGGTGGTCCCTTTGAGCGTTGACCTAACACCCGTTATGCCTGTCCGAGACTTTCTCTTGTGCTTCCTAAAAAAGTGATTTCATTCTAAATATCTTGCCATGAGAATCTAAATTGCAATGAACAGGAACGGCAAAAGAACCCGTTTGTTCTCTCAGACCAAATTAATATGGCATTACAACTTAAATCAGAAAACACATATTTTCTCTGTGACAACTTTTGGCTCGACAGTCATGCTTGGATACATTCCATGGCCTGCCTTCCTTTTCAAACTCAGCTGGTTAGATTTCATCATGTTAAAGGATGTATGGTATTTTACAGGTATATTAAGCTTATCGTACACATCATTATGTTATAAACACAACAGCTAATCTGAGAACTTCTAAGCACAATGGATGATCTGAGCATTTCTAAGCACAACAACTGACTTGAGCACATCTGAGCGCCATAGCTGATTAGAGTACCCCTAAGCGCTATGGCTGATCTGAGCACTGTGGGATATATGGACCCACTCAACAGTATTTCACCACATCACCAAGCTGCCTGTCTGCAGAAAACAGCAAATGGCTGTGCTGGCTCCTGTGCATACTAGGACCTCAAAACTGTGTTTTTGCAGCAACAAAAATATGGCTGCACCATCCTGCCAAGTACACTTCAGGCAGGATGGAACAAGGGGACACACTGAAGGAGCGTGCCAATGTGTTCCAAAACATATAAATGGAATAAAGTGAAAAGGCAGCCCTGCTTTGCTGAAAACCCAAAATTCCCCTTCAAAATTAAACTTTTTCACCCTTTAAAAATGCTGATTTGATGCTAATTCCATCTGTTCTGTCTTGAACTACTGTGATTAAAAAGGCCCTGCCATGGGCAGGATAATTCATTGTGCCTCAGCAAAACCAGGCATAATTCCTTAATGACAGGCCCTGCCAAACCAACTCTGAGAGAAATCAACAAATAACTCCACTTTCACTCGCACGGGAACACACGTTTATTTCTTTCCAAAGGTATCCAGGCTCAGCAGTTCAAAGTGACTCTAACTCTCTGAGCCAGGTCAGTTTCAATATATCTGTGCTTCAGACAAAACTCCTGCTTTCAAGAAAATGACTTTGGCTGCAAAGACAGTGTGGGAATCTGATGGAGCTGTCAAACCGAATTAAAAGAAAGAAATGCTAGCTTTCCACCACCCATGTAAAAATTGGCTTTTTCAAACTGAAGGAAACAAATGGCCCGTGTAAAAAGGAAATTGTTGAATGGAAGCTTGCCTCATGTAAAGGGGTTATATTGTTGGGGGTAATACACATATAGGCTATTTTCAAAATCAAATTCATGGCAGTCATCACAATGCCTGCTCAATGTCTGCAGACCCATCAATAACACTTTCCCTCCTTTGCTCCACCACAGGCTCCCATTCGGACCCCGGCGAGGACGAGACTGGCACCACACCTGCCACGAAGGCCAGGCCAGAGGCAACACCACACCAACCCTCCACCTCTGCTGGACCCAAAAAAAACCACAGCAGCCAAAATTGACTGCCACAGCACAGCCCAGGGCAGCGATGATCCCCAAGGCAAGCAGCATGGTACCACCAGCAACAGACATGCAACAACCGGTGGCCACTGAAGGGAATGTGTCTGCAGGAAGCAGTACGATTGGGGAGACTGCAGCCATTGCAGCTTGCTCTGATAGTGATGTGGGGAATGATGAGGATGACATAGAATGTCCCCCCACTGCCCACCCTCATTCTCCCGACCTGTCCCCATGTAGCCTGCACGCTGATAACACGCAGGGGCTATCCCCTGATAACTCCTGGCCAGCCACTCCATGCCCAGTGGGAGGTGTGGAGGAGGGGAGTAGCCCAATGACCCCGGCAATTGCATCATTCAATGCCCCAAAATAGCAACAGTCGCTGGACCAAATATTGACAAGGCAACACCAACTGTCCTCACTCCTCACGCAGCATGTGGCCGATTGTGGAGGTACCAGTGCTGAAATGCAAAGATGTGCCGAGACTGTGAAGGCAGCCATCCAATCCTCCAGCAAGGACATCTGTGCCGAACTTGCCGCGGTGCGGCACGTGCTCTCTGAGCTTGTACAGACAATGAGGGACATGAGTCCTAGCGAGCAGCCGAGTACCTCCTCCGCTGCCAGTTCTGCCCCAAGCAGCCCCATCGGCACGTCGGCCAGGAACCTGCAGAGTACAGGCAGGGGTGCCCCGGGGGCCGGCAGAGGGGGCTGCCAGTAGAGGCCACCCAGTGGATCAATTCCACATTAGGCACTTCGACACAGGGATCCACATACTTTTTTTGCGGGGAATTGAGGGGGGAGCGGGGAGTGGGTGTGTTGGGGAGTTGAGGGGGGAGGGGGGAGTGGCTGTGTTGGGGAGTTGAGGGGGGAGGGGGGAGTGGGTGTGTTAATTGAATTCACATTTACAATACAATTTTTTCTTGATCACAAATCACATGTGTGGACATTGCTCATTGCGTATGTGTTATTTATTGGTGAACAGTCCACAGTGTCCATATCCCAGACACACACAGCGCCCCAATTGCCATCTCCATGTGACACCCCCCATCCGTGTGTGTTAGAAACATTGGTTGATCAGAGTCCGACGCATTTCACGCCCCTCCTGTGCATCGCTGCCTCCCTGAGGTGCTGCCCCATCCCCACCCTCCTCATCCTCATCCTCATGTGGTTGCAGTTCTGCGTCAGGGGGCAGGGGCACATTTCGTCTGATGCACATATTGTGTAGCATGACACATGCCATGACGATCTTTGCCACCTTCTCATGGCGGTACAGGAGTGCCCCACCAGACCTGCTGAGGCAGCGAAACCTTGCCTTCAGTAGGCCGAATGCCTGCTCAATCACCACACGGGTACGTGTATGTGCACGGTTGAAGTCCTTCTTGTGCTGGTTCTGTGAGTTCCGGACTGGTGTAAGGAGCCACCTCTTCAGGGGATAGCCTGCATCACCTGTATGTGGGCAACAATGTATGTGTCAGTCATGACATCAAATTCAAAACATGACGTGCCACCATGGCATGCATTCAACTGTTACTTTGTACCACTTTTACATGGACAAATGGATTCACACTATGTGACCGGTATATGTGTATTCCTCTCATGGACTGTTTTGCATGCCATCAACCAATGTATGCAGGGGGGTCAAGTGCCTTGTGAGTGCCCATCCACTGTTTTCGTTCATGCCGTTTGTTTTGGTGACCTGGCAGGTGTCCTGTGATATCAACGCTCTCATCATGGCAACATTGCTGTCAGCCTCATGATGACCCCACTGAGCACTACTAATGTTGATAGGGAAATTTTTGGGGCCTTGGTGTCTGTTTAGTGGTGTATTGATATATTTGTCCGTCATGTGCCTCCTTTGTGCGCAGTTATGGGGGAACTGGCCTTTCAGTTGATGGTGTTGGTGCCGTGTATTGGCTAAAGTCATTGCATGTAGGTGCATTTCGTTGAAGTCAATGCGGTCCGAATCAGTACAATGCACTTGCAGATGGTTGTGTCATGGTTGGGACACACCTTCATTCACATGGTAGGGCTGCTTACATCGGGCATTATGTGTACAGGTGTCAGTTGACGTTTGTGCTGCTTTAGCGTATGAGCTGGCTCCACTGCCTCTGCTACTCGCAGCCAGGTAAAGTATGCATCATCCCCCCCCTTTCAGCCAGGTAAAGTATGCATCATTCCCCCCGCCTTTCAGCTAGGTAAAGTATGCATAATCTCCCCCCCCTTTCAGCCAGGTAAAGTATGCATTGGTACGTCAATCACCTACCCACTTCACATTTCCATGGCCATGACATGAGACTCACTGAGTAGCCAGGATCTTGGCCCTGCATGTTGCTCCATGTAGCGTGGTATTGTGGAGTTCCGCAGGACCATTGAATCATGGGTTGATCCGGGGAATCGGGCACAACAATGTGTGATGATCCTGTTGGAGTCACAGACCATTTGCACGTTGATTGAGTGAAATAGTTTACGGTTGCGGTACGCTACCTCCATGGCATGTGGGACCACCAATTCCACATGGGTGCAGTCGATGGCACCAATGCAACCAGGTATGCCGGCTAGTGCATGGAAACCCACTTTGGTGTTTGCAATCTCCTGGGCAGACCGTGGTAAGGAAATGTGGTCGTCTGTGTGCTTGAGGAGGGCATTGAGCACTTGGATCAATGTACGTGAGAATAATGGTTGTGAAATGCCATGCAAGTGCCCCACTGTGTGCTGGTAGGTGCCTGTGGCCAGGAAGTGGAGCACGGAAACTACCTTCAGTAGGGGGGGATGACAGTGGGTGTTTCTATCATGCTGACGATGTCGTTGTGTATCATGTCAACGATGGTGGTGATGGTGTCCCGGTCCAAACTGTACAAGGTATGGATCTGCTCAGCGATGAGGTTGAATGGACTGGCTCGGATGCGTGGGATTGGGGGCTGCCTGCGTGGTGGCACTGGCTGTGCTGGTGGGGCTTGCTGGCCCTGCCTTGCCCTCCTTCTCCTCCTGCGTCTCCTCTGTGCTGCCTGTTGTTGTTGTTGTTGTAGTTGTAGCACTTGCATTGCAATCAGGTCCTCCAGCCCCAACATTGCTAGTCGTATTGGAATCATTGTGGAGTGTGACTGGGTGTGGGAAGGGGTGGGGTGTGCTCTTTTTGTACTTGGTGGGTCTGTATTGCCTCCACCTGTGCTGATTCTGTGCACCTGTGGCAGCTCGGAACACTGCACATGGCCATTTATGGTTGGATCGGGGAATTAGCACCATGGCGGTAAGGTACTTAACAGCCTTTGCAATGGCGTTAAGAGCATGTCCGCTTGGTTCGTGATTTGCCTATCTTTGCGCGATGCCGGTACTTACGCGTGGAAGGTCGCGTGCGCGTGAAGTTGGTGCTGTTAGCGGCACCGTTAACTACGATGCCGCTAATAGCACTTTCACAGGTCATGATCGGACCTAGCGGTAAACGATGCCGGTAATCATTTACCAGCATCGTTTTTCGCTTACCGCCGGGGTCGTAATGAGGGCCACTGGGTCTGCATAAGCATTTTCCTCTCTTGCCGTCCATTGGTATAAGAGAGGAAGGAAAGTGTTTTCCCTTTTAATCCACCCATAAGACCCCCAAAGCCAGCAGGTCGCTAAGAAATTCCTCCCATGTTTCCCAGCCTTTTTACACTATAATGTTTACAAGGTTCAGAAAGGTTCAAGGTTCCATCGCAACACTCACATTTATTAATATCCATTTCAACTTTGGCTATTGCACATGATCAATATAATCACAACAGAAAGGTGAGAATGCTACAGGTGTTGTGCCACACAAAACAATATACACCAAAGTGAACATAGCAAGCATTAAAGGATGAAAAAATCAGAACTGGGATGTACTTGTCAATTACAGACAGGCACACCATAAAAAGAAATCCTGACGTGCGATGTTTAATGTTGATCTGGGGCCCCCCTCCAAGGTGGGCGTCCAGGGCAAGTGCCCTTTTTGCCATCCCATAAAAACGCCTCTACCTAGAGGAAAGATGAAGTAATAACTAATCCGAAACATCAGGCTGGCAAGCGTCTCCAGGGAGAGCAACCGTAAACCTGAACCATTTAAGGAGACGTGTTCTAACTGACCTAATCCATGTGGCCACTGGGTGGCAGTGTAAGCTAAGGATTTCTTAGCTAGCAGTTACTACAGGTGAATTTGCTCATCTTGTAATTAATGTACATTAATTATTTGTATTTGTATTTTGTTTATTTGTATAGTGCACAAGGCCCGAGGGCAACCGGGTGCATTATTTTGTTACAGGCAGGTTACATACATACACAATATTTACCTTAAAATATACAACATATACATGCTTACAGACACAATATTTACCTTGAAATATACAGCATATACATTAAAATAGCATACAGCTATTTAAATATGAACTTATTAGCATTTGTTTTGAACCCATGCAAACAATTGAGTTTCAGTGCGTAAAGAGACAGGACCAGACAGGCGGGATTTTTGGAAGGTATAGTTTAGAACGTAGACGTGAGTAGGAAAGTCTTTAGGTGTTTGTAGAACCGAAGCAGATGGTTGTCACTCCTAAGCTGATGAGAAGGCCACTCCACACACCGAGGGCAAGAACGGCAAGACTAAGTCCCTACATATTATCCCCACCAAAAATATTGCCGTACATATGGTCGTTAGTCTCGCCATAGGCGATATTTTTGGGAGGGATAATTTGTGGGAGCAGGGGTTGCGGGGGTGTCCCCCGCACATTTAAAAATAATGCGGGGGGGTTGCGGGTGTGTCCCCCGCAGGGTCCATGGCTCAATATCGGTGCAAAAATATGGCAATATTTTTGTATCGCGTTCTTTTTCCGGGGATATTAACACATGGAACATATGTAGGTGGGTCCAGAGATGGGGATGGCGTTCATCATGGACGGAATGATGGCTCGGCCGAGAGCTGTTCCATGCTGTGTCAGGGCAATATTTTTGTGACTCTGAGCTGGAAGTTGAAATTGCGGACCACGTGGATATCTTGCTTGGCCATAGGTAGGGTGTCATCAAAACCTCCAAGGTTTCAGCACAGGGTCATAGAACTGGGTGCTGCCAATAGCCATGATGGCCATTTGAAGAGGGAGTTGAGATGTGGTGAGAGCCTAGGATGAGGATTTCAGACTTGTCACTCTTCAAGGACAGTCTTATTTATTTTTCTTCCAGTGCTGAATTGCATTGAGGCACTTAGGGATAGTGCTGGTCATACGTGAGGCGGAGCTGAGCGGGTGAATGTACTCTGGTTGGATGGGGGGCATATCACATGACCACTTGAGTGTCGCCTTCGTGCATTTGGCAGACCAGACCAATCCTTCTGAAATGGATAGCAGGCGGGTGGGTGCGGATACGTGTTCAAGAGAACGTTCAGAAGGCTGAGCCCTGTGGCAACCAAGTGTTGTTAATACAACTGTAAGAATGTTATCACAGTCTTATTAAGGCATTAGAAGCCGCATTGTACTTAGAACTATTAAAAGAGTCCCACTAGTCATACAGGAGACTTTAGATTAGACATCATAATTGTATACCGACAAAGATGCTAACAATATAATTTGTGTCACCTGATTGGTTTAGCATTGATTTGGATGTAATGTTTTGTAATGTTGATAATACTTTTGGGTACATTCATATCTATTTGTAACACAATTATTTTTTCTTTTTTCTTTTAGCTTTATTTTTTGGTCTTAATATAGAAATATAGTGACTTCACAAAAAAGAAATGGGGCACTTTTTGTACACACATTAAAATTGCATGTGCTTGTTATGCAAAATAGTTTTTCAAAAAACTTTTAAGAAAACATTTTTTTTTGTAATAAAATATTTAGATATATTTTTTCAAAAAACAATTGTGAGTGCCATTTGTTGCAAAAAAGGAAAGCAGTTCTGAAAAAAGGCCTTTGGGTATTTGATCCCAGATCCCTGAGGGTGAGTGCCCGAGAAGTGGCAGGATTCCTTTTGTAGAAAGGACGTTAGGCTTGGGGCACAGTCCTGACCTCTCCACCTAAAAACAACCCCACTCCTCTTTCAGTTTTATAGCAACCAAGTGTCAACCATGTGAGTAGGTGACACAAAAGGGTCCAACTTGACCTGGTGCGATCTTTGGTGCAGCAGAAGATCCAATGTAATCCAGCTCTGAATTATTGAACCAGGACTGGAAGCAATAGCTGAGGGTGGGAGGATCAACAGAATCGAATGCTGAACACAGATTTGAGGAGGGTTAGGATGACAGATTGAGGGGCATCTCATTGCTAAGCAGGGCTGGTACAATCCAATGGGGTGGCTTGCACCTGGATGGATGAGGATGGAGATGAGAGTTTTGCTCGAGGTGAGACTGATGTTGTTTCGCAATCAGCTTTTCCTTTGTTTTGGCCAAGTAAGAGAACGTGGAAATGGGACAGCGGCTCTTGTAGAGGTTCATTAGGATGGATGATTTGTTTAAGAATAGGGTAACGATGGCATGCTTCAATAGTGAAGGAAACTGCCCTGCCTGGAAGGATCTGCTGGAGAGCATGCATTTTCAACCAGGGTGTTAAGGGGGTGTGGGTTGCTAGGAGACCATTAGGCCCTGTACCCTTCATTGCTTCGAGGGTGTTGGAGGCTGAGCCAGGATTGAAGTGCTTGAGACAAGTGAAAGAGGGTCGTTTAAGAGGGGAAGGGAAATTGCAGATTGCATTAATATTTGGCAGGAGATAAGTGAGGATTTAGTGAGGGTGTTGGATGCTTTATAGAACCCTTTTGTTTTGCTCTGGGTCCTCATCAATCTTTAAGGTGAAGAAATGTGCTTTGGCTGTTGCAGTCTCTGTTTTGAGGCCACCTTGTTCAATATAAGTGAAAGATATCTTTGTGGAGGGATGCCACTTGTATGCAAAATGTTGGCAAATGTGTAAATGTGTGTTTTGTAACAAAGGCATATCCACTTGGGAACAATATCAGGGATTATTTTATATAATGTTTAATTTTTTATGTTTATGTGCTTATATCGCGCCGAAAGCCCTCATGTTCCTGGTATCGCCTGTGTGGGCACAGGATTTATTCAAATTCAAAATGTGGCCTTCTCTTCTTTCTATCACTTTTCTCACTCTCGACTCCTCTTTCACTTTCTCTGCATTGTTTTTAAGAGCTATTGTGGCCTGGCTCCCCCCTGTCTTGCTTCTCTTGTTTCCCTCTGCTCTCCTTCACTTGCTCTATGCTCTCAACATATTCATCTCCTTACCTCTCCTAAGCCTCCAGGTCCTCCATTTTGTTTCTGTTCCTTTTCTCTTCTTGCCTCCCCAAAATACTGGAACGCGGTGCCACCTGGAAACACACTCGGAATGTATGGAGAAAAAGAAAAGGAAAATCTGCGTGAATCAATCCATTGTCGACTAAAAGGCGAACATTGTCCCTAAGTGGAAGCACACCCTATCCCTACAAGGGGGGGGACGGGGTGCTGTTCCTAGGTCAGCGGTGATGTGCCGCCTATCGAAAAGTAAAGGAGAGAGAAAAACTGTCCCTTCACTAAACTACCAGAGATATTTACTGCTAAAAACACTTGGGAGCCCAGAGATGAGTCCAAATGAGTCTATTTAGACAAAGTTAGAACATTTAAAAGGGGAATCTTTGATAAGTTCCTTTATTCCCCCAAAGTGCAGTGTGTTAGGAAAATGGGTGGGTTAAGTGTGTCTACAAGATCAACTATGCATAAGAAGGTTCAGCTGTATATATGTCGCATTCCGCCCAGTGCACAGACCCAAACGTGTAGTGCAGACTTTAAAAGTGGTATCATAAGTAAGTAAAAGGATATCTGGGAACAAAGGTCGACCGGTTTCGATGACAATTCTGCTACTGTGTCATCTTCTTCAGGTCCATATGCTTCGTTATTATGCTTTTCCAAAGAGACCCAATTTGGTGTGGCTATAGCGGCCATCCTATAACCTTCTAGCTGTGGTAGGCGGTGTGTCTGTGTTGTTAGGGGGAAAAGGGTGCTCTCGTGCTTGTAAAATCGCCTAGTTCGAGGCTTCTGTTAGAGGCTCCTGGCTAGTAGCTTTACGGGTAAACCGGAGCCAAAAACACTGTTGTTTGACACTGCTCTCCCACCTGACATACATGCTTCCCCCTCCCATCACATATTCCGTTTGTGCCTTAAAGCTCATCTCCTCGCTTCTCTCTTATACCCTTAATTACTGTTTCTCACGCTGATTGATATTGGATTCATTCGTTCCTTAGTTTGTTCCGCATTCTGCTTTTTTGAATAGTGCCTTGGTTAAGGCACTTCATAAATTAAACAAAATACAAATAAAAATGAGACTATGGAGCACTGCCTCCCAATTTGGGGCATTCAAAGTGACTGCGTTGCATTTAAAGTGCTTTTGAGACTATTGAAATATTCACGCGCTGCTATTTCTCTTAGCAACTCGGATTGTACCCACATTTCAAACTCTCAACCTTAATGAAGATATCATGTTGTCCATGTCATTTACATGTTGCTCTCACAACAAGAACATTTATTGTATGCTTTTGGTAACACAGGTCTAGGATTTGAGCAGGAATAATACAGACGCAGCGTGTTCAACATTTTCTACACAAATCTCTTCTTAATTTAGACCTCAAATTGCTTTTGATGGAAACGTTGAAAACATTCAGATGGAAAGGAAAAGTGGATGGAATCCTCCATGTTCTGGGTTCAGGATGAAGGCTGGGTTAATACCCGGGGCACATTCGACAAAGTTCTCCATGAAAGGGATGAACTAATTCTCTGTTGATGCTGCAAAGCTCCTTACGTCTATCACACAAACGATCCGTATGGAATGTTGCCACGCAGAGGTGGCACTGCAAAGTCTAGGATAAGATTCTCAGGACATACAAAAACATTGCCCCGTGATGTGGGAGGGTATGAACTTACCTACTCATGGCCAGTAGCATGCTAGCCTTCATAATCTATAGCCTCCAGCTCCTCTTGCCTCTTCTAATCTCTTCATGTTTCCTTTACCTCTCTTTCTTTGAACCCAGCACTTTAGCGCTGAATATCGTTATGTGTCCGGAGCAATTATGTGTAACCTGCTCCGTTTTGTCTGCAAGTTCTGTCTTTAAGTTTTCATTGTAACATCTTGTCAAACCATGTATGCCTGTAACCACCTTCCTGTAACCACGCGCCCAGATGCGTCAGAGCAAGGCTGCGCGCTACAAATAAATAAATACAAATACAAATACAAATAATGAAAGACATGCCTCACATGTGTTAATACTGATCTTGGGAAGATGACGAAACTTAAACAAATTTAAACATAGTCGTGCAGAGCCTGGCAACCCAGGTTCGAATCACGGCAGGACCAAACTCAGCCTTTCATCCTTCCGATTTCGATAAATGAGCACCACACACTCTGGGCAATAATAAGTAGTGCTCAGATGCTTGAGGGTTCGTAGCGCTATATAATTGGGAATTATTATTTTAGCTCTGGGAAGTTCAGTGGTTAATGTCTGGCCCCTTCTTTAACAGAGATACTCTAAACTGAATGAACCTGTTCTGTGCTCTTTGGTCCTTAAGATCACTAACATTTAGCCCTCCATTGATGGGAACTTCAACACAATAATGGTGATCCAGGCGGCTTAAACTTTAATAACTGAATATTGAGTAGATTATGCTACATGTGAAGCTGATTGTGAAGGAAGCCTTCACAGGTGAGTCTTCTTCATCCACTACTATTTCGAAATTATATACAGATTATCCTTAACCATCAGTGTCTAGAAAATAAATGCTATTAAAGGAGTGTAAGACACACACACATACACACACGCATACACACATGCACAAAAAGGTGCATTCCTTGACAAGTCACAGATGGCTACATCAATTTAGATAGTGTCGACTGTTAAGAGAGTCATTACAGGTTTTGGCACTAATGGTGAAAATGAATGGTATTTTACCAGCCATCTAATTACGAAAATGTACCAGATGCAATATGTACTGCATGTGGTGTTATTGAAATACTGAATACAAACATACAAAATATTGCATCTGGTAAATTCTGTGAAATTTTCAGTTGGCACACCACATAAACATGACAGTAAGTACCTTCAAAATGTACCTCCAATCAAAAGGTGGTGGTTATGACTGCCAGGTATTGCCAATTCAGGCACAGGTGCAGCACATCACCTGAAAGTGATATAAAATGGCCACAAAAAGGAGACATTCACCATACCTCAACATTCTGGGAAGTAGAGCATTGGACCTGCACAAGTTCGAAGGTACCTGGAGGTAATGAAGTAGAGGAAATAGGCGGCAGAGAGGTGGGGGAGGAGGCCACTGTCCAGAGAGTGAGAATGCAACCCAGGGGGGGCGTGGAGGCTGATGGACGCTTAAAGTCACACCTCCCACCCATGATACCGCTTCACATATGCCCGCGGTGCCCCATTAACTGCTTCATAGTTTTCTTTATACTCGGTGGTGACATTTTCTTCCAAGGCGTCGAGCGATACCACCTTTTAAGATATTGCCGACATATTTGCTGACATAGAGCTCCCAACCTCGCTGCGGCTGCCGTCTGTGCTGAGACCCGACACAGCTGAGGTGAGACTCAGCAAGCCTCGTCAGGAAACACATGGGCCCTCATTCCGAGTACGGCGGTAAGGGATACTGGGCACCGGTAAGGAGACCGGTGCCGGTAATCCCTTACCGCCCTACTACGAGGTCCCTTAGCTGGTCCCTTCCTTAACGCCTGGTCTAACCAGGTGTTAAGGACGGGACCCGTTAAGGGCCCTGGGCACAAATAACTGGCTTGGCATATGCCGGCCCGTTATTTGTGCCCTCCCCATTCCCAATGAGCCCTATGGGGGCTCAAATGGGAATGGGGAATGGTTTGGTGAATGGGGACATACCGGCCCCGCCAAAGTCGGACTGGACTGTTAAGTCCCCATTTCACCAATCCGGACACGTTACCGTTGTTGGTGGTAGTCATGGCGCAAATAGAGCCATGACTACCACCAACCTCGGAATGAGGGCCATGGAGTATGGGCCTCCCATCCACACCATCTTCTGGACAGAAAACAATAAGCAGGAAATAAAACAGAAAGGAGAGCTTAACACTGTCTGCAACAACTGCTATATTTTGTGCTGAGAACTCTTTTATTGATCTTTATTTCAACATTTGGTAGTGGCTGCTTGCCATGTCCCCAGCTTTGCTCAACTATAATCTTGACTGGAAACTCTCTCACAATACCTCCATAGACATTCTCCTGGCTTAAAACCCTATATTCCTTGGGATATCACAGCACTTTGTACTGGCATACATCATGGAATCAGGAAAATTTGGACAGAAGCTAACCCATGCCAACAAAGACTCCTGGCCTCATTACACGGATGGCGGTAAGGATTTACCAGTACCGGTAAAATACAGGTACCGGTAAATCCTTACCGCCTTACTACGAGGTCCCTTTGCCGGTTGGGGGATTTAACGCCTGCTTTTTGCAGGCGTTAAAAACCAACCTGCAAAGGGACCCAGGAAGCTAATTACGGTACCGCAATTTGCGGTACCGTAATTAGCGCCTTCCCCATTCCCATTGAGCCCTATGGGGCAAAAATGGGAATGGGGAAGGGCAATGGCGGAGGGGGAATTACCGCTCCACCAACCTTGGAATGGGGCGGTAATTCCCCTTTCCGCCAAGGCGGTGCCGGTATTTTACCGGCATGAACCATGGCGCTAATAACGCCATGGTTCTCCGTCATCCATGTAATGAGGCCCTCCCTGTCAGCCTTATCCCCAGTCACATTGAAAAGGCCCAAAAGTAACTCCTTCTCCATCCATTTCCTCTGAGCCCAGCATGTTACTACTATTATAGGAGATAAGGTCTTTAAACCCTTTCATTGAGACTACCAATTTATAATTGCAACAACTCGACAACAGAAGGGACGCGTTCGAAAGTATAATGGAGGATGTGGAAAAAAGAGTATGCATAGTGGAAGATCTCTCTCCTAGAGTACTCTCACTCGAAAGCACTGTTAAAGAGCTCCAGAAGCACAATGAAGAGCTTGAATATCGAGGAAGAAGAATAATTTCCGCCTCTCAGGCCTCCCTGAAGCATGTGAAAGGAAAGATGCCATCTCGGTTTGGCAGAAAATGTTTTTGCCCCTTCTCCATATTCCAATGGACATCGCCCTCAATATCCAATGCGTGCATAGAATTGGGCCCCTAAAATCTACTCATTCACACATCCTATGCCATGTACCCCTTTTTTTCTATTATTGGAATACAGGCAGCTACATCTCATCATTTCCAAAGCAAAGGAAAAAAACACTCTTATCTGGCAAGCCAACAAGTTATTTATCTCTCAGGACGTTGCTTGCAAGACCGCTCAGTGGTGGAAAGAAATCCTTTCACATTGTCCTGCCCTTAAGCAGCTCAACATCAGATGTGCTCTTTTTTCATCCCTGTTCCTTAAAAGTCACATATAACAGGAGAACGTTTGTCTTCGATGTCCCTGCGGATGTCAAAGTCTTCATCAGATCCTCAAAGCAGACAGCATGCATACCTCTGCACCACTTATGCCTTCTACCTTAGGCACCTGACTCTCCAATCAGACTATGTGATTACATTGTCGTATGGTTCCTGTTTTTTTGATCTGCAGACATTGACTTCATATTAAGTTATTTTTTATATTGTTCATAGGTGCGGTTGTTGTTGTTTGGGCACCCTTCATCCTATCAGACTCTTTAGAGGTCCCACCAGGTGTCACCTAGCTCTCAACTTTGCTCTGTTAATCTCTCTGTGTGAACCTGACACTTATCTCATCACCTATTTATTAGTACTTCTCACTCTTTCCATCTTTCTCTACATTTCATATTCTATTCCAAAGTTATATAAATGTCAGGTTTGTTTGTCTCCGCATTTTTCGTATGAACCTTCGCTATGTGTTGAGTTGACTCATATTTTTATCACTTCATGATGGGTATTTTCTCTATTCAGCCACTATGTGTAACATGTATTGTTCATATCTATCCTTTCTATATCTATAGTAAATGATGAGTGGATTTAAGTGTATATCCTCGAATGTTAAAGGGATTAATAACCCAATTAAGAGATGTAAAGTTCTTTCACATCTCAAAAGATTTGGTCCCTTTGATGCCTATATCCAGGAAACCCATCTGTTCATGATTGAATCAATGAAACTAGAATCCTTCTGGCTGCAGGATGTAATCGCTAGCCCTGCTCCAGCAAAGACAAATTGTGTAGCTCTACACATTAATAAGAACCTTCCCTACAAGATTGTGAATAAAAAAAATACTGAAAATGATGGTCGGTGGGTCTGGGTCAAACTGCAGATTGGGGCCAATGTAATATCCATCATGAATATATGTCGTCCCACTGTGCCAGATCCCAGTTTTTGGGATACTGGGAAACAAAATATCTTACAATCAGATCTTACTAACTTAGTAGTATGTGGAGACTTTAATAATGTTCTCAAACCATTCATGGATAGACGATCCAGATGCATTTTCTGAAGATCCAAATCTCACGATTCATTTGTTCACTCTATCTCAGAGACTGGTTAAGCAGATACTTGGAGACTTTCACACCCGTCAGACTTTGATTTTACATTTCACTCACTGCCCCATGACTCCTTCTCACGGCTAGACTATATTTATATTACCAAGTCACTGTCACACACAATTGTAGACTCTTGTATCACCAAAATTATCATCTCTGACCATGCCCAGGTTATTACCACCTTTGATTTTCTTAATATCCACAAATACTCCAGCATATGGCGCTTTAATAACATACTATTACAGGATGACAAATTCATTGAGTCATTTACCAGTTTTCAGTACCAATTCTTTATTGACTACAAAGTTGAAGACACCTCTACAGTTAACAAATGGGTACATTCAGATCAGCACTAAGAGGACCTGTCATTCAGTACGTTAGTAGAAAGAAGAAAGAACATACAAAGGATCTAGATGAATTATTTCTTAAACTCTCTAAAGCTGAGAAAACATACTATCAATCCCCCTCTCAACCACAACTCTTGTTATGTTTTATCATTATGTATCCAAATACATAAAGAACTGCAGAACAGGCATGTAACACCATCTTAAAATTCAAATCTAAGATATACCAGATTCTAATAAAGCCGGGAAAGCTCTTGCTTCCTATCTCAAATCACACAAAGAGAAAACCTTCATCTCACACATTAAAAATAGCCAGGCACTACTGTTACTAACTCTGATGAGATCCTGGATGTTTTTACAACCTTTTACTCTAACCTTTACACCCCAGACACTATCATCACCCCTGTCAACCTGCACTCTTTCTTCCAAAACATCAAAAGAGACACCTATCCCCAAGTAGATATTTGTAGCCTAGAGTGCAAAATCTCCACCCATTAAATAATTCCGGCAATCCAGGATCTTAGGACTGGTAAAGCGCCTGGTCCAGATGGCCAATCTCCCGAATTCTTTCACCATTCTTCCAATATTGTCTCCCCCAAACTCAAATCACTCTTCACCTACTTTGCTAACAAGAATTCTTCCTCTGAGTCATTTGCAGAAGCCACTTTAGTCCTCTTTCCTAAGGCTGTTAAACACTCTGACCTCCCTAAAGATTAAAGGCCCATCTCCCTAATAAACTTTCTCCCCAAATGAATCAAAGAAGATCAGGTTGGTTATGTAGAGGGGAGAAACATCTCTTCAAATGCAAGACTCTAACTTGACGCTATCCAGCTCATCGCAAAAAATAAAGCAGACAAACAAGGTTATGCTGCCATTGCACTTGACGCCAAAAAGGCTTTTGATAGGGTTGGATGGGAATTCTTGCTCCAATCTTTACGATGGCATGGTCGTGGAGAGGGTTTTATCTCACTGGTCAAACTTCTATATTCCTATCCTAAATATTCTATTTTTATCAACAGCCAATCATCTTCTTACTTTCCCCTTAAAAGGGGCACTAGACAAGGTTGCCCACTATTGCGCATTTTATACGTTTAATCTCTCAAACCCTTATTACAACGTATTACAACTGGCACTCAGATTCGGGGTGTAACTTGTGGTAAGCAAGAATTCAAGAGTGCAGCATACACTGATGATATTATCATCCTCCTAAAAAAACCAAAAGGTCATATCCCACGTTTATTATCAGTTTTAAATGAATTCTTCCTAGCCTCTAAATATAAATTGAATAAAGATAAATCAGAGATTTTACCTCGTAACTCCTTCTGCATGAAATCTATATGTTCAGTTTTAAGTGGTGTGACAATTCACTCAAATATCTTGGCCTTCTCTATACCTCCTCCACCAGGAATGCTATAAAACTAAACTCTTGATCTCTCCATGATAGACTTAAGGAGCTTACCTCTCTTTGGTCTCCCTTGTATCATTCTTGGTGGTGGAGTCTTGAAACTATCAAGAGGATGCTTGCTCCCATTATGCGCAATTACCTAAAAAGGCTCCCAATCCCATTTCCTATATCTTTCTTTTCTGCTATTGACTCTATCCTACTTAACTTAAAGGGGTATTGGTAAAAATAAGAGAATTGTGGTGAGCAAACTTAGAGCCCCCTTCGAGCATGGCAATGTCAAGTTTCCAGACTTTAAACACTACCATTACGCATTCCTAGTTAAACAATCTTTTATCTGGCTTACCTCTTCTGAAACCAAGGACCTTCCTTCCTGTTTCCTTCTTGAAAAGCAATCAATTGCCCCTATCAAAATCCACGATTTGTTCTATATGTTTGGATCTCTCTCTTCAATGCTTTCCAACCTGGTCAAGGCTACACTTTCTGCCATCCAAACCTTTCTCTTCCAAGCCACTGGCTCCTTGACTCTTAGGTTATCACAATTCTTATGGAACAACAAACATATTGCATGTAATCATAAATCATTTTATAGGAGATCCTGGATCAGTAAAGGTATCAGATTAATTCACCAAATCTATCACGCCTCAGTCTGGGAATCCTTCCAAGATCTCAAAAGAAAGTGCTCCCTACCCTCATCTGACTTTAGTTTTTATAACAAATTAGTCAATGCTTGTTTTAATAGCTTTGAACACTTCACTCAAAATGAGCGTATCCCGAACCCCACAAGAATCCTGTTCTTGACCTCTACTCACAACATCAGAACGGCTCAATTTTATATATTATTAGGTGCCAAAGACTCTCACCCTGACACACAGCCTACCCAAGTCCATTGGGAAGCAGATTGTGGTAAACAGTTTGATGACAAAACCTGGGAATTACTCTGGACTAGGGTCAAAACCATTTCCACAGCTGCCTATGTATCGCAAAATATATTTTTCTTTCTACACAGGACCTTTATAACGCCAATGCACCTGTTGAAAACTAAATTTTGGCACAGATGGACGCTGTTGGACTTGCAGTGATATATGTGGATACAACAGTCATATGTTCTTTCAGTGCCCCTTTGTTCAAGCATTCTGGCCCATGGCCTGGTCTCTCCTGAACATCATTTTTATAGTCATCGCCCCCAACACTCACGAATATACTCCAAGGCAGCATAGCCCTTGAAAGGGAAAAAAACTAATTCGGCCTACGTTCTCTATAACTGATTTATTGCCATCAAACTCATCACAGCCAACTGGAAAGACTCCAAAACCTATCATTCAATGGTTTGTGGAACAATGTATGTCCCATTCATAGATTAGAACATTGCATGGCAATGCGTCTTAATGTAAAACTCAAACATGATGATAAATGGTCTTTCATTACTCAATATCCCTCCTTTCACAACATGTCGACTCATGGTTCATGAATTTCTAATGTTTTAATGCTTCAAGGAATGACCACATGTTTATCCCTATTACCTACACCCAATGTTTAACATTGAAAATGCTCCCTCCTTCCCTCTCTCCTTCTGTTTCCTGTTCGTCTTTTGTATGGCTACCCCTAGTTTTTCCAATCATAATTATTATTGAGTGATTAGATCATCAAACTCATCAATCTTTACAACCTTATCACATTAATATAATAATCCCATGGTTGAGCTGCATCATCTATATACCAATATTATGTATTTTACTAGTATGTTAGTTTATGAAAAAATACTCATAGATGGATCTAATCATTTGCTACACTGTAATCATTATCAAATGCTAAATCATTAAACAAAACAAAAAAAGGAATGTAACCCTGGATGTCCAGCAACAACGAAATATTTCCCCTTTACTGGCTGGCTAGCCAGGTACAACATCACAACCATCCTCCAACACATAGAGGCTGAGTTTGTGAGCAGTATTAACGTTTGTACTACCACACCACCTCTCCTCATACTGTTGGCTGCACAATGAGCGACTCACACCATCATACTTGTCAACATGACCAGTAGTCTACGTGCATGTATAGAAGAAATGTAACTATGTTCCCTACTGGCCTGCCCCCGCTCCCACAAACCCCCATCACCACACCCCCTCCCACGAACAACACAAACCCTCAAACACATGTGCCTTCTGTTTGAGGGAACATTTAGTGCAGTCCACTGAAAGTGCAAGTTTCGACATCTTACTCCACTTATTTTAAAATGAAACCATTCCGGAACAGTTTCTTTTTCAAATAAAAGTATAGGAACAGTAAAACCTTTTTTTTTTTTAAGTAGTGGAGCACCTCTCCCAACCGCCCCGGCCCACTTCGACCACTGAACATGACCCATTTTAATCTGTAGGTGGTTATCCAGTCTTGTTTTTTTGCTTTACATTCTGGAACTTGTAGTTCCACTTTTCCCATTATAAAACTCGGACTACAAAACCCAGAATGCAAAGGAAGAAACAGGACTGAATAAGCACCTACAGAGTGGAATGGGTTATATCGGCAACTACGCACCATACAGTTGGAATGCTGCATTACATACCCAAGCCTGTATTCTCAGTCATCCTGTGGCAGGTGCCAGATACCATCTTTCCCATGACCCATAAGCACATCTCCCTCCCTATTCCAAGGCAAAACATAGTGCGGGCAGAATGAGAGCACAGAGCATTCATGCAAACATGGTACTAGGATACATTTATTAAACTCAATAATTGTGTTACTAGATTGGATTGACAACATTAAACAAAACAAAGCGATGGGTTTGTTTCCTTAATATATTCTTTGTCAGTAAGCAACCTGTTACAGAAGTCACACCCCTATTACCTTACCCCACCCCCTCCTCACATCACCCAGATTGATGCCATCATCTCAGCTCACTGTACACACATAGCCCACCCATCCAACTTCACTTCACCCACTCACGTTACCGCACCCTACCAACCTCATCAATTCTTGGTGGGGCCCACCTGCTCACCCCCTTGTCCATCCACTTGTTTATGTTGCTGGCACTATGGCCTCTGTCACCTCATATTTCTGTGTACACTGTGCCCCACGACCACTGCTACGTTATACCTGCAACTATTCCTTTGCCAGTGGGACAATCATCAGCTGAGTCCCCAAGATCATGTTCACTGCCATTCGAACCCTAGCCTTTTCTGTACGCCATTCTGCCACGGGCACACCACAAGATTGTCTCTCAGAAAACCACCATCCTCCTGGTGATGACAGGACCACCCTTTCCATACTCGCAGGTGATTAAACTGTACTCTGTCCTCATACTGTCATGCCCGCGCCGCTGGCGCACGCATTGGCAACCATCATGGACTACTTGGTACTCATTTATCCTCCTAATACACCTTGAACAACTCCTTTTCACGCCTTGGTCTTTTATTTCCATTTGCTCAACTTTGGTTCTTTCTTATTTTATTCAATTAACTACATTTACCATAATGCACCTGGCTACAGTCCTCAATTCCTGGCTATTCTCATTCATCATTATTGGGACCACAATCCCCAGAAGCCCTAGCTGCCAGTGCTTCTTCCACCTGCTCAGGACCGGAGAGGGAGGAGGCAGATTGTCTTCAGGTGTGCTGCTCCAGGTGCTGTCAATTAGCCTGCCTCAGAACAGGGCAGGGCTGTATATAAGCAGCTGCCTGCAGGAGCCCCATATCTTGCATCTTGAGATCTCCCCGCTCCTGTTTGCCTTGACCGTCTACTTTGTATGCTGTTCCTGTTGCTGTATTATCCTGTTTTGACCCAGTGCCCTTTCCGGGCTCCCTGCCTTGCAGCCGATCACGCTCCGCTGCCTTCTACCAACAGCCCTTGTACTCTGGGCTTCCTGCCTTGCAGCCTACTACAGTCCTCTGCAGTCCGCTTTGCAGCCTGCCTCACTCCGGCTGCCTACAGTCCTTGTCCTCTGGGCTCCCTGCCCTGCAGCCTGCCTCACTCCGGCTGCCTACAGTCCTTGTCCTCTGGGCTCCCTGCCCTGCAGCCTGCCTCACTCCGGCTGCCTACAGCCCTTGTCCTCTGGGCTCCCTACCTTGCAGCCTGCACCTCTTCCCTGCCTACAGCCCTTGTCCTCTGGGCTCCTTCCTTACAGCCTGCTCCCTCCGCTGCCTTCAGCCCGTGTCCTCTGGGCTCCTTCCTTGCAGCCTGTCTCCCTCCGCTGCCTACAACCCTTGGCCTCTGGGCTCCCTGCCTTGTGGCTTGCCACACTCCTCTGCCCTATAGCCTGTTTTACACTTAGCTGCCTACAGCCCTGCTCCCTACCTCGCGGCCCTATTCTTTTGGGCTCTCTGTCTGTCGCCTACTACTAATCTCTCTCTGTCCTGTTCTTCTGGACTCCCTGCCTTGCAGCCTACTACAGTCCTCCGCAGTCCACTACAGTTTGCCCACACCTAGTGCCACTCTTGACTGCAGACATGCTTCCTACTTTGCAGCCCTTCTGTTTTCCTGACTGCTGCTCCCGTGTTCTCTTCCTTGAGTCCTCTGTACTCCACCTTAGGTTATCTATTTCAGTCTAACTGCCCTTCCTTCATTTCCTTCTGCTAGATTGCTCATTGACTTCCTTTTCGCTGGATATTTCTGTTCTTGTCTTCTCATGTGTCTTATGTAATCCCTTTGTACAGAGCTTGCCTGTTGGTTTCCGGCAGGCAACCTCTGCCCCTTCCCTTGTCGCGTTTTCAGTGTTACCGACACCCACTGCTGTTGTTCCCAGCCATGAGCATACAGCGTGGGCCTCTGTTATAGCAATCTGTGCAGAAGGCTGGAGTTTCCTAAGGTTCATGGAACACTCTTTCCCATTTCAGCATACACCCCAAGAGGGAATCCAGTTTGTTTGTACCTTTGTATCTTTTGCCCCTTTTGGCTCACAGCTACAGTTTCCTACTCTTCTTTCTTGTTGAACTTCCTGCTGTGTGTGCTTATCTGCTACCTTACTTCAGCACAGCCACCCAAACCCTACCTGGGTACCCTGTGCCACTCTTGACAGAGTGCCATTCCTGACACATACACCTGCCACCAGTATTGCACTCTCCATGCTTGTACATGCCCTGCGGCATAGCCGCACTCTACTCCACCTTATATCAAATGCCCACTGCCTTACACTTTCCCGTTACAAGGCTTTTGATCACTCCATCTCATTTTTGCATGCATATTACCACCAACAATAAGATTAGTTTATTTTCCATGCCTTTCATAGTCTTTACACGCTCCCCCCTTGACTTTCTAACCCCAATTCAAGCCAAATGCATGCTGTGTTTCCCCAGTTATTCCCCTATTATCTCCCCATGCCATTTTTACCCTTAAGACTCCCCCACCACTAACCACATTAGACCCATCATGGCCACACCACCAAGCACGCTGGACCAATCACTGACCCTCACATAATTGACTCGCCATCAGACCAGTTAAAAGAGGTTGGCTGAGATAGACTGATTACTAGACGCAGCTCCTTCGTATGGAAAAATTGAATGTGACTTCCGAATGGGACCTCGCAAATTCTTAACATTCTATTTGCCATGAGCACAACCTTTAAATGTGAAACTATTTATATCTGGTGGACCATTCATGGTGGATCATTGCAACAGGCATTGGAGTAAGCATTCTCTCTGCTATGACCCTAGCAAGCGTTAACGCTTAAGGTATAAGCACTGAAAGGTTCATTTGTTTCTGAAAGCCCACAAAGGAATTCCGTTAGTTACCCAAATCTGAGCCTTCATTCAAGAACATTAAACTGAGTTACACACATACAAACGTCTATGACAGTCTTTCTCATTTTCATGATCTATGTGTACATTACATGAAGAAAAATTGATTTGCTTTCACAACAAGCATCAGAACTGTGTCAAAAAATGCCTACAAGCATGTAACTGTCACACAGTATATTTTGCAGAACCTGTTTATGTCTTCAACTTCTGAATGCAAAACCCAGAGCAAATTTATCAGGCAAACATTCCTTTTCATTCTGGCATTTGCATGCTTCACTTCAAGATGTGGAACATAAAGCTACAAGCATACTTGTTTTGCTTTACCTATTTCTATAAGAATGTATGTATTTTTCTAATTGATGTACTATGATATGTGCAGCTTTTAAGTCATCTCTATAAAACAGAGTATTCTTGAAAACCAACATTAACACATATAGACGTGAGAAGATATTTGGCCAAGCCTCATATCATATCCTAGTGTCATGTAGTGATTTATTTTTGTTTTTATTAACATTTTATTTATAGAAACATATGCTTCCAATACTTATGGATAACATTAACATTACATGACTTAAAGTCATAAAAACATTAAAATATACATTATTAATAAAGTACCATAAATCATTGTAACAACCTTAAGCAAATATATTCCTATCATATTAGTGCAGTAACATGTTATATCCATTGAAAATGTAATCAATTGACACACACAATACCAACAAGACAAATCCATTACAACATGACAAATACACACACAAAAAAATCACTCATAGAAATTATTGAAAGGGTTCCATAATGAGAGATATACATCTTCACAATCTTTATTTAATATTAATACTTTTTCATATTGTGATAATATCTGCATCTCCACTATCCAGTGTCATGTAGTGGTCTTATGAGACTTAACTTCACAGCAACCACCAAAGCCTTATCAATGCATCCACCATATTCTTTTGCAATTGAGCATCTCCCATTACATATCAATAGGATCATAGGAGCAGCAGACCCAGGAAGAGTGATATTTAAAACCATGTTTATTCTATCCAAATCCTCCTTCCAAAAAGTATGCACACGTGAATAACTCCAGAGTAAGTGTAGCAATGTTCCTGAGCCATTCAATTTAAGTTTAAACATTCTTATCTCATGTAGGGATTTTGAAGTACCTGTGGTTTGCTTTTCATGTGCTAGAAACCCCCACCGTCTCTTACCATTCATCATTTTTTTCTTAATTCAGGTTTCATTTCAGCCATGTAAAATGAGATCACATGCACCCAACACACATCTTATCGGTTTGCCAAGGCTTTCTGTAGTTCTATAAACTGATATCTACAACAGATTAGTAATCTACTCACAGCCAAACTTGTATTTATAAAAGGATATTGTATATGTTCTTGCTGTCAGGCATAACTAACTTCTAGCACAGCCATTCTTTCTTTATCTCTGGCTAGTCGGAATACTAGCGGTTACAAACACTTGATGATGAACTCTTCTGATGATCTCGAAGACCAACACATAATTTTACTAGAGGAGACATGGCTATTGGACAGACCTTTGTGGGATAACTATCATATTCTCCTAAATCCAGCCATACGCTCCTTAAAAGGTTGTCCTATGTCAGGCCTATTAATTGCCTTGAAAACAAGTACTAAGATCATTCTTGAATATCAGTTTTTCCCTAATTCTTACATGCAATACATCCAAATCAATATAAACAAAACTAATGATTCCATCATCAATATTTATTGGAATCCAGTCGCGGTATCTTCTGACAGCTTCTTTAGTGATCTAGAGGCAACATGGCAGGAGATTATCAAGGCACGTGTATATCCTACCATCATACTGGTGGGTTATTTAAATTTATATTGTACTGGTGATTATAGTAGTCATAATAATCGGCAATTGATACAATGGAATAGTTTTGTAAAGGCCAAGAACTTAATAATGGCAAACGATTCTAGCCTAGAGGTCACCCCCCCATTATACATGGAAGAGGGGACATTCAGGTATAATCATAGATTACATATATGCAAATCGAGAAATTTTCACATTAGTATTACAATTTAAAGTGCATCCGACTAAGGATAGTGACCACGAGATGCAATTCAATGAAAATGGGTATGATAGATATAAAAGAGCTGTGGTGATTAACAATGGACAAAACAGATTGTGTTGGACAGAAGACAATCTTACTGAATTTGGAATTGTCCTAAAAGATTTTATTAGGAAATGTCAATCCTCTGGCTATAAAGACCATTTTGAATACAGTAATTTGCTACAACTATTTAGTATAAAATGTAAGAACATGAACATTTATGCTCCCATTCATGCATTTGATTCTGGTGTCCAGAAACAGAAATCTATGTTTAGATCAGAAAAATAAAATGTTCTATTATTACCCATAGAGTCTAGATGGACAGCCCTAAAACTAATCAAAACTAGACATAGGAATTAGATGAGAGCGTATCAAGCCTCTCTCTATCAAAAAGATGGAGAGTGTATGCTAAAAGAGATCGGCTCTAAAAACACCTCACAAATCTGGGCATTGATCAATAAGACAAATTCACTCTCTCAAATCTCAATGCAAATAAATTATGTCTCAGAAAGTCAATGGATTGCACATTTCTCCAAATTATATGCCAAATTAGATTCTCGTGTACAGACTAATTTACAATATTCTGATGTACATTTCTTTATGGAATTTTCAGTTGAAGACATTTTATTCTTCATAAATAATTCTGGCCATTCACAAGCACCTGTTCCTGACGGTCTATCGAACCTAATGCACAAACAATTCCCAAAATTATGGGCTTCAATCCTTTATCATCTATATTTGCAGATTGTCAGTACCCAAAAAATCCCAATCTCATGGCGCCACTCTATCATTGTTCCAGTATTCAAGAAGGGCGACAGACTAATTCCGTCTAATTATAGACCATTCGCCCTTCTTGAGACTCCTGGTAAAATCTTTGCAAGATTAATATTGAGAGATTTGCAAGAATGGATCAATTTTAGCAAAAGCGAGATAGATTTCAAACTAGTTTTGTTGTGGAAAAAGGCACGACTATCAATCTTAATTCCCTCAATGCTATTAGGTTTCTATGTCAACACCAAAAACAGCTGCTATTTTTAGCATTTGTTGACTTTAGCAAGGCTTTCGATTCCATTCACCGAGCATTATCATTGAACAAACTTATGAATTTGGGGTGTCCTCTCTCGTTATTTAAGATGATTGCGTTATTGCATTCTGACACCTCCATGCAAGTTACACTCACCCTTGATTGTCAGGTGACATCTACGTTTCAAACTCATCGTGGCCTCAAGCAGAGTTCTATACTTGCTCCTACATTTTCAATTTATTCATCCTAGATATAGGCGCTAAATTTATTAACATCAATTCTGATGGCCCAAAGTTAGGACTACAGCAAATTGCGTGGATTCTCTATGCTGATGACCTCATTTTATTACCCAAAATGCAAGGAGGTCTGCAAAGACTCATTGAGGGTCTATCATTGTATATTCAAGAGAACCATGTGTCGATTAATTTAGAAAAAACACAGATTATGGAATGTGTCAATGCAAAATGCCACCCAAGCAAAATTGTTGTGAGGACGTTTCAAAAAGAACTTATCTTAACAACCTCATATTACAAATACGATCGTGCAAATGACGCACCTTACATCACAAATTTCAAAAGCAAGTTACTTGCTCTGATTTCACAAGCCAAAAGTTTTACTGTATAAATTTGGTAAATTCACTCTCTCACCAGTAATGTTGGTTTACACTTTAAAAGTGATTCCCATTATTACTTATGGCTCTGAGATGAAACCTCCAAGAGAGCAAATATACTGGATTCGACTAGAGGGGAAATGTTGGCGCTCTGTGCTTAACTTGCCCAACGCTTTACCAGTTCCCCTGATTCGCTTTGAGTTGGGAGCTCTCTCACTATCATGTATGCTTGGAAATTATGTTCTCTCTTAAGGAAATGTCTCCTATCAGTCCAGTACCAAGATTTATCTCAAATTTACGCATTGTACCTGTTATAGTCAGCTCACCCTGTTCCGCTAAAATGGAGACATCTTACATTATATATACTGGTTGATGCCGACCTTTCATTTGATAGGCTAATCAACAATCATAGACGAGAACAATTGAAACTATACCAGCAACATTGGATTGATACCTTAAACCAATGTCATTCCTATGAGGATATTAATCTAACTTTTTTTGGTCATAACAAATGTAGAATCATGGAGTCATATTTGATGAAATATCCTTCTGCAAAGTTTAGGAATCTCTTCATGAGATTTAGATTTAACTGATGGCATCCCAGAGATATTTCATGTAGACGTGGAGCCTTGCAAAAACATGAGAATCTATGCCGATGTTGTAACTTGTCTGACCAGGCTGAAACTCTAAAACATCTTAATGTGATTTGCCCTGCGCTGTCTGAAATGTGTTTAAAACATTTTAGACACCTATTTAATAACAGACACTTTCCAACTGAAGAATTCTGACATAGATTAATTAGTGCTACACAATCTCCAATTAGAATTGCCACTATTCAATTTTTACAAGTTTTAGGTTTGGACAATTTGGAATTTGAAACTTAACTGCAATAGCGTGAATCCGTCATTTACCTTTTCGTATTGTTTTTTTATCTGTGTATTTTAAATGTTTTTATAACATAAATGTCTGTCATTTTAATATTGTAATCAAATCTATTTTTGTATTATTGTTTGTATTGCTTATATATATTATGTGTTTTTTTGTAAATTGAAAAGTTGATTTATCAGCCAAACAATAAAAAAAAAGGATATTTGGTAAGTCATAGGTTCAAATCATTAAAAATATTTAAGGAAAGTAGAAATACAGCATTACAAATCTAATATGTAATTGGTCAGTTTAACATTAATCATTTACGTTATTAGTGAATGCCCACCTTAATTCTAGCAGGAATCGTTCATGGAATACTCATCAAGAAAAACATCAAAAGCCTAAGTATATCTTTGGTCTAAATTATTTGCTGATTTATCGAAGATTTATCATGAGGGTATGCCAAATTACAATGTGAAATTTGCATTCACTGTGTCAACTAACAACAGTGTCCCTGAAATGCTTGCAATTTAGTACATTATTTAAGTGTACCCATGCACAACATCAAGCCCCAAATGTTATCTTGTTCATAAATGATTCCATGCACTGATCCTATGGGTGTTTCAAATGATAGTGTGAGGCTTGCATTTACTGAGTCAGATAGGGACACTGCCTGAAATACTTGCACTCTAAGCCATGTTTTTCCAATTTGCAAGAACCAAATTGTTACACATGCATGAACTTTTCTGAATAATGTTTGGCCATGAAGGCTGAATTACAATATCACCAGTGTCTGTAAGTCTCCTAGTAATACATCCGTAACCCTCAACCTCATGACTTTCTCGGTTGCCGTTTGCAGTTCAATGAAGTTCAGCTGTATTCATGAAATCACTCTCTCTGGCTGACCTCAGCTGTCTTTTTATTTTGAAAAATATTTGCAGGTGAACACCATTGTGTATTTCTTCAACACAAATGCAGGCCCCTTTTTTCATAAAAAAAAGAAATGTCTCTTCTAGTTACAAATGCAGCTGAATGCCTGTAGCAACCTTTCTCCTCTCTGTTTCTCTTCTCTTTCTTGTCTCCTTCTTACTTCTTTTTTCTGTCTGTGCCGGGCCCTATAATAGTGACTCTGGCTTCCCCTACACCTTCTGTAAGGGTCTGTATATTCACCGAATCACTAGGGTTTCATCTTATCCAACCTACAACATCATTTAACATGTCATCCCATTGAATGGGTTCTTTCTTTCGAGCACAATCGGCCTCATTATTAAGTCGGCCAACTAGGTTTGCCGGTGGGGCACGTTTGCTACCTCCAGCTACAGCTGGAGGTAAGGCAGGTGCCCTGCCGGCAAAGAATCTGTCATTACCGGCACTGATATTGCCAGTGCCGGTAATGACGTAAAATATCCCATGGAGTCGCACAGGACTCCATGAATGGGATGTAACACCGTCACTCTGGCACCCATAATCTGGCGGCAATGCCACAGAACCGGTTGCCAGAAACGGTACAACAGTTGCCGGTATCCTGGCGGCTCTTCCGCCAGGATACCAGCAATGTTGTAATGATGCCCAGTGACTCTTGATTCAACTAAGAAAATGCATACATATGGATTCCTACTTCCTTTCAACTGCAAAATGCCATAATAACCTTGGTTTCATTGATTTCACTGCTTCATGTAACAATGCTTTTTGTCTGCTGCAACATGTTGTAAACTCACTGTAGCCTGGCTCACATAGAAGCAATACTGCCTTTGTTTTCCCGCTCGCAAATTTTGCTACCGACCTCGATTCATTCTACGTTTAATTCTGCATGCTTCATTTTATTATAGTTTAACCCTTGAGTGGCTAAGCCATTCTCTAGGGTTTGGGCTTTAGTAATGAGACACATTGATTTCTACAGTGTTTGAGCAAATTCATCTTTTAAGCAGCTAACTCCCCCAGAAAAGCACAGCAGTTGTTATTGTGTTAATTGTGTTAATAGCAAAGGTGCATTTCCTGTTATCTCTTTGTATGTACGTAGCCGAGTGACTATATCACTACAATCCTGCATTTTCATATAACACACCTCCTTAAAGCTTTCTCTTTTTATCCTGACATCGCCACTACACTAAAACGTGTGATCCTGAGCAAGACTTTTGATCTTACTGTGCTTTATCTGTGAAGTTCTAATGTGCACTACTTATATCCTATTTTTACAGCAATTAAAGGATATTATATTTAAATAGAATACATAGGTGTAGTTGTTTGTAATTATTAACAAAATAGCTGCATTTATGTTTGCCCAGAGGGACATATATATTTCGGCATACATATTTTGTAATCACTGTGTTTATTTTTTCAGATTGCTCCCTACGGCACTGTCGCCGTCTCCTCTGTATTGCCATTGGCGCTGAAGACTCTGCCACTTAGCTTTCTGCTCCAGGGGCCTGATCTTCACGTGGTTTTTGTTATATTCTGCTGTCCGGCCTTCTGCTGCTCTTTGTTTTATTATTTTTACCCTTGTTTTTTATCAGCAGTTGTACTTTGTTAAAATAGACAGCTCCGCTTTATGTTAAGTGATACCCCAACTTACTACATTGGACTTTGCATGCTGAGACGTGCATGTCCTTATTGTACTTATGTTATATAGCTAGATAGAGGTCTTACAATATTAGCCTGCACAATATTTAGAACCGAATTAACTCTGACACATATGTCTTGCTGTAGGAGTTTCTTTTACAGTTGCATCATGCAAATCAACAGTACTGTATTGGCAGAAGTAATTTCTCATCTACTGTTACATCTGGCCAGCATTTTGTATCTTCTAAACTTTGGTTTTCACAAGCACTAGGCATGCTCTTCCCAACCGTTCCCACACACTCTGTGGAGCCATGTGTGGTGTTAGCATGGCTAATATGGACTGTGTCCTCCACCAACAATCTGTGACTACAATTACCGGCTGCTTGCTTGGTGCAGGAGACTATGTCATCCACCAGCACCTGCAAGCATTTCAGACTTGAGCCAGCATGAAGCACTGACAGAAAGCCTGTTACTGCCGGTTGTGCCTGGAGTGACTGTGGAATGGCACACTGCCTGTTGCTGCCATCAGCTCTTAGGGCATATTGTTGCTTCAGGACTAAAGCACAGCGAAAGTAGGGTTTGCGGGATACCCCAATTAAATTCAAACAATTTAAATTCAATTAGTTTTTTCATTATAATTTATTTGGAACAAATTACATCAAAAAAACTCGTCGGCAAAGTAGCGTAGGACCATTGCATTGGCTTTATCAGGAACATCAATTGCTTAGGGTAAGTTTTGTGACAAAAATGTCCCCAGTGACTCATGACCTAGTGACTCTTGCAAAGTAATGGGAGGCTTCATCCCCCAAAAAAACACAAAGGCTACAATAAAGCTCAAGAGGGGTGGTTTATTAAAAGTGTGGAGGGATCCCACCTATCAGTATCCCTTAGTATTAGGGACAGAGGGACGGGTCTGTAAAAGAAAGGTACCTAGGTCAATGGCCACTCCAAAACCTAGCATTATCTCTTGCAGCTGGAATTATTTCAGTGCTTACGCTGCCCTATCAGATCCTGGAGGTTATATGAAGAAATACCTGCATAATAACTTCCTACAGGGCATGGAAGTGGAAGGGTTTCCTTGCCTCAACCTTATAAGGCTGAATTTGCAAAAGCTATTTTGCTTACACCCAGTGCATATAATAGGTCAAGTGTAATACACAGAGCACTATTTAATGCACCAGAAGCAGTGAAAAAACATACCTGCATTTATGATTTATTATTTATGTCTGACTGAAAGGCAGCTATCGGAACACTCTTGATCGGCTGTATACCATATGAATCAAATTAATTGTTCTGCATTTATTCATAACCAAGAGGGTGAAAGTAGGAGTGGCTAGCCACCTATATATATAAAACACTTAGGTATGTTTCTGAGCTCATCTGATGCAATTCATTCTTGTTAGGTTGCCATCTGCTATCCAAATGGCATACTGCACCTCTGTGTGCCCTTCCACTTCAACAACAGCTATCATTTTAACAAACAGAATGAGCACGGTTCTACGCGGTCACCTTCACCTTCCACTGTTGTAAAGATTTGGAATAATTTCAAGTTACTTCTTTCCAACCCCACTTCTCTTCAAACACAGCGCAGCGGTTCCAGTGTCAATAAACAGTTAATTGCCCGCTCAATGTTTCAGTCTCTGAAGAGCAAAACGTTGTAGGATGAATGCCTCCTTACGAGGTAAAACTGAAAGTAGGTGCTGTAATTATTGGCTGTAATTATGCTACTACGCAATGTTATGCCATCACAAGGACTCTGCAATGAACACTCTGTACTGGAACAAGGTTAACAATTAAGCATCAACAAAGACACATCATAGAGGTACGTGTTATCAATGGATTAAACTTGCATACTGTTCTTATACCGTGCATACCTCTCATTCCATCTGATACAAATATGCCTTTCGATACAAATATGCCTTTCAAATTCAAAAGGAAGACAGTTTCCTATACGTTTAGCCTTTTCAATGACCATTAATAAGTCACAGGGACCTACACCCCCTTCTTGAAAGCAATCAGTCGTAATTGCGATATTTAAGAAGGAGGGTATAAGTGACCATATGAATTACCGACCGATAATAACCTTTACGATATGCTAGAAAGCTGTATGTCATGCCGGGAATGACTAGTTATTTTAAAAAAACACACCCAAATTAATGGAAAGATCCTTTTTAATCTCGACTGATGGGGAAGCATTTCATCTTAAATACGCATTAAATTCAAATGCCTCTATAGATTGTGTGTTACTATATCACACCCCCCCACCCCATTGCCTGCAACTCAATTTCTATCAGACTTTGGCAATGTGATAGATCAGCTTGCAACCCTCTGTCCGTGACTGATAATTCTTGGTTATCTCAGTTTTTGTTTTGAATCTCTCACTGGCCAGCAAAAATATTGATCAATCTTATGAATGATTTACAATTGATAAGAAAGGAAAACACTCCACCTCACACATCTAGGTGGCCATCTGTGTTTTTAAAACATTTAGCCAGGTTGCAATTGTGAAGGCATCATGAAGTAATTCAACAAAGGTAGCAGGCGCCCCTCTCTCGGAAGAACAAGGCATGATAACCTGTTCAGTGGTTGTTAACCACATTGAGAGTTCACAGCCATCTGCTTTTTGCTCACTGTACCTTTCACAGATGGGAAATATCCATTTGCATATCAGTCTTTGTCCCGCCCACATGGGCAGTCCAGCACCGAAATGCTATGGCAATTCCTCTCTGAACAAAAGTACCAACAGTAACCCCATACACCTGGTTCAGCCTTGTTGGCATCATCAGTGAGGTGAAGCTGAGCCTCTCTAAGCACAGTGAGCAGGGAGTCCACGTCTGGTTGCCCCCAGGTAACCTAGGGTGACCAACCCCAAGTTCCTTTAAATAATTCAACAAAGGTAGCAGGCGCCCCTCTCTCGGAAGAAGAAGGCATGATAACCTGTTCAGTGGATGTTAACCACATTGAGAGTTTGCAGCCATCTGCATTTTGCTCACTGTACCTTTCACAGATGAGAAATATCCATTTGCATATCAGTCTTTGTCCCGCCCACATGGGCAGTCCAGCACCGAAATGCTATGGCAATTCCTCTCTGAACAAGAGTACCAACAGCAACCCCATACACGTGTTTCAGCCTTGTTCTTCTCTGTGAAAGGGACAGTGAGCTAAAGACTTTGTAGAGTCTCTCCCAGGGGTTATTCACCCAAGAACAGGTCATTGGGCTATGTTCGTGCTATTAGAGAAATTCCCAGACCACCCCTTGTTTTGCATAAATTAACTTTGGGTCTCACCCTAAGTTAACAGGGTGATCCAGACGTGGACCCCTTGCTCACTGTTCTTAGAGAGACACAGCTTCACCTCACTGATGATGCCCAACAAGGCTGAAATACGTGTATGGGGTTGTTGTTGGTACTCTTGTACAGAGAAGAATTGCCTAGTATTTTTGGTGCTGGACTGCCCTTGGGCAGGACAAAGACTGATATGCAGGGAAATGTCTTCCCTGTGAAAGGGACAGTGAGCTAAAGACTTGGTAGAGTCTCTCCCAGAGGTTATTCACCCAAGAACAGGTAATTGGGCTGTGTTCGTGCTGGTAGAGAGATTCCCAGACCCCCCCTTGTTTTGCATAAATTTACTTTGGGTCTCACCCTAAGTTAACAGGGCGATCCAGATGTGGACCCCTTGCTCACTGTTCTTAGAGAGACACAGCTTCACCTCACTGATGATGCCCAACAAGGCTGAAACACGTGTATGGGGTTGCTGTTGGTACTCTTGTTCAGAGGAGAATTGCCTAGTATTTCGGTGCTGGACTGCCCCTGGGCAGGAAAAAGACTCGTATGCAGGGAAATGTCTTCTCTGTGAAAGGGACAGTGAGCTAAATACTTGGTAGAGTCTCTCTTGGTTGAGTTATTCACCCAAGAACAGGTCATTGGGCTGTGTTTGTGCTGGTAGAGAGATTCCCAGACCCCCCCCCTTGTTTTGCATAAATTAACTTTGGGTCTCACCCTAAGTTAACAGGGTGATCCAGATGTGGACCCCTTGCTCACTGTTCTTAGAGAGACACAGCTTCACCTTACAGATGATGCCCAACAATGCTGAAACACGTGTATGGGTTTGCTGTTGGTACTCTTGTTCAGAGGAGAATTGCCTAGTATTTTGGTGCTGGACTGCCCCTGGGCAGGACAAAGACTGAGTTCTGGGAACAAACAGTAGGTTTGAATACTGGGATCTGGATGATTTGTGGGTGGTGGGTTTGGTGATCCTTCGTGCTAGGTAGGGAGGAGCGAGGTCATGGAGACATTTCTGAGTCAGGGCCAGGGATTTGAAGATGATCCTTTGTTTAACTGATAGCCAGTGGACTTGTCTTCTGAGATCAGAGATGTGTTCTTTGCGTGAGAGGCCCACAGCGGCTCTGAGTGCGTTATTTTGTACAATTTGGAGTTTGACAATATTCTTGGCAGAGGTGCCAATGAATAACGCATTGTAGTAATCAAGCGTAGAGCCAATGATGGCCCTGGTGATGGTGAGGCAGTTTTGTTGGGACAAGAAGGGTCGGATTGTGTTGATAAGTTTGGAGTAGTAGACAGACGCAGAGGCTATGGCATTCACCTGTCTATTCATGGTCACATCAGGTTCTAGAAAGACACCAAGGGTTTTGATGGATGGTGACACAGTGATAGGAGCATTGTCGATGACGAAAGAGGAATATTGGTTGCTCAATTTATTTAGGGTGGATAGTGAACCAACCAGCAGAAGCTAAGTTTTATCACTATTGAAGCAGAGCCAGTTTTTTGCCATCCAAGTTTGAATTGTTGAGTAAATGGAGTTCAGGGTATTCTGGTCGGATGTGTAATCTCCTGAAAGGGGAATCAGTACCTCAGTGTCATCTGCATAGTTCGTGTATGAGATGCCTAGGGAGTGGAGGATTTTAAACAGGGGCCTCGTGAAGAGGTTGTAAAGGGTAGGGGCCATGCATGAGCCTTGCAGGACCTCACACTTAATAGTGCTAGGGTCAGCGCATGAAGAGTCAGAGAAAACCTTCATAGCTCTGTCTTTTAAGAATGATCCTATCCATTTGCAGGCATTATCGGAGACGTTGGCTATTGACGATAAATGCTGGCATAGTGTTTTGTGGTCGACCAAGTCAAAGGCCGCCGACAGATCGAGGAGCAGGAGGAGCGCAGGTTTGCCTGCGTTTCTGAGGTCATCAATTTGGTTTTTGAGGTCAAAGAGAGCCGTTTCGTTCTCATGACGTGACCTGAACCCTGATTCTCTAAGTCCAAGGAGGTGGTTGTCCTCTAGGAATTTCTGAATTTGCAGATAGGCTGCTTTGTCCCAAATTTTCAGTAGGAAGGGGACAGTGGTGATGGGCCTGTAATTGATTGGGATGGCTGGGTCAAGGGAGGGCTTTTTAAGGAGCGGATGAACCCAAGCTTCCTTTAGATCTTGAGGGACTTGGCCAGAGTGAGAAGAGGCATTGATGAATGCCACTATGAGTTGGGCTAGTAAGGGAGCACAGTCCTTGATGACTTGTGCTGGGCAGACATCACCCTTACAATTAGAAGGTTTGATGGTTTGGAGAGGTGAAATGACCTCTGAAACACTCATGTTTTTTAAGTCAAACCGAGGGGAGGGGTTGGAGTGAGAAGCCAATGTGTGGGTGCCTTGACTACTGGTGATTAGTTTGAAGATCTCCCTTTGGTGAGCGAGGATTTTGACCTGTAGGGTTTCAAGTTTGTTAAGCATGGTGGACTGGATGGAATTGCACCAAGATCCATCCTTCACAATTGGTGAGGGTGGGGAGGAGGGGGTCACCAGTTCTCTGAATATGGAGAACATTTCCCGGGTCCCAGATTTAGCATTGGAGATTCTAGCATTTAATGATTTGGCTTTGGTGTTAGTAATGGCGGTTTTGTAAAGCTTAGAGGTGGTTTTGAAAGCTAATCGGGTTGCTTCTGTTGGGTTATTGACCATGGGAGGCAAGGCTTCTCTTTTCTTCCCTCGCATATGTAAGAGATCCTGGGTGACAAACAAAACACCTTTGGGGAGGTAAGAGGATTATGAGCCCTCTTTTTGGCACAACCTCTATACTTTGTAGGCGAAGCCTAGAACAACTGACAAAACAGTGCCAAAGGGCTTGATTTGATCCCTTTTCAATTAGTGTCCCAATGCTTGCAGCATTAATCACCAGTTACTGATTAAATTCCAAACAAATTTACAAAAAATATATACCATTTATTTGTCTTCATCATCATTAAAAAAACTTTGAGTTTGTTCATAGTCAACATTAAAAACTTCGATAACCAGACAACTGGTATAAAGTGCAAATGCTAGTAACATGTACCTCTTCACGACAGATACCAAGAAATAATAAACAGTGTGAAAACCAGGAGTGAATAAATATTGAGGTCACTCCGGGGTAGTGTTGTGCAAATGTCACCAAAATCAACCTAATCACTCACTACATTCGTTCTAATTCAAATTCAGACATACTCATTCATTCATTCATCACTTTCCCAACATGTTTCTTTCTGAACGTGTGTGTAAGCAAAGTAAATAGAAATTCTTCAGGGGTAGTCTGCCGTCTACCAAAACCAAAAATAACCCACTATTGATATTGGTGAGGGTACAAAGCACCTAATAACAACTACAATCAGATTATTGCAGAGTCAATCAAGAGGAAGTAAAAAGCACAATAACAAATATAATAGCTTTAAGCACATATTCATTTGAGTTGATCGTCCAAACTCTTCTCGTCCTGTGAATGGTCCAAGAATTGTTTGAGGCTCAACAGCAAGAGAGGGACTCCATATATCAAAAGTGGAAGTTCATAAGGGAATATAAGCAAGATCATCCGAGTTGGTCGGTCTTTAATTTCATGTGACTACAGGTTGGAATTGGACAGAACACTGTTGGTTATTCGTTCCTTATGCAATGATGGTTGCACAGTGGAAGAAACCATATCATGTCCTTATCCATTGTTTTTGGAATGTTGAAACGTGTATCTGTGTTTTGTGGACCAAACTCAGAATAAATGTCCTGTGGCATTCCTTTGTTAGCACATAGCTGCAAAGGTGCTACGGGTGCCGATTAGTGGCCGCGTAATATGTGTCCTCCAGTAATTCTCCGTCCGTACTCGTAGTGCCGTTGCTCCTGGATCCTGGGTGAACCAGGCATTACAGTGCTTCATTTTCTTTTCTTTCTTAAGGGTGATAGGTGCTACCAGGTCAACGGCCTGGGAGAGGACCCTTTTAAAGTCGTTGGCAAGGATTTCTGGGTCCTTGGAAAAGGGGGGTAGGAGGGCGGGTACCTTGAGGTGCTGGGAAAGGTTGCTGTGGGTGAGGAGTTTAGTACTGTGCATGAGGGTAGCTGGAAGTGGGATAGTGGGTTGTTGGGGGTCCTTAGAGGTGATGATGTTAAAAGTGATGCAATGGTAATTGGTCCAGGGCAGAGGTGAAATCAGGGGGTGGCTGAGGGAGCAGTTGTGGTGAGCAACCCAGTCTAGGGTACAGCCTTTTTTGGTGGGTGTGGCTAGATATGGTCTGTGAGAACCCAAGGGTGGATAAGGCTTTATTGGGGGCCTTGGCATGTGTGTCTTTGGGGTCATAGAGGCCCAAGTTAAAGTCACTGAGGAGAAGGATTTTAGAATATTTCTTAAGGTTATCCGAGATCGAGTGGTTGAGGGCCTCTTGGAAGTCATTAGATAGGCCTGATGGACGGTAGATGAGGTGAATCGCAATGGTGCAGTTGTGGGAGAGCTTGAGCTTAAGTAGAAGGTAGTCGGAGCTCTGATCAAGGTCTTTTTGGATTGTCCCAATTGAAAGGGAATCTTTGGAGATGACGGCCACTCCCCCACCTCTGTGGGAAGAGCGGTCTCGTCTGTAAATAGTGTATCCAGGAGGAATTGCTAAGGCAAGGGCAGGTCCTGATACATCAGTTAACCAGGTTTCACTCAGGAATAGCATGTCATTGTTGTGATTAACGAGGTCATGAACATCTAGGGCATGTGCTGGCAGAGACCTAGAGTTCACAAGGGCACATTTTAGGTGGGCTACAGAAGGGAGAGGGGCATCAGAGGGGGCGTCTGAGCTGGGTAGGGCTGGGGGCTGGGCATGAGTGGGACTGCCAGGAGAGCAGGGTAGCACTTTGGTAGAGGCAATCCTAGGTGAAGGCACAGCAGCAGAGGCGCTGGCAGTGGTGCAGGCACTAATACAGGGCAACACATCAATGGGTACAGGCAGAGCAACAGTGGCGCTGGCAGTGGTGCAGGCACTAATACCGGGCATCACATCAATGGGTACAGTCAGAGCAACAGTGGCGCTGGCAGTGGTGGAGGCACTAATACAGGGCAACGTATCAATGGGTACAGGCAGAGCAACAGTGGAACTGGCAGTGGTGCAGGCACTAATACAGGGCAATACATCAATGGGTACAGGGAGAGCAACAGTGGCGCTGGCAGTTGTGCAGGCACTAATACAGGGCAACACATCAATGGGTACAGGCAGAGCAACAGTGGCGCTGGCAGTGGTGCAGGCACTAATACAGGGCAACACATTAATGAGTACAGGCAGAGCAACAGTGGTGCTGGCAGTGGTGCAGGCACTAATACAGAGCAATACATCAATGGTTGACCCACAGTGGCTCTGCGCTGAGAAAATGGGCATCACTTAGCCCCCTATTTATTGACTTTTCTGAATGTAACCTCATTAGCATAGAGCTTACCCCCTTGTAAAGACATCCGTGGCAGATAAACCTGCCAGGAGGGGAAAATAAATCAGGTTTTGCTAGGACAAGCTGGCCAATCAGGGCAGAGGGAGGGGGCAGGAAACAGGAAGTGTGGGTTATCCGGGTGAGGTCAGCGGTGGATTGGAGTTGGGGCAAGAGACCAGCAGGAGGAAGGAAGGAGCAAAGGAGTGTGGAGGCGTTAAAGAAAGGTGAGTCATTTGTGAAGTGAGTGCAAGGATACTGTACAGTGAGTGTGTATGTTTGTGTGGCAGGTGGATAGAAATTAGTGTAAGGATTGTCTATAAAGTGAATGCTGCTGGATGAAAGGAGCGTGTCTCTGTAGTGGAATGAGAGAAGAGGAGTAGTAGTGGAAGGAGTAGAGTAGTATTAGTAGGAGCAAACTAGTAGTAGAAGGAGGGTAGTAGTAGAAGGGGGAGTAGTATTACAAGGAGGGAGTAGTAGTGGAAGGGTAGCAGTAATGAGTGGAGGAGTTGTAGGAGGAGGAGGCGGAGGAGGAGTTGTAGTAAGGGAAGGAGTTGTAGTTTTAGTTGAAGGGGGAGGATCTCTAGTAATATCTCTAGCAATAGAAAGAGGAGTGTAGTAGTAAGAGGAGAAGGAGTAGGAGGAGGATTAGTCGAAGTGTGACAGGAGGGGTAGTAGTAGAGTGGCAGGAGAAAGAGAAGTGTTACCATGAAAGGGTGGAGGCAGGAGGATGGTGGAGTGAAACTTCAGAGGGGCAGGAAGTGGCGGGGAGGCAAGAAGAGAAGGAAGATGCAGAGTTTCAAGGCACGGTGGGAGTGTGCATGACTGGTCTTGGGTGCAACCAACAGCGTGGGTGAAGGAACTGTTCCCAACTTCCCATAGAACACTAAGTGGGGCTAGAGTAGGGATATCTACGACATCCCTGAGGGAGAAACAATGAGCCTGCCTTTAGGGAAATCCCCTCTAGCATATGATCCAGCATTTAGACCATGGGGGATACCAGTCTACAGAAATAACCAGGGGTCATGGACACCTGGGCATGGATGGGCATCCCAATGGCAATGAGGAAGAGAGAGGGTAGGCCCTAGTGCCAGTTGTTCCAAAGCCCCTGGATGAGCCAGTGCCGCAAAACCAATCATACTCTTTGCCTTTCATCTTTGTTGTAAAAGAGCAGTCCATAGCTCCTGTGCTATTGGTAATAAAAACCATTGGGCTGTTGGCAAGTCTCGGCCCGGTTTCCTTGGGTGGGTGGGGGGGGGTCTGTCACATATCAGGACTAAGGCAAATGATCTACTGCCCAGTGGTCTTGTGCAAGTCCCTGAACTTTATATGTTAGCAGTGGTGACCCCTTCACTCAAAATGATCTCTCTCGACCCAGTAAATTATTATTTAACTATTCTTTCAAAACCAGAGATCAGTCTCTAAGCTTATCATCGGGATTCAAACTTGTGTTGCTCCGCTTTGTCCTGTTTCCAAGACAAACGCGTTGCCTCTGAGCTATCCTCCCAGCTCCCTTGCTCCCATTATTGTCCAGGTTCACATGTCGCCTACCCTAGTAACTTATTACAGGCTGTGGTAGAGGCTCGCAAATGGCTGTTTTACAAATCTGCCAGAGGGCTTAGTGATGCAAAGATGGCTTTAAATCGGGACGGAGCACAGAATCGGGGTTGGAAGCTTCATTGAATCATCTTAACGCATTGCTGGACACAGACAAATCTGTCTGCTCTTTTACTGACGTTTGACATCGTAGATGACAAGATTCTTCTGGGACACGCATGTAAATTAATCATAGGCGATAAGGCCTGGGACTGTCCTAAATACTTTCCGACAAGCTAGACCTAAACAATGGTTTTCCTGCTGTTTCATTCCGCAGAGAGACCCATTTCTTGAGGCGGTCCTTTGCTTTTCAATCTATATAGGAAGCCTCTGGCAGATCTAATTTCTAGTTCAGAAATGAATCTAGGAATAGGATTTGAGTCGGACACAACAGAAACACAAATGCGTAACATAATAAGTACTTATTTATTCCAAGTAGTGTCTCTCAAAATATGTGTGGATGTTTTCACCTTATCAGCCAAGGTTCAATTGATGAATGCTTGTGTTGCTAGCCACCTAGATGACTGCAACTCGCTTTATGCCCGTCTCCCTAAAAAAGACAATGGCTAAGCTGTAGCATATTCATAATGATAGGTTATTTATAACGCCCTTAATACCCACCATAGGTTTCTAAATGCAGACCCAGGGATCGAACCTGTGGTGTTCTGTCTCGTCTTGCTGCCAAGGCAAGCACGATGCCCCTGAGCTATCTTCCCTACGCACAATGTGGCCTCCCATTGTTACTTCACTTAAGTCGCTGCAACCATATCTCCTCAGCTCTTGGAGGCTTTAATTGGCTGCTGGTGGAGAAACAAAGGCTATTATGTGTAGCCATCTATCACAATACACGCCAAACAAACAACTCACATGAGCATCTCGGGTCTACTGTTCATCGCAGATTTAAATACCAAAAATAGGGTGTACAGTTCTTTACCGTCGAAGGATCATAACTATGGAATTGACTGTCATTGATATGATATTTATAACGCGCTTAATACAAAGAGGTTTCTAAACGCAGACCTCGCCGCGAACGATAGCTCCCCGCGCATTACGGGAAGAGCCAAGGACGCGATAAGGTGCGTCCTGCCGGCTCCTCCGAGAACGGGGCCCGCGGCCCACACTCATTGGACACGGACAGTAAGGCAGCATCTTAAAGCCACGTTAGGCCCGTTGGCCTTTGTTGTTGAGGCACGCACTGGGCGTGCACTGTGCATGAAACCTGTAAGAGAATAAACGCAGCGTGACAAGCCCCGCGACTCCTGTCTTCATTACAAGCAAGTTACTACATAAATTGGCGACGAGGATCACCACTAGAACTCACGGAGGATCATGCAAGGAGCAACGCCACCGCCATCCTTTCTACAAACTCCAGGTAGGCCTGTCATCCCATGGCCACAATGGCAACCCCTATTCACAACATATGTGGAGGCTCTAGGAGGAGCAGGGTTCTCAGCGGCAAGGCGCAGGGCCATGCTACTCAATGCCTTGGGAGTGGAAGGACAAAGAATATTCGAGAGTCTCACCCCGATACCGGTGGCTGGCGACAATGACGATGTTTTCAAGGAGGCGGTCAGGAGAATCATAAAAAGATTTGCCAGTAAAGAGAACACAGTGCTCCACAGGATACGGTTTTACACTCGAAGGCAAAAAATGTCTGAACCAGTTGACGATTACGACACCAAACTGAGGGAACTACCGGCGCTGTGTAGTTTTGGCAACAATGCAGAGAGCCTCATATGTGATATGTTGGTAGTTCACACTAACAGTCGGAAAGTCCAAGATAAGTTCATTGTTGAAAAGGAACTGCAGTTGGAGAAAGCAATTGAGATCGCCAGAGCAGTCGAAGAAACGGCGGGAAGACGAAAGGAGATTACAGGGGCCCAGAGTTCCACTGAAATACAAACAGTGGGCTTCCATGCAAAAAAAGAAAGGCCGGCAACCGACACGAGAGAAGGGAGAGGGAGCAGGAAAGAACCCCTCAAGTGTCACAGGTGCACCAGCACGAAACACCTAGCGTTCGACAGGGAGTGCCCAGCCAGAGACAAGGAGTGCTCCATATGTAAACGTATTGGCCATTTCTCAATCGTGTGTCGGTGGAGAAACAAGAAAGTCTCCAGTCTCAATACAGATCGCAATACGGAGAAAGAATCTTCCTCAGAAGATGAAGGAAGACTCACAGTCATTATGGTGAACAGCACAAGAGCAAGGAGGGAGAAGCCTCACTGCACGATCAAAATTGATGGCATGGAAACAAGGGTCATGGCAGACTCGGGTTCGGATCTAACGATCATTCCCCTTCGGACTTATAAAGACATGGTGGGAAAAGAAAAGGTGCAAGTGTTAACGACGAGGCATAAACCCACAGTGTTTGGAGGGGCATCAGTCGAACTGTTAGGATACATCAAGGGCAAAGTAGAATTCAAAGGAAGGGAAACCACAACCAGAGTCTACTTCAGTCACGAAGGTCCAGCAGTGCTAGGTTGGGATGACCAAGACAAGCTGAAAATCAGACTGGATCCCAGCACCGAAGATCAGGTCCTGTCGGTTAGGGTGACGAGCGGACCCGTCGTTAAAAGCGACTACCCAACACTTTTCTCGGAGGAGCCGGGGCACATTAAGGGTTTTCTGCACAAAATAGTGCTCAAAAGAAATGCAGTCCCCGTAAAGCACCGCGTGAGGCCAGTACCAGCCACGGCAAGGGACATCCTTAGATGTCAGTTAGAAAAGATGAAAACGGAGGGGGTCATCGAAGAAATCGAAGCATCCGAATGGCTGAGCCCCGTCGTGCTTATAAAGAAACCCCAATCACAGGAACTCAGAGTGTGCATAGACCTGCGCAGTTTAAACTTGGAAGTCATCACAGATAATTACCCCCTTCCAAGCATAAACAAACTCATTCTGTTAATGAAAGAAGCCAAAATATTTTCGAAACTGGACATGAGGAATGCATACCACCAAATACAGCTACATGAAGAGTCGAAACCCCTCACGGCATTCATCACTCCGTTTGGCACATACCAATTCACCAAAATGCCATTCGGGTTGTCATCAGCAGCATCGGCCTTCCAACGCATGATGGATTTCTTGCTACGGAAAGTTAAAAATGTGGTGTACTTCCAGGATGACATCCTCGTGTATGCGGAGGATGAGCATACGCACGATGCCACGTTGAGAATTGTCCTAAACAAGCTACAAGAAGCAGGTGTGCGATTACGTCATGATAAATGTTTGTTCAGGGTGAAAGAAGTTGAATACTTAGGGTATAAGATTTCAGAAAAAGGAATCAGTCCCAAACAGAATCTCATGCAAGCAATCATTAAAGCACCGGAACCCACCAGCAAAGAGGAAGTGAGGTCATTTCTTGGGCTGGCTGAGTACTATGCGAAGTTCATACGGAAGTTTTCCGAGACCACGGCACCCCTCCGCGACGTACTCAAAAAGGGCTCGGAATTTATATGGCAAGAACGCCAAAAGACGGCGATGGAGAATATAAAGCAACATATCATAGATGCACCATGCCTTCAGCCATTTAATCCGGTGTGGGAAACAGTCGTCACTACAGACGCCAGTGCATATGGACTAGGAGCAGTGCTAACACAAAAGAAAGGTGACATGGAACATGTTGTGGCCTTTGCTTCGAAGGCATTATCGGAGGCGGAACAGAACTATTCCACCATAGAAAAAGAAATGTTGGCCTGCGCATGGGCAGTGGAACATTTCAGGACATACGTATGGGGCACAAAATTCAAACTAGTGACTGATCATAAGCCCCTCATCCATATGCTCAGCCCAGGAGGCACTAAAGTATCCACACCCAGATTAGCACGCATTGCAGCCAAACTGCAAGAGTACACGTTTGAGGTCCATCTCAGGCTGGAAAAATTCGCAAGCTGACTGCATGTCGAGACTGCCGGAGGGTAAGGAGAAAGCCACCACGTTCCTTCATGGAGAATGCATAGTTGCATCCATCACGGACTTGAGAGCACCAGATTACCTAGAACTCAGTGAGAAACACTGGGAAGAGGAAGACGGGAAAGACCCCACCATGGCCATGATTCGCAAATGGATCAAGGAAGGGTGGCCAAGTGAAAAGACGCTGCCCGAGGGCATGAGACCCTATTGGAAGGTGTCAGACGAGCTATCTGAAACGGAGGGGATAATAATGAAAACCGATCAGATTATTCCCCCCACAGGAATGAGAAATACCATTCTATATAGAGCCCACGCGGGCCACTTGGGAAACACGATGACCCGTCGCAGAGTGAGAGAGGCCTACTGGTGGCCATCCATGGACCAAGAAATTCGATCCATGATAGAACGTTGCCATGAATGCCTCAATAGCGACAAGAGACTTAAGGTCCGCCAAGCACCCCTAATACCCACGGAAATACCAGAAGCCGTGTGGTCAAAGGTTGGCATCGACTTCATAGGGCCTTTGGAGGCAATGGCACCTGAACATCGGTACGGCATAGTACTGGTTGACTACCTATCAAAATGGGTGGAGGCGGAGTTTGTCCCAAACATAACTACAGCAACAGTTATAGAAGTACTTACAGAAATTTTTCAGAGGGAAGGCCTCCCCAAGGAAGTGGTTAGAGACAACGGGGTGCAACTGGTCTCTAAGGACATGGAAGAATTCTTTAAAAGAAATCACATTAAACAAAAGAAAGCGGCCCTATATCACCCCCAGGCCAACGGGCTTGTAGAGAGGGCCAACAGGTTCATAAAGGGCGCCATCCAATTGGCAACGGCTTCGGGTATGAACCCGCTCAAAACCACCAAGGAGGCCATAGCGGCCCACAGACTCACTCCAAATGGGATCACGCAAATATCCCTGTTCAAAATGTTGAGAGGGAGGAGTGCGGCATCCACGCTGATTCCACCATGGTTGTCGAAAATACGAGAAGACGAAGCGGTGGACATGGCAGAAGTAGTCTGGAGAATCGAAAGCAGCAAGACACGCATGAAATCATGGAGTGATCGGAGAAGAAGAACCAAGCAAGCGTCCGCCATAGGAAAAGGAGACTTGGTTAAAATCAGACTACCGAAGAAAGATCAGGTCACGGGGTCTCGGTTTAGCCGATCCATCAAAGTGATTCACAAAGGAGCAAATCATGTTCGCACGGAAGACGGGCGAGCGTGGAACCTCGAAAGAGTGGCACTATACCAGAAGACTCGAGGAAGAGCGAGGACTCCGGAGAGATCACGAACGGAAACCGAAAGAGACTACGGAACAGGCGAAGAACGAGAACCAGAAGGAGACGACAGAGAGAGGGTGGAAACCGAGGTCGAACCGGAAGCACTGAGCGCAGATCCCGAACCGGAGCAACAGGAAGATCGCGCCGGGACTGAAGATCGGCCCAGAAGAGAACACAGAAGACCGGTGAGATACAATGACTATGTTTTACAGTGATGTTGCTGTGCATTGGAAAAGGGAGATGTGTAGAGATATCGCGATAGCCCCCGCTCTCGCGAGAACTCGCCGCGAACAATAGCTCCGCCCCCGCGCGCTCCATGCGCATTACGGGAAGAGCCAAGGACGCGATAAGGTGCGTCCTGCCGGCTCCTCCGAGAACGGGGCCCGCGGCCCACACTCATTGGACACGGACAGTAAGGCAGCATCTTAAAGCCACGTTAGGCCCGTTGGCCTTTGTTGTTGAGGCACGCACTGGGCGTGCACTGTGCATGAAACCTGTAAGAGAATAAACACAGCGTGACAAGCCCCGCAACTCCTGTCTTCATTACAAGCAAGTTACTACACAGGGATCGAACCTGTGGTGCTCCGTGTAGTCTTGCTTCCAAGGCAAGCAGGTTGCTCCCGAGTTATCCTCCCAAGACGTTGCACGTCTTTGAAGACCACCTACAACTCAGGAAGAAAGTGAAAACCTTTTGGTTCCCAAGATAACACTAGGTTGGGCTCTCAGTGAACATGTGAATGTTTCATAATGACTATTTAATGCCATGATGCCTCTGCAGAGTCTACATGTAAACGCATTATAAATTCTATTACCTATCTACCTACTGCCAAACAAGCAATATGCACCGTCCAAAAATGCTTATGCAATACAGGCTCCAGTGTTCTGCGCACAATGGAACTCACATTTCTTCTTGTTGGTGTCTGGCTCCTTTGCACGTTCTGCTTGTAGAGAAGTATTATCATTATTATTATTATTATTATTATTGTTATTATTATTGTATTAATTGAGGCATACATCAAGGGCACTTCCCTCTCGGTCAGTAGGTGATGTTTTTCCAGACAGCAGTGTACCTTTATTTCTAGTCGACATCCTATGAGTCACTCACCACTCACTTGCTGTCAGAGCTTTAGGTAGGGCAGGGCACGCTGGGATAGAGCCCTGGTAGTCCTAAAGTACTGCCCATGAGCCAGGGTGCATGGAGCACCTCCCTCAGTCCCCCTTTACTAATGCTTAGTGTGATTTTAAGTGATTGTGCGTCAAGAACCTGAGTGTGCATAGCCCGAGTGACACACATCTAATGATTAACACACTGGAAGAAATACATGCAGGGCCATATGCCGCTAACGCAGAACAACCAAAGAATGAGGCTGTCCGAATAAGTATAATTTATACATGGTTTGTAGTCATTTTACTGTTAGGGTGTTATCCTAAATTTAATATGCAAGCAGGTCAATGTGCATTGTACACTCAAGGAAGTTGCAGGCTTGAATCATGGTCACAAATATGTCATATATATATAAAGATATGTTCATTCTTATGTTCCCCAAATATTCTTTGATCAAATGCAAAGCAGCAAGTAGCTTACATTGGTCCCATTTGTCCTCCTCCCCTTTCATATGGATCATTTCAGGGCTGGCTGAAGATGCGTGAGGGGATCAGTCTGTCATTGGTAAGCAAACGCACATTTAAAGTGGCGTAGCCTTTAATTTGAGAAGACTGGTGTCTCCCTAAGGAATGTGTTCATACTATCAGCAATTTCTTGTGGCATAATGCTGTGACCAAATCCTAATGAAATGGATCCCTGGAGTAAATAGCTGCAAATGATCATGGGACCGACAGCCAGCAGTGGAGCTGACAGGCTTCATGAGCACTTAAGAAATGATATTAAGCACACTGGGCCTAGATCATTTCTTTAAAGAATGAAGGTGATTTACTTACTGAATGCATTGCTATATGCTTAGAGGGAAACTGATTTACAGAGAGCAAATTATTTAGCAACCTGACCAAATGGAGATGTATTTGCAGTATGCAGTCAAGACCACCTGTGACAGTGCTGAGTGTCCCAAAATACATGTTTGCAGGGGCTCATGATAAAATGTTGGGAACAGATGATCCTTGCCTAATCCACCTAATCCTGCTTTAGGCTCACTTTGGCAGTGCCCTGTTAGCAGAGTGCCCTTGATTTCACATCCCACTTACACCACTGCTTGCTCCCCTGTGTCTTTGTAACTATTGCCTCTCTTTCTCCCATGTGGTGCAAACCCAATTCCACTTCACCACTAAACACATCCCTGTTTAGTCACTCCAAATTCTTGCTCCATGTCCCATTTCTTCTTATTTGTCTTGGTTTTTCATGATCCATCTGCTGTGTTGCTTCCAGGAATGGGCATGACTTCTGAGAACGTGCCCTATGCTTTGCTCTTCTCCAGGGTTGGCCGCAATTTTTTTGTAATCCTCTCAGAGGACCCCATCCCTTGTTATTGCAATAGAGATTTCTCCTAAAGTTCGCAATAACTGGCGGACCCTCTCAAGCGCGTAGTACACTTGTGCATCAGCAACCTCAACTCGTTCTTCCACTGCCTAATTCAGCCCCAGGAAGGATGTGCCAGGTTATGCTCCATGCAGGCTGTCTAGTGGCACACACAGGATGCTTATTGACAGGTCAGTGTTGATACTCTATGTACAGGGACTGATGAAGCAAGCGTGTCTTCACTTTTAACTTTTAGTACAAAAGGTGCACTTATTTTTTTTCTCATAGAAATCAGTATTCGGGGGGGGTGAGAAAATACAGCAAGGGGGCATAGGGTGGTTGCACATCAAATAAGGGTCAACACGCCAAACTGATTTAAATATACCTATATTTTACCAAGCTGGTTAATAAATAATGACATTAACCATGTTCAGAGTAGGTCTAAAACAATACATGTTTTGCATCAAGTTAATATACATACTAAAAAGCCAGCTCACATTCAGCAGTTGAAATAATGCCCTTGCAATCAGCAAGAGACTGCATTCTTATAACTCAAGCAGACATCACTCCCAGCACAGCTACAAATCATGTGTAGTTAGAGGTGGTTTTTAAATAATATCTTTTCTTTTTTAACTGACTCTTTTTGACTGGCTATCACTCATACCTCAGTCTTAAATGATAGTCAAGGACAATCTGTTAACAGATGAAATATCACCTACCAGCGAAGAAAATAAGGGAAAGCAGGTGACTGATTCCTTGGTTCTTTAGCAATGGTTGCAGGAATCTCACACTGGCCCTATAGAACTGTTTACAGTTGGCAGTTTCTAGCTGTACATCCCAGTGGTGGATGCCAGAGTGTGCGAGCATAGTGAGGGAGTCCGAACCAATCAAGAGGGGTTGGGAGGGATCCCCCCCACGAGAAACGTTTTGATTTTACAGAACACAAGCAGTTTGACATTGATTTTGTAGTATAACTCATCGAAAAATCCAATAGATGCAGGTCCCCAACAGTGCACAGCAGCATTTCCCCCAACACATTTTCATAATGTCTTCGCCCATAATATATGCCAGTATAAACACATTTTCATGAAGAATATGCCCATATATTTCCATACTGGCTGTAACAGCATATGCCAGTATTCTGATATAAGAACATACTCATGTTTGCTTTGTACATAATGGCAGTAATTATACTTTGAGAAAACATATACACACTTTTTCTGCCAATATATGGCAGTACCCCATGTAAGAACATACTCCAAGCGGTTTTACCATTACAAATGCCGTGCCACAGTATGAAAACATATTCAAACTGACTACATCAAAATGTCAGTCTTGACACATAATATGCTTGTTTTATCAAAGATGGCCAATACAAAACGCCATTTCACTGTAAGAAGTGGGTAGACTAGTGGCACCAAAATGCCAGTCTACCTACATAATAACACTTATCATGCTTGCTTTAACAAAGATGTCAATGCAAAATGGCATACCACAATAAGAAATGGCTAGACTGGCTGCACCAAAATTCCAGTCTAGCCATTTAATAACACTTTGAATGCTTCCTTTATAAAATATGTTCAATGCAAAATGCAATGCCACAGTAAGAAATGGCTATGCTGCCTGCACCAAAATTCCAGTCTAGCCATGACACTTCTCATGCTTCCTTTATCAAAGATTCCCAATGCAAAATGTAATGCCAGAGTCAAAAATGAATTTACTAGCTGCATAAAAACGTCAGGCTACCTATATAATAACACTTACCATTCCTGCTTTACCATAGATGCCCAGTAGAAAATGCCATGCCTGCCCCCCAGCGTCTTAATCAATGTGAGTCATGGTACTTTTACGAAGCATATATCATAGATGCCCAGTAGAACAATGCTGTGCCTGGACCCTAGGCCCCCCAGCGCCTCAAATTCACACAATGTAATTATGGGTGCATGCAAGATGCTGGGGGGGGGTGGAGAGGGGGCAGGGGTCAGACATGAAATTTTATATTGGGCATCTATCATAGATGCCAGTAGACAATAGCATGTCTGCCCCATCGGCCACGCAGCGCCTCACGTGGGGGACTGATTTTGGCAGGTGGAAAAGGGCATTGTGCAGCAATAGCATTTTCTAAATGCCATTGGTGCACAACCCCCACAACCCCTGGCAAAATCAACTCCCCGGCCAAGCACAAACACACACACATTCACACAACCTTCACACACATCATGCACTCGCTCATTCACATGCGCACATATCATCAAACACTCACTCATTACACACCAACACAAGCATATATGCATACATTCACATTTAAATTAACTTACCTCCTGCCCCGATCCGGAAGTTTCCTCCCAATGCTTCAGCTTCCGTGTAGCACAAACAGGTACCAAGACGCAAAGAGTGGCTCCTGGTTCCTGCACACTAACGCAAGAGCCAGAGCTCTGATGATGAAGTGTCCCATGCCGTTTGCAGGTGCGGGGTGATGCCGGAGCACTCCCTTACAAATACAAACAAGCAGTTCCACAGCCAGCATCCCCAATGGGCCATGCAATGCTGGAGAAGCAAAACACCCCTGGCTTTCCAAGGCACATTGGAAATACACGACTGGGCAACAGACCTGTCATACGGAAACCGTGTTTCCCTTTGACAGTTCAAGCCAGCCCAGTAGCTTTCCCTCAGTTGCAAAAAGCAGCAGCTGATGGAGCACTCAGTGTTTGCAATGGGCTGGCTCTTCGGCTCCTCCATAATGGGTGAGGGTGCTGGTGGGTAGGCGCCACCTCTCCTGTTATGGACAAGCCACACTGGTACATCCTTAATGAATCAATGCAAAGGGTCAGTGTGGCTGGAGATGAAATACTTCTAACTTTGAAGTCATGTACATGAACTGCACCGTTGGTAATGCAGTGATTATTAGCACATTAAGGGATCCATTGACATGTCCTACAGTAGAAGGCTACCTGGGTAGCTCAGCAGGTTGAGTGACTTTTGCTGAGATCGTATATGTTTAAAGAGGTCTGTTAATCTTATAACGTTTTGCACATATATATAAAATGTGTTCAGCCAGGGGATGGGCTCGGCTGGTCGCTTGTTTATTTATATTCAGGGCGGAGGCAGGGGACTTCTGCTCCCATAGTAAAAGTTGGCACTCAGGAGCCCAAAGTTTTGTTTCCTAATAACTGCCGTGAGTACAGTAGAAGCATTTATTTGTAATTAAGCAGTTGTATAAGTATATGTTTAGAAAAATATATCCTGTGGTAAAACAGAAAGAAAGAGGCACAGAAATCACAGGGCATTTGTGTGATAGTCAAACTAAAAAAGTAAACACGGTTTACATAAAACTAGTGCATGTAATTGACATGCTGAGAGAGTAATGCATTTTGAGAGGTGGCTAATATCAAGTGAGCCGAATGACAAGGCGAAGACCACATGTGCTAAAACATCCACTTTGAGTGCCAGTACAAAATAAACACTGCCTGTGATAACTGATGCAGTGGACTCAAGGAGGAGAGGGCGGCCGCGCGAATTACGGCGTTGGATCCACGCTTTGTAGCTTTACGTATTACAGACAAAAATTGATTTCATAATTTAAAATAAACTATTAGGTGCGCAATAGTGACAGCAGGTGGCAGTGTTGTGCCTTTTAACATGAGAACAGGAACATTGTGTTATTATGAAGTGTGTTGGCGGGTCTCGGTTGTTTGGAGGATTGTTTTGCAATGAGTGCGACGGTCGACAGGCTCACACTGGGAAAAGGTCTCAGGGCTGCATTGAAAAGAGGCTACGCTTCTCCTAGTTGTCGACGGAGTTTATGAAGCCAATTCCCTCTGTGCTGTGCAGTAAGTGTAAGTCTATTTGTAGATATAATTATCTAAATCTGAAAGTTTTCTCTACATGTCACTATCAGACAAACCTCTGCTAAGTTCTTCTCATTCTTGTCTGACTGAAATGATCAGTCCATCTAAGAGATGGGCCTTGGAACTGCAGGATTGGTCTACCAAGGGGGCTTGGAGGCTGCCTAGTGGTGGCCTAAGGGTTTTTTTTTTTAAATGTAGTACTTTGACTGCTTTTAATAGGAAATATAATCAATTGTGGCATTTGGCTTTGCCCCGGAAACAATGGCCCTCATAAGGACCCTGGCGCTAAGTGTTTAACGGCGCCGTAAAAGGCTGCAGCGCCGTTAAACACTTAGCGCCTTACGACGAGGTCCCTTTGCAGGACCCGACCTCAACGGCTGGTCTAGACCAGCCGTTAAAGTAGGGACCCGCAAAGGGACCTTGGTGCTAAGTACGGTACCACAACTTGCGGTACCGTACTTAGCGCATTCCCCAGTCCCATTGAGCCCTATGGGGCAAAAATGGGAATGGGGAAGGGCCAATGTTCAATGGGGAATTACCGCCCCGCCAACCTTGGAATGGGGTGGTAATTCCCCAATGAACATTGGCGGACTCGTTACTATACCGGCACCAACCATGGTGCTAATAGCGCCATGGTTTAGCGCCAGTATCGGAATGAGGGCCAATATGTTTATTCAATGGAGGGGAGGAGGGTGTGGGAGAGGGGTCTCAGCATAAACATTTTGGATACCAAAGACCGAAAGGGAAACGCTCATCTCTCAAGGAAGCCTCTTCCAACACAAGAACGTTTACACTTAGAACACGTCTGTTTTTCCTTCCAGACTTAGTGGGTGGCCACCTGCTCTCTTTATTGAACTTGAGCAAGCTCTGGGCTAGTCGTACATGAGACACATTCCTGTGGGTAATGAAGTGTGAAGGATGGAAAAGCTTTTGATTAATCATAACCACTAGCATTGTCCTGGGCAGCCGTCCAAACCATTGTTTTTCAGGCTGGTGTGCCATTAAAGAAGGGGATAAGCCACATGCAACTCAGGCATAGTCCCATCCCAAGAGGCCAGAACTGTGAGGTCACATTCTTTCTGTGAAAAACCACAAGCAACCCCAGACATGTTTCTGCTTCATTGCCTGTCATCAGTGGGGTGCAGCTCGGCAGATATGTCTGTAGACATGCAGACAAATCAAACCCACTTGCAATCCTGTGATGCAATTGCAAGGGGCATCAGAACGTTTGCCAATTCATGGATGTCTTTTTTCATTTATGGGGCTATAATTTGAACACAATATTCTAAATATGGTCAGGGGCCTTGCAAATAGATAACATTACTTCCTTAGGTTCTACTTTCTATGGACTTTTTCATGCAGAGTAATTTGCGCCAAAGCATGGTGGTGTGAACACACACTGAGCGTGTTCCCTGAAAGTGCTTCTTTCCTCTCTTCTCGACTTAGTCTTATGCAACAACAGTCTGTGGATATGATATGATATGATATGATATGGCATTTGTAACGTGCCTATACACAAGTGTTTCAAGGCGCGATGAGGCGGGGGAACAAGGGGAAGACAGACAACGATCCTACTAGGCCAGGTATCATTCAGACCGCGCAAGTGCAGGGGTAGGGGAAGGGAAAAGTGCAAGGGGAAGGGGAAGGGGAAGTGCGGTACAAGTAAGTAGAATAAAAATAAATAGGGCCAGCTGGTGGCAAGTGCAAGGTAAGTGCAGGCAAGTGCTGGGAAGGGGGGGCTGTAGGGATACAGAGACAGTCCCGCAGTGCAGGGGATGCGATGCCAGGGAGGCAGTGCAAGTGGAGAGTGGCTGGGCCCAGGACCGAGGCCGGTGAGAGTGGCCCAGTTGCAGATTCAGTGCAATTTCAGTGTAGAATTTAGCAGGGGAGAGGGACAGAGAAAGCAGAAGCAAAGAGGAAGGTTTTGAGGTGCTTCCGGAACCGGAGATGGTCTCCTCAAGTTTCAGGGAGGCAGGAAGGCTGTTCCAGAGGGAGGCCCTGCCGAGGAGAGAGATCTATCCCCAGCTCGTTGCTTTGAGAAGCAGCTGACCCTGAGGGAGTTGGAGACGGATGAGCGAAGGGCTCGGGAAGGAAAATATTTAGGGAGAGAAAGTTGAAGGTATTTTGGCCCCAGGCCCCAGAAGGCCTTGTGGATAATGCAGAGGGTTTTAAACTTAATCCTCGCAGCCACTGGGAGCCAGTGTAGAGATTTCAGTCCTGGAGAGATACGGTCCCTGGGCTTGAGGCCAAGGACAAGTCTCGCAGTTCTGTTCTGGATGAGTTGCAGAGGGCGGAGAGTGGAGGCAGGCAGATTAAGATAGAGGCTGTTACAGTAGTCCAGCTTCGAGAGAACCAGGGCTCGGGAGACAGTGAGCTTTTGGGGGAAGGAGAGGAAGGGAAGAATACCTCTGAGGAGGTGCAGCTGGTAGTGTGACTTCTTAGAGACGTCAGATATGTGAGGAGAGAAGGAGAGTGTAGAGTCGAAGATGACCCCGAGGTTTTTAGCCTTGCAGGTAGGAGCAGGAAGAGGGCCAAGAGAGGCCGGCCAGAGAGCTGCAGGGAAGGAGGGAGTGGGTGTGCCAATGAGTAGAATCTCAGTCTTACTGGCATTAAGGCAAATGTCATTGGCGGCACACCATTCCTGGATAGCAGACAGACAGTCAGAGATGAGGGAAGGAGAGGAGGAGGCCGAGGGTAGCCTGAAAATGAGCTGGGTATCGTCCGCATAGCACTGAAAGTTGGGGCAGAGGGCGGCGGCAAGGAGTGACAGGTACTGGTTGAAAAGCCAGGGAGAGAGATTAGATCCCTGGGGAACACCACAGGTGGAGAAGAAGACGTCAGAGAGGAAGGACCCAATTTGGACCTGGGAGGGTCGATTGGAAAGGAAAGAAGTCAGCCACGCCAGAGCCTGACCAGTGATACCCAGGTTATCACGGAGACAGTTGAGCAGGATGGCATGGTTGACAGTATCAAAGGCAGAAGAGAGATCGAGCAAAATGAGAACACAAGGAGTGCTAGAATCAAGGTTCGAGAGCAAGTCTTCACGGATGTTCAGGAGAGCAGTTTCCGTGCTTCTGGCAGCTCTGAAGCCAGACTGATGGTCATGAAGGCTACCAACAGATTCAGCATGGAGGTTAAGCTGGGAGATGGCCAGTTTCTCCAGGAGCTTGCCCAGGAAGGGAGTGATGGAGATTGGGCGATAGTTAGCTGGGCAGGAGGGGTCGGAAGAGGGTTTCTTAAGAAGAGGGTGCACAAGGGAGTGCTTGAGGGGGGATGGGAAGACTCCAGAGGTGAAGGAGTGGTTGCAAAAGTCAGCCAGGGCGGGAGCCAGGGAGTCAATGTGGTCCATGATAGTTTTGGAGGAACAGGGGTGAACCTGTTTAGACGAGACTTTCATAGATCGGACTTGTCTGGAGACCTTGTCAGCAGAAAAAAGGGGAAAGGCAGAGAAGGAGGGAGGAGTGGTGGCTGCAGAAGGGCCAGAGGAAGAGCAGGGAAGAGAGGGAGGGAGGTGATAGGAGGAGAGTGAGGACAGGATGTCCTGAGCTTTAGAGATGAAGTGAGAGGCCAGTGCCGTGCAGAGGGCCAGGGAGGGGACAGGAGAGGTAGAGACTGCAGCAGGTGTATCGCTCACCAGGTTCCCACGGGGGCGCTGGTCTAGTCTGGATTGCTGTGGCCTCTTCTAGCGTGATGCGCAGGACCCGGAACACTGATTGGACAGGACCTCCAAATCGTGCTTGCCTGGCCCATAGGAATATCCTTCTGCAGATGAGAAAGGGGATTAACAGTCTGCAGAATAGTGTGCTAGCTCCCCCCTTTTCCCCTTCCCCCTTCGTTCCTCTCTAACTTCCTCCAAACCCCGGTTTAAGCTCACCTTATGGTTTGGAAGGATGAACTCTCCATCCTGCTTCTGGTGCAGGGGCGCGTGTTCGTCCAGTTACTTCACTGGTTTTCAGAACGGCGCTGGCAAAATCCACTTGACTTTCCTGAGCGATGCGCCGTAAGTATGAAAGTTCAAAGTTCAAGTGAGGCCCCCTTTATGTTGTCTTTCTAACCTGTGATCTGTCCTTTATTTCAGGTTCAGAATGAAGGCGATGCGTCGAGGGGTTAAACTGCCGAGGTGAGTAGTGATGAGGGCGATCCCTCTAAATGTCCTTATCATTCCCCAGAAATGTCTCTTGTCCTTTCCCCATAGGGGCCGGGGTACGGTACCTGCCAATGGGGCGGCGCCGACCCGAAATGTGGAAGTAAAGCAGGTAAGTATTAAGGCTGTTAATAAGACTTTCCTTCTGTGTTCCTTCTGCTCACCTTTTGTTTCTTCCTCTCTCCCCTAGGTGCAGAGATGTGGCGTCCGATGCTGACAGCCGCGATGGAGCCGGGAGATGTCTCGAGGACAGGTGAGTGAAGCGTGGCGCTGCAGCGAGCAACGCGATGCTTTTAAATGGAAGTCTTTCTTCAGGGATGCTGGCGAGAAGATTCCGGATGCAGGTAAGAAGTTTGAAATAGTCCTTGGTTTTCACCTTTCTCTTCTCTTCCTTCCTTGCAGGTCTTCCAGGTTCGAGGCAGGCGTGGCTGGAGTCCAGGAGCAGGAGCAGACACGGTGAGCGTTAAGCTGCAGGAAGCAGAACAACGCGAAGCATGAGCTGCTGTCTGGGCGTGGCTTAAATAGCCTCCAAAGAAGTCCCAGGTATGTATCCTTCCCCAACTAGGTATGTATCCTTCCCTGGCCACGCCCGAGTGAAAAAATAGTCCCTATGAAAAAATAGTCCCTTTCAGGTCTCAGGGAGGCCTGAAGCGTGCAGCATGGTCTGCATCAGGTAAGTGCACAAAACACCTCCCTTTATGAGCCTGGCGCCTATGGCGCCAGGACTGATGTCCAACATGAGCCTGGCGCCAAAGGCGCCAGGACTGAGTCCAAAGAGCCCCTGTAAGGGGCCGCTGGGCTTTTACCCGAGGGCATGATGCCTGCTTTCGGGGGTGCTGGGCCTGGCCTGGTGCTCCGGGGGTAGGCATCATGACAGCACTTCCCCCCCAAGGCCCCTCCCAAGGTCGTTCCTTCTGGAGGTTTCGGTTTGTTTGGGAAATTTCGATGGAACCATTTTACCAGCCGAGGTGCATAAACGTGATCACTGGGTTCCCAAGACCTTTCCTGAGGCCCGTACCCTTTCCAATCAATTAGATAGAAAAGTTTTGATTTTGAGATCTTAGAATCCAAAATGTTCTTCACCTCGAATTCAGGCTCACCATCTATCTGAATCGGTTCTGGTGGCTTTGTTAATCTGGTTCCTGGGTGCACTGGTTTCAAAAGTGACACATGAAAAACGGGGTGAATCCGCATATTAGCTGGTAGATCGAGCTTGACTGCCACTGGGTTGATTATAGCTTTGATCGAGTAAGGGCCTAAATACCTTGGATTAAAAGTTTCGAGGCCCCTTGAGTGATAGGTGTTTGGTAGCCAACCATACTTGATCCCCTATTTGGTATGGAGGCGCCTCTCTTCGATGCAGATCCGCATTCTTTTTGTATTTCCCTTTCGCATGTTGCAAATGTGCAGTTGCATCCTTGAAGGCTTGAGTAATCGTAGAATGCAAATGATCCACTGCAGGCATTTCAAGGCTCAGAGGTGAGTCCAAGTCTGAAGTACGAGGGTGATGTCCATATAGGGTATAAAAGGGGCTCTGACCAGTTCCAGAGTGTATCGAGTTATTGTATGCATATTCTGCCACCCATAAATTGTCCTTCCAATTATCCTCCGATTGGTGCAACATACATGGTAGATATTGTTCAAGGGTCTGGTTCGTTCTCTCCGTCTGACCATCGGTCTGTGGGTGGTGGCTGGTCGAGAGTCTTACGTCGATTTGTGCCAGTTGACAACACTTTTTCAAAAAATGAGAAATAAACTGGCTTCCCCGATCGGAGACTAGTATGGACGGGAATCCATGCAAACGGATGATATTTTCGAGGAATTCTTTGACAAGAACAAAGGCTGAAGGTAATCCTTTCAACGAAATAAAGTGGGCCATTTTGGAAAATAAATCCACCACGACCAGAATAGTATTGTAACCATTACAAGAGGGCAGGTCCGTGATAAAATCTAGTGACAGGGTGTGCCAAGGTGCTGGTGGAATGTCTAAGGGCTGAAGAAGACCGGCGGGTCTTGTCTTTTGACCTTTGTTTTGGGCACAAACTCCACAGGACATCACGAAAGATTTAATATCCTTTCGCCAGGAAGGCCACCAGAATTGTCGTTTAACCTTTTCCTCTGTTTTGGCAATGCCAGGATGTCCTTCCATCAGGGTATCATGATGACGGGAAAAATAACCAGTTCTTGCAATTCCTTTTCTGGCAAAAATAAGCATCCTTGGAAGTAAGGTAAGCCATCCTTGACTGAAAAGTTAGACCCCCTTTTGATCCAATCCTGCAAGGCTTCAGCCTTCAAGTCCAGGAATTGTTTCACTCGTGCTTGAATGTCTTCAAGGGTTTGTAAAGTGGTTATCCCCAAAATTCTTTGTTCGGGAATTATCGGCACAGGTTCTGAGTTTGTGTCTATTTCTTCCATTCCAATTCGGGATAGAGCGTCCGCCTTACCATTCTTATAGCCGGGGCGGTAGGTGATTACAAAATCGAACTCAGCAAAGAACAAAGCCCATCGGAGCTGTCGAGACGATTGAGCCTTGGCAGTTTTTAAATATTGTAAATTTCGGTGATCAGTGATCACGGTGATGGTATGCCGGGCGCCGAGGAGATAATGCTGCCAAGCCTTGAAGGCGGACTTAATGGCTAATAGTTCCTTATCGGTGATCGCATAATGTATCTCCGGCGGCGAGAACTTTCTGGACCAAAATGCTACGGGGTGCAGTTGGTTGGTTTCAGGGTCTCTCTGAGACAGGACAGCTCCCATGGCTAAGCTGGACGTGTCGGTTTCGACTATATATGGGATATCGGGACGCGGGTGCTTCAAAATAGGTGCGGACGTGAACTTAGCTTTCAACTCCTGAAAGGCCTGTTCGGCTTCCTCGGTCCATTCAAAACGTTTATTTTTTCGCAAGAGTGCAGTGATGGGTTGCACCACACGTGAAAACTCCGGGATAAACCTGCGATAAATGTTGGCAAAACCAAGCATGCTTTGGACACATTTCACCGAACTAGGTGATGGCCATTTGAGGATGGCATCCACTTTCCGTGAATCCATTCGGACCCCTTTAGGTGTCAGGATGAATCCGAGAAACTCAACCTCGGTGGTATGGAAAACACATTTTTCCAGCTTGGCAAACAGTTTGTGCTGGCGCAGTTTCTCTAGGACGGCCTTGACATGCTTTCTGTGATCAGATTCCGAAGAGGAGTACACAAGAATGTCATTGATATACACGACAACACAGACATCGATGAGTTCCCGAAGGACATCGTTCATGAAGAATTGGAAGGCTGCAGGCGCGTTGCACAACCCGAAAGGCATCACCTGGTATTCGAATAGTCCATATTTTGTACGGAAGGCCGTTTTCCATTCGTCGCCTTCTTTTACTCATACCAGATGATAAGCCCCCCGGAGATCTAACTTGGTGTATACGCAAGCGTCCTTCACCTGGTCAAGGAGTTCAGGGATCAGAGGCAGAGGGTAACGATTTTTAACAGTTATCTGGTTCAATGCGCGGTAATCGATACAAGTTCTAAGATCGCCTTCTTTTTTAGGCACGAAGAACAAAGCTGAGGATGCCAGGGACTTTGACGGGCGAATGAAACCATTGGCGAGGTATTGATCTAAATATGGTCTCAAATGCAGATTCTCTGGTTCAGTAAGGGCGTAAATCCTGCGACAAGGGGGTTGTGCACTGGGCACCAGATCGATTTGGCAATCGTATGATCTGTGGGGAGGTAACGTGTTGGCCTGTTCCTTTTGGAAGACGTCCTGAAAGTCTTGTTACTCTGGAGGTAGTTGCACGGGGACAGAGGTTACTGATGCTAGATTAATATTTGGATTTTCTGGGTAGCAGGTTTGTGCACAATCCGGGAAGGTTATTCTCTTCGCTCGCCAATCAATTCGAGGATTATGTGTCTCTAACCAAGGGATTCCGAGAATAAGCTGAAACTGTGGAGCCTTGATTACATCAAACACAACTGCCTCCCGATGGCCATCCGGACCTACAAGTGTCACCTCAGCTGTGGAATATGTTACCGGTCCAGAGGCAATTTCGGTTCCATCTACTGTGGTGATGACATCTTTGTTGGTTTTAGGACGCAGAGGGAGGTTTATCCTAGAGACCAATTCTCGATCCACATAGTTTCCTATAGCCCCGCTATCGATGTATGCCTTTATAACATGCAACCGTTTAGGCTGTTCTGGATCTACGAGGACCATTGGCACAATGAAATGCGAGGTCTGAGAGTTAGTTTTCAAGCTCGGCAAGTGGACCCCTACGCTTGCCGGGCTTTGTCGTTTCCCGATACAGAGTTTCCATGGATTTTATCAGCGGCTCCTACCACCTTCTTGGGCGGCTTAACCGGGCAATCTCATAGAAAGTGTCCAGAGGACCCACAATAAAGGCATAATTGCATCTGTCGTCTTCTTCCCGTTCTTTTTGAGTTAGGGGTCCTTTAACACCTCCGATTTGCATAGGCTCCGAGGCATCATCCCCCTTGGGGTTAGCGTGGGTCTTGGCCAACACCCGGGTTTCAAACTTGGACCAAACTGCTTTTCTGTTTTGCAGCCTGTGATCCAATTGGACCACTAAGTCTATATATTCTGTGCATTCTTGCGGCGGATTTACAACTTGTGCCAGGACATCTTTAAGTTCTCCGCGTAGACCTCGATAGAATAACGTGATTCTTTTATCCTGTGGCCAACCAGTTTCCACAATTAGTCTATTGAAGGTTGCAATGTAGGATAGAAGGTCTTGATTGCCCTGTCGCAGAGATAGACGTTCGTCATCCAGAGCCTGTCCCTGGGAGTGTTGAGCAAATAACCTTTCCATGCTTGTTTGAAATCCTTGAAAATCACAAAGAATCGGGTCATCTTGAGTTACCAGTGGGACTGACCAATCGGCAGCACAGCCGCTGAGATATGACAACACAAAGGCTACCTTGGTCTGATCATTAGGGAAGGCCCCAGGTCTGCATACGAAGTGCAAACGACACTGATTCATGAATACGGCAAATCGTTTGGGGTCCCCAGCAAAGCGTTCAGGTGGGGCCAGCGGCATGTTTCAGGTAGATTAATCTGTGCGGGGTTACTGGAAACCACAGGAGCGGGGTTCCCCCCAGAACCGGGTAAAGGAGTTTATCCAGCTTGACCTTGCAAAAGCTGTTTAGCCAGGTCATCAGCTCTATCCTTTATTACAATCACTTCCCTCCTGAGGGCACTAGTCTCTTGATGAGCGGAGTGTACTTCGGCCCGTGATTCCCCCAGTAATTGGGCCAACTGGTCAGTTTCGTAAGTTTCCATAGCGCCTGGGTGGGAATTTGTAGGAAGGCTTCGCGTTCTGTAATGCTCACCTGGTTCCCACGGGGGCGCTGGTCTAGTCTAGATTGCTGTGGCCTCTTCTAGCGTGATGCGCAGGACCCGGAACACCGATTGGACAGGACCTCCAAATCGTGCTTGCCTGGCCCGTAGGAATATCCTTCTGCAGATGAGAAAGGGGATTAACAGTCTGCAGAATAGTGTGCTAGCTCCCCCCTTTTCACCTTCCCCCTTCGTTCCTCTCTAACTTCCTCCAAACCCCGGTTTAAGCTCACCTTATGGTTTGGAAGGATGAACTCTCCATCCTGCTTCTGGTGCAGAGGCGCGTGTTCGTCCAGTTACTTCACTGGTTTTCAGAACGGCGCTGGCAAAATCCACTTGACTTTCCTGAGCGATGCGCCGTAAGTATGAAAGTTCAAAGTTCAAGTGAGGCCCCCTTTATGTTGTCTTTCTAACCTGTGATCTGTCCTTTATTTCAGGTGCAGAATGAAGGCGATGCGTCGAGGGGTTAAACTGCCGAGGTGAGTAGTGATGAGGGCGATCCCTCTAAATGTCCTTATCATTCCCCAGAAATGTCTCTTGTCCTTTCCCCATAGGGGCCGGGGTACGGTACCTGCCAATGGGGCGGCGCCGACCCGAAATGTGGAAGAAAAGCAGGTAAGTATTATGGCTGTTAATCAGACTTTCCTTCTGTGTTCCTTCTGCTCACCTTTTGTTTCTTCCTCTCTCCCCTAGGTGCAGAGATGTGGCGTCCGATGCTGACAGCCGCGATGGAGCCGGGAGATGTCTCGAGGACAGGTGAGTGAAGCGTGGCGCTGCAGCGAGCAACGCGATGCTTTTAAATGGAAGTCTTTCTTCAGGGATGCTGGCGAGAAGATTCCGGATGCAGGTAAGAAGTTTGAAATAGTCCTTGGTTTTCACCTTTCTCTTCTCTTCCTTCCTTGCAGGTCTTCCAGGTTCGAGGCAGGCGTGGCTGGAGTCCAGGAGCAGGAGCAGACACGGTGAGCGTTAAGCTGCAGGAAGCAGAACAACGCAAAGCATGAGCTGCTGTCTGGGCGTGGCTTAAATAGCCCCCCAAAGAAGTCCCAGGTATGTATCCTTCCCCAACAAGGTATGTATCCTTCCCTGGCCACGCCCGAGTGAAAGAATAGTCCCTATGAAAAAATAGTCCCTTTCAGGTCTCAGGGAGGCCTGAAGCGGGCAGCATGGTCTGCCTCAGGTAAGTGCACAAAACACCTCCCTTTATGAGCCTGGCGCTTATGGCGCTAGGACTGATGTCCAACATGAGCCTGGCACCAAAGGCGCCAGGACTGAGTCCAAACCTTGGTGGTATGGAAAACACATTTTTCCAGCTTGGCAAACAGTTTGTGCTGGCACAGTTTGTCTAGGACGGCCCTGACATGCTTTCTGTGATCAGATTCCGAAGAGGAGTACACAAGAATGTCATTGATATACACGACAACACAGACATCGATGAGTTCCCGAAGGACATCGTTCATGAAGAATTGGAAGGCTGCAGGCGCGTTGCACAACCCGAAAGGCATCACCTGGTATTCGAATAGTCCATATTTTGTACGGAAGGCCGTTTTCCATTCGTCGCCTTCTTTTACTCATACCAGATGATAAGCCCCCCGGAGATCTAACTTGGTGTATACGCAAGCGTCCTTCACCTGGTCAAGGAGTTCAGGGATCAGAGGCAGAGGGTAACGATTTTTAACAGTTATCTGGTTCAATGCGCGGTAATCGATACAAGTTCTAAGATCGCCTTCTTTTTTAGGCACGAAGAACAAAGCTGAGGATGCCGGGGACTTTGACGGGCGAATGAAACCATTGGCGAGGTATTGATCTGAATATTGTCTCAAATGCAGATTCTCTGGTTCAGTAAGGGCGTAAATCCTGCGACAAGGGGGTTGTGCACAGGGCACCAGATCGATTTGGCAATCGTATGATCTGTGGGGAGTTAACGTGTTGGCCTGTTCCTTTTGGAAGACGTCCTGAAAGTCTTGGTACTCTGGAGGTAGTTGCACGGGGACAGAGGTTACTGATGCTAGATTAATATTTAGATTTTCTGGGTAGCAGGTTTGTGCACAATCCGGGAAGGTTATTCTCTTCGCTCGCCAATCAATTCGAGGATTATGTGTCTCTATCCAAGGGATTCCGAGAATAAGCTGAAACTGTGGAGCCTTGATTACATCAAACACAACTGCCTCCCGATGGCCATCCGGACCTACAAGTGTCACCTCAGCTGTGGAATGTGTTACCGGTCCAGAGGCAATTTCGGTTCCATCTACTGTGGTGATGACATCTTTGTTGGTTTTAGGACGCAGAGGGAGGTTTATCCTAGAGACCAATTCTCGATCCACATAGTTTCCTATAGCCCCGCTATCGATGTATGCCTTTATAGCATGCAACCGTTAAGGCTGTTCCGGATCTACGAGGACCATTGGCACAATGAAATGCGAGGACTGAGAGTTAGTTTTCAAGCTCGGCAAGTGGACCCCTACGCTTGCCGGGCGTTGTCGTTTCCCGATACAGAGTTTCCATGGATTTTATCAGCGGCTCCTACCACCTTCTTGGGCGGCTTAACCGGGCAATCTCATAGAAAGTGTCCAGAGGACCCACAATAAAGGCATAATTGCATCTGTCGTCTTCTTTCCCATTCTTTTTGAGTTAGGGGTCCTTTAACACCTCCGATTTGCATAGGCTCCGAGGCATCAGCCCCCTTGGGGTTAGCGTGGGTCTTGGCCAACACCCGGGTTTCAAACTTGGACCGAACTGCTTTTCTGTTTTGCAGCCTGTGATCCAATTGGACCACTAAGTCTATATATTCTGTGCATTCTTGCGGCGGATTTACAACTTGTGCCAGGACATCTTTAAGTTCTCCGCGTAGACCTCGATAGAATAACGTGATTCTTTTATCCTGTGGCCAACCAGTTTCCACAATTAGTCTATTGAAGGTTGCAATGTAGGATAGAAGGTCTTGATTGCCCTGTCGCAGAGATAGAAGTTCGTCATCCAGAGCCTGTCCCTGGGAGTGTTGAGCAAATAACCTTTCCATGCTTGTTTGAAATCCTTGAAAATCACAAAGAATCGGGTCATCTTGAGTTACCAGTGGGACTGACCAATCGGCAGCACAGCCGCTGAGATATGACAACACAAAGGCTACCTTGGTCTGATCATTAGAGAAGGCCACAGGTGTGCATAGGAAGTGCAAACGACACTGATTCATGAATACGGCAAATCGTTTGGGGTCCCCAGCAAAGCGTTCAGGTGGGGCCAGCGGCATGTTTCAGGTAGATTAATCTGTGCCGGGTTACTGGAAACCACAGGAGCGGGGTTCCCCCCGGAACCGGGTAAAGGAGTTTATTCAGCTTGACCTTGCAAAAGCTGTTTAGCCAGGTCATCATCTCTATCCTTTATTACAATCACTTCCCTCCTGAGGGCACTAGTCTCTTGATGAGCGGAGTGTACTTCGGCCCGTAATTCCCCCAGTAATTGGGCCAACTGGTCAGTTTCGGAAGTTTCCATAGCGCCTGGGTGGGAATTTGTAGGAAGGCTTCGCGTTCTGTAACGCTCACCTGGTTCCCACGGGGGCGCTGGTCTAGTCTGGATTGCTGTGGCCTCTTCTAGCGTGATGCGCAGGACCCGGAACACCGATTGGACAGGACCTCCAAATCGTGCTTGCCTGGCCCGTAGGAATATCCTTCTGCAGATGAGAAAGGGGATTAACAGTCTGCAGAATAGTGTGCTAGCTCCCCCCTTTTCACCTTCCCCCTTCGTTCCTCTCTAACTTCCTCCAAACCCCGGTTTAAGCTCACCTTATGGTTTGGAAGGATGAACTCTCCATCCTGCTTCTGGTGCAGGGGCGCGTGTTCGTCCAGTTACTTCACTGGTTTTCAGAATGGCGCTGGCAAAATCCACTTGACTTTCCTGAGCGATGCGCCGTAAGTATGAAAGTTCAAAGTTCAAGTGAGGCCCCCTTTATGTTGTCTTTCTAACCGGTGATCTGTCCTTTATTTCAGGTGCAGAATGAAGGCGATGCGTCGAGGGGTTAAACTGCCGAGGTGAGTAGTGATGAGGACGATCCCTCTAAATGTCCTTATCATTCCCCAGAAATGTCTCTTGTCCTTTCCCCATAGGGGCCGGGGTACGGTACCTGCCAACGGGGCGGCGCCGACCCGAAATGTGGAAGAAAAGCCGGTAAGTATTATGGCTGTTAATCAGGCTTTCCTTCTGTGTTCCTTCTGCTCACCTTTTGTTTCTTCCTCTCTCTCCTAGGTGCAGAGATGTGGCGTCCGATGCTGACAGCCGTGATGGAGCCGGGAGATGTCTCGAGGACAGGTGAGTGAAGCGTGGCGCTGCAGCGAGCAACGCAATGCTTTTAAATGGAAGTCTTTCTTCAGGGATGCTGGCGAGAAGATTCCGGATGCAGGTAAGAAGTTTGAAATAGTCCTTGGTTTTCACCTTTCTCTTCTCTTCCTTCCTTGCAGGTCTTCCAGGTTCGAGGCGGGGGTGGCTGGAGCAGGAGCAGACAAGGTTGAGCGTTAAGCTGCAGGAAGCAGAACAACGTGAAGCATGAGCTGCTGTCTGGGCGTGGCTTAAATAGCCTCTAAAGAAGTCCCAGGTATGTATCCTTCCCCAACAAGGTATGTATCCTTCCCTGGCCACGCCCGAGTGAAAGAATAGTCCCTATGAAAAAATAGTCCCTTTCAGGTCTCAGGGAGGCCTGAAGCGGGCAGCATGGTCTGCCTCAGGTAAGTGCACAAAACACCTCCCTTTATGAGCCTGGCGCTTATGGCGCTAGGACTGATGTCCAACATGAGCCTGGCACCAAAGGCGCCAGGACTGAGTCCAAAGAGCCCCTGTAAGGGGCCGCTGGGCTTTTACCCGAGGGCATGATGCCTGCTTCCGGGGGTGCTGGGCCTGGCCTGGTGCTCCGGGGGTAGGCATCATGACAGCAGGGTTGGCAAGCTCCTTGCAGATTTTAAAGAGTTCAGCCGAGTTGTTAGATGCCGCAGAGATGCGGGCTTGGATAAGGGCTCTCTTCTTGATGAGAACGGAGAGACAGTATTGCCTTTGGAGCAGGCGGCAGGCCAGTTTGTCAGATGATGAACACGAAGCACGCCATTTCCTCTCTGCCACCCTGCACTTGCGTTTAAGGGTGACGAGATCCGAGTCATACCAGGAGTTACATTTGGCTTTGGGCTTCAGGCGGATTCTCATGACAGGGCCAAGGATATCAAGAGTATCAGATATAGCAGAGTGGAGCATGGAGAGGGCTGTGTCAGGGTGGGAGTCAGCCGAAGGGGAAAGGGGGGGCGAGAAGGTGGCAGCGAAAGCCTCAACTGACACGCGCTTCATGGGTCGGATGGCCGAGAAGGTGGGTGGCGATGATGAGGGTGGATGTGGAATAGTGTCCAGGCCTCAGTGTGTATCAGATTACAGCACTTTGTGATTGAATCATGTTACCGTCTAGCTCTAGGCGTCAATGTGAAACAGACTGCAGCACTTTTGGCAATGTGGCATAGTAGTGTCTAGCTGCAGGCCTGAGTGTGACACAGACCACAGCGCTTTTGTAAATGTAGCATAGTAGTGTCTAGCTCTTAGGCCTCAATGTGACACATACAACCGTACATTTGTGAGTGTGGCATAGTAGTGCCTAGCTCTAGGCCTCAATGTGACACAGACCACAATACATTTGTGAGGGTGGAATAGTAGCGTCTAGCCGTAGGTGTCAATGAGAAACAGACTGCAGTGATTTTGTGAGTGTGGCATAATAGCTTCTAGCACTAGGACTCAATGTGAAACAGACAGGCAAGATTCTATGCAGTACCCTTTGGGTGCACTACAACAACCCTGACCTCCTGGCAATAGGAACCCAAACTTTGGAATAAGTCTGTACTACACAGGTTGGTAGCGTGATTGAGCAGCCAGGCTTATCTCGAGGGGTCAATGTGAGCTGTATGGGAGTTACACAGCGATCATTCACAGTGGCAAGTATTCAAATAAACTATTAAACACAAGGTGATTGTTTGATTAAACAATTATTAATTTATCTAACAGTCAGTTAGAACAAGCCTTCTTCAGAAGGGGGCAATATAATAGTAACACACAAATAGACTCCAAAATACACACTCTTAATATTTCTAAATCAGTAAGTAACCTTTTGTGATGGCACACAGACTCTTCAGGTGACTTTAGTAACTAGGACACTGTGGACATTAAAATACCACTGTTTGCATTTAGAATCAGACTTAAGAGAATGTCAAAAAAAAGGTTATTAGAACAAAACAAGAGAACACACAAATATTATGAAGCAGGTAAGTACTTTTGGTAACCCCTAACGCAATGATATTTAACCCCTATCTGGAAGGAAGACCAAACACAATGTCAGAGGGAAGAAGAGTCATTCAGGGAGCCAGGCTAGGCCAAAGTCAATTGGCCAAAAGTCTAGGTGAGCTGAAGCACTTCTTGCAGGTATGTAAAAAGTCTTCTAAATGTTTTAGAAGTCTTTGTAGAAAAGAAGAAATCAAAGTAGGGCCACAAGCCGTTTAGGCTTGTGAAGTAAAGAAGCTGTCAGAAACTCTAAAGAGCAACCACAACAAATCTCACCACAGAAAACAAGTGCCGTTACGGAACAAGAGGTAAGTTCTCTTAGACTGTACAGTACCTTTGGTTAGAAGAAAAAGTGCTTTGGCTGGCTTCTGTTCCTGTGCAGCTCTGCAGATCCTGTGTTCCTGGGCCTCAGTCGTGGGGACAAGGGTGAGGACGTCTGGAGGACTCCTGCACTGCAACGGGGCGGTCGTCGACAGAAAAGGACCAACTTCTATTCTGTGGCACTTCGTGGTTTCAGCTCCTCATGTCTAAGCAAATAGCTACACTGCAGACTCTTGGCTGTCGAGATGGGCTTTCCTTGCATCTGGGGTCCAGCACTCTGTTGAGGTGGCTCATGCTTGGTCAGTCCTGGTTCCGGGGAGTCCGGAGGATCTTCCTGAGCTCTTGGCCAACTTAAAAACAAAGCACACGATCTGGTGTTCCTCTCCCTGGCTATTTGGTTCCAGCAACAAACTGCAGTGGAATTTCATCCAGCTCCAAGAGGATGTCCAGGTGGCTTACTTTGGAGTTGATTGGTCCCACCAACTCAAGGGGAGAAGCCTTCCTTGAAGGGCTTCTCTAGTCAAAACAAAATTGGAGTTTCAGGATGGCAGCAGGGCTTCACCGGGTAAACCAACAGTCCAGGAGTTGCAGCAGGCATATTCTTCAAGTTCTTCTTCAGATTCCTTCGTCCAGTGGGCGACTCTCTCTTCCAAGCCAAAAAGCCTCGCCTTTTATGCAGGTTTCTCCCATTCATTCCATCCTAGCTGTCAGTCACCCAGGAGGCTGGCTGTCCTTGTCGGACAGCCAGCTGGCCAATCACCTAGGAGTGAATTCCTGTCTCCTAGGAGACTAAGCACAGGGAGTTGTGGGCACCTCCCTTACTTCCTGCTCCCACCAGACACCCTGGAGCCAGAGGTGGGCTTCACTCGTGAATCCCGCCAAAGACACAATTTAAAAAAGGGCCAAACTTGGTTTGGAATGCAGAGTAAATCCCAAGAAGGACCTTTCGACAAAAAAATGGTGAAAAAAGAAGACGATGGACATTATGACAGAAATGGCACCCTTGGGTGCTTTATGCAGCTGCGAACACAGCTCGCAGTAAAAGCACACCACGGTGGTTAAAAGTAAACCACTGCCACCAGCCACTCATTGAGGAAATGGTAAGATAAAAATGTTACATGAGAATCTAGACAAAGCGGATACTAAGTAACTCCCTCCAGCACCCTATTGTAAGATAGTGGGTGCTGGGTCTAGTAAGTTACAATGTAGGTAAAGTCAATTTCACTTCACTGCTCTTGGAAACAGTAGTTTACCCAAGAGAAGGTATTTAAACCTTGTTGGGGAAATCTGGAAGACTTCCCTGTGCCACTGCACTGAAGATGCTGTGTGACACAATGTAAACAATGATGCCTATGGAGCTTGTCAGACTCCATAACCAAAAAAAAACACAGTGTTAAAATCAGAACAAAAATACATGAGAGAGTGGAAAAGGGGGTCTCACTCTCTCCAGGTTAAAAATTCAAGTCCTCAAAATCCAGCAAAGTTGCTGGGGGTCTCTAAGGTAGAGAGGAATTAGAACATTTCTGAGAATTGTCCATAACACAGACCCACAGCATTTTTGGAAATGTGGCTTATTAATGTCTAACTCAAGGCCCCAATGAGAAACTGGGCGCATCATTTTTTGAATGTTAGCATTGTAGTGTTTAGTTAGGCCCACATCTCTCAAATGAGATGTGACACCCACTGGCTGCCAATTAAAGCATGTATTGACTTTAAGATTCTCACCCTTACACACAGATGCACACAATACATGCACCCTCCTTCCTTACCGAATGCATCCTCAAAAGGAACAAACTCCCTTGCCTACGGTCCTCATCCACTCTGACACTAGCCATCCCCAGATTCTCAAGAAAAAGAGTGGGGGCACCTGCTTCACAGTCATTGCCCCCACCCTATGGAATGCCCTACCTCTCCACATCCAAGAGCAAGCATCATACGTCATCTGCAGAAAACTGCTAAAAACCTGGCTGTTTCACAAATACGACTAACTTGAAATAGTGGTACCCCCTTACCTTACTCTCTGCAGTATCTACTGTCATGCTTATGTGCTTCCTAATTTTGTTTTGTTTCCTAAATTATCAGCGCCATGATACTTACGGGTTTGGGCGCTGCAAATAAATGCAATAAATTAATGAATTAGTAGGCCTCAATTTGAAACAGGCCACAGGATTTGTTGAATGTGGCAAAGTAGTGACTAGCTCTAGGCCTCAATGTCACACAGATCACAGTACTTTTGTGAGTGTGCCACAGTAGTGTCTAGCTGCATGCCTCAATGTGAAACAAAAGGCAGCTCTTTTGTAAATGTGGCATAGTAGTGTCTAGACCCAAGCCTCAATGTGACCTACACCGCAGCACTTTTGTGAGTGTGGCAAAGTATTGTCTAGCTCTGGGCATCACTGTGACACAGACCACAGCACATTTGTCAAGTGGCATAGTAGTACCTAACTCTAGGCCTCAATGTGACACAGAATCCAGCGTGTTTGTCAATGTGCCATAGTAGTGCCTAGCTTTAGCCCTCAATGTGACACAGACAGCAGCATGTGTGTAAATGTGGCAATTTCACACACAACTCAATATTTTTGGGAGTGTGGTATAGTAGCATCTAGCCCTAAGCCTCAATGTGACACAAACTGCAGCACTTTTGTGAGCGTGGCACAGTAGTGTGTAACCCTATACCTCAACGTGACACGGACTGCAGCACTTTTGTGAGTGTGGCATAGTAGTGTGTAGCCCTAGGCCACAATGTGACACAGACCGCAGTGCTTTTTTAAATGTGGCATAATATTGTCTAGCTCTAGGCATCAATGTGACTCAGACTGCAGCTCTTCTGTCAGTGCGGCATGGTAGAGCATGATGTAATTAACATTCATGCGATAATGAGGGACTTCGAAGGATGGCAGCTCCAGGACATCCCCCACTCTGGAGATCTGGCTCAAGTATTGCAGACAGAGTGCTATGTACAGAGGAGGTTTGGTAATGAGGTGCATGTGCCTATGCAGTGGATTTTGGAGGAGCAGGTCGAGCTAATGCAAGTCATGGAGGACCAACGGGCGGCCTACATGCACAAAGCAGCCAATGGCCGAGGGTGAGGATTGCAATTTCTGGTGCTGAGGATTAACACAATCACAAGAAAAGGGCCATGGCGCCAAGCGAGAATAATCACAGACTAAGGAACGGATGCACAACATATGGCCTGGCATGCTGTGTTTTCCATCCGTCAAGGTTAAAGACTTTCCTAATGGAGGCCAGTCGGCAAGCAGCAATGGCTGCCCTCCATTAGGAAAGTCTTTCTTGATTGATTGATTGATTGATTGATTTATTTATATATTTCTTTGCCAAGACAGGAAAAATACTGATCCTCTATTGGTTCGGTGCATTCACAACCTGGCTCGTACGATGTCTTATGAGCCTTGTAGTGCTTTTGCTGGACCAATAGAGGGCCAGCGCTGTGGCTGTGATGGCTAATAAGGCTTGTTGCTGGAAGGTATTTCAGCCTTGCCACTCCAGCCACAGTACACATTTGTCAAGAGACACGCCTGCCCATTCGCCTTTCCACCCTCCTGGCTGCGTTTCTTCCTTCCTTCCTGCTCCGTCGTCTGCCTGCCCATCTGCCTTCCTGCTTGCCTGCCCACCTGTTTAATATTCACCTGCTCGCCCCAGTTAATACATTCTCGTTTGGGCGGGGGGTCAGGGATGGCATTTGGTTGGGGGTCATGGAGCATGGCATTTGCTTGGGGATGGGGGTCAAGGGGCATGGCGTTTGCTGTGGGGAGTCATGGTGCATGGTATTTACATTGGGGGTGGGGGTCATAGGGCATGGCATTTGCTTGGGGGTGATGGTTATGGGGCATGGCATTTGGTTAGGAGGTGGGGGTCATGGGGCATAGCTTTTGGTTGGGGGATGGGGGTCATGTGGCATGGAGTTTGTTTGGGGCATCATGGGCATGGCGTTTAGGTGGGGGTCATGTGCATGGCATTTGCTTGGGGAGTTTCCATGCTTCTGGGTGTTCAGAAACCAGATTGATGGCTGTGAAAACACCAACAGGTTCAGTGTGAAAGTTGAGTTGGAGCAAGACCAACTTCTCCAGCAGTTTCCCAGTGATGGAGATAGGGTGGTAGTTGGCTGGGCAGGTAGTGTCTGCTGAGGGTTTTTTAAGGAGGGAGCACTCAAGGTGGAGGAGGGCGAGATGACCAACTTGCAAACCAGCCACTCAAAGGAGGCGTAGAGCTGGGTGGGTACGATGGAAGCAGGAACCCACTCAGGGAAAATTTAAGGCAACCCCACTGCCCGCACAGTGCTTGGGCCCCCCAACTTTATTACACTTCTACCAGTCTGTGCACCTTCACCAGATTCTGCCCCTTCAACAAACTCTGTCTGCATTGTCTAAATTAGGCCCCTTCACCCCCATTTGCCCCCATTTTGTCTCCATAACATTATAAGGATGTTTTAAGGTTGCAGGGATTAGATAGTTATTGCTTCCTCTCTATTAATTCAAGCCTGTCATCTTGTATGTTATGTTAGTTGCTAGAGTGTTTTCAGATCTCTGCTGCGCAGGATTTGGAGAAGGCAGTGTGTTCTACAGCTGAGTGTACTAGGGGTAATTGTTATGGGTAATTGGTACAAGAGGTAATTGTTATGGGTAATTCTTTACTTTAGGTTAAGACCGAAACTAACCTTTTAAACGAAGTGATAAGAACATAAGCTGTCTGCCAACTGGACGCAAGTGAGAGAAGGTTGGAATGAGGAATTTTGGTTTCAATGCTAATATCTGGATTCTCTCACCAATTGCCTGCTGTCACTCTTTGAGAAGCACCTACGCTGGTCTGTAATATTAATGCACCAGAACTAATTGTCTATATCCGGTCTTGTCAAATGGTAAAGTTTAAATATGAAATATACGCAAGTGGTAAAGGCACATGTTATAAAAATGTTGAATGAAAATAACTCAACCCCCTTATTATGGTTAGAGCTTTGGTGTTAGCAGGGGACAAAAATGAAATAGGGCAAGTTACCTGCTGCAGCCAATGTACCTCCAATCCCTTGGGCTGGAACATCATTAAAATATGGCAAAATCACAAGTGAAATGTGTAAATTCTGCCTGGCCATAACCACCACAGTAGAGTAAAGACAGTTTGAGAATGTTCTTGGAATCTTTGGTTGTGCATTCTCACGGTGGAGTAATGGATTAGGGCGAACCTGAACATTCATGTGTGGGAAGTGTGAAGGCATCTTGGAGTAAGACACAGACAACAGATTCTGAATTAACAATAAAACTGTATTAACTTAAAAGTCAGGATGGAAAAAAGGCCTTTCTTACCCTATACTATGGTGGGATTTCCCTATCAAACCACAACTAAGCAAAGTCAAAGTCCAAGAGTTTAGCTTAGGAATCTGTTTCTGTCCAAAACCTATACTTGCCCTTACAACTAATCTATACAATGTGTAGGTATGTCAGCAACCAACAAAACAGTGTCAAACACAACGTTTGGAGCTCTGCCCAGCTTTTAGCTTTCTTTCAACTCCCTTCCCAAAGTATAAAGCAGTTCCAAAAAAGTCTGAGGATTGTCTTAAGTTCAGGATGATATAGAATTAACCAGTAATAGGGGTTCCAAAACACAGTTCAAAACACAACATATCTTGAGTCTCCATCCTCAAGTCAATAAGTAATTCAAACCTCAGGGTTCCTTTCCCCAAGATGCATTTTCAATGATATATTGATATCATGGTGTTTCCCAGTTTTCTTAAAGTTCTGCGCCACACTTGCGTCCTCTGCATATGGTTAGTCTTTGTTCAACAAAAATGTCTTGGCTGAAAATTGCAGTTCATTTTGATTCACTTGTTAAAGTTTATCTCCTAAATTCCATTCACTTTGGAGTCCAATAGACATTGGATCCTCTTGCATTGTTAATGTTCTATTCACTTTAAGGTTCAATATGCATGTAGTTTCTTTAATTCAAAGTTTGATTGATTTTCTAGATTTAACATATATGAACTTTGCTTGCATTTAAAGTTTCATTCACCTTTGAACGTGACACACAATGGGTTTATTTGAATTGTAAAGTTTCATGTCTTTATAATCTTCATAGGTAACAGTTTTCTTTCAGTGCAGCATTCAATAAATATGTATATTTTTTTTATGCTTTGCATTCGGTTGGGAATCCAGTAATTATCAAAGGTTTTCATTTAGTTCACTTTGTTGTTATGTTCAGTGGATTTCGTTGTAATATACCTTGGTAGTTTCTCTTTAAATATGCCGAGCACTGTGAGACTTTCGAAAACATGATTTTATGTACACGCGACCACCCCATAACAAAGTATTCTTAATTGTTCAATGGTTAACAATTTCCATTGTTGCTGGTTAGCAAGGATTCGGATCGGAGGCCTTCGAAAATGTGTCTCATCCTTCATGCGACCACTCTGATACAAAATACCCTTGAAGTAAGATCAAAGACTCGCATACAGGGTTTCTGCTTTCATAGAAACTCACTAGTTGCTTTGTTGCCACAGTGCAGAGTTCTCGGCCTTCTGGTCTCTGCCTCAGGGCTCCACCTCCTGCCCCTCAGGCACTCCTGGGGCGGCTTCTGTCCCCAAGAGAACGAGCACTTTGAACACCTGAAAAAGAGGCAGCCTCCCTCCACGGCTCCCGTTTCAGTGTTCATTCGGTTCCACAGAACCCCAGCTCCCGAGCCGCTCTCCACTGAACCGGTGGCGTGCTCCGCAGGTACAGCTCCCCACTTGCTTCTCTTGGCCTCTCTGCTGCTGTTTCACTTTCGCCGCCACTGCTTCTCTCCTTGATATCACTTGATTGGGCTTTTTATACTCCTGCAGCCCTTCAACAGACTGCAGGTGTGAATGTACAATTAGCCCTCCCTGACCATCATTAAGGGGACTTGTCCACCCCCAGGGTCGGGATCCAAGACCAATGGCCTTTCCTTGCCCACCTGCGCAGAGGACTCATGGGAAAGAAGAGTGAGAATACCCTCAGGTTTCTCACAGAAGCAACAGAATTCCTTGTAACTGCACAATGTAGGCACCTTGTATAACAAATGGACTGGTGCATACTGTTTAAATCGTTGCTGTTTGTGCAATTGTTCAAATACCCAACAACCCAAGAGTAAAAGTGAGCAATAGATCGGGCGTTCCAACACAGTTCTACCATTGTGGGTGTGGTTTAGCTTATGAGTTTTACCAGCTTGCGTTTAAGGTAATTTAAAATGTTTGTTAACTCCATAGAGTTGGTTGGACTGTACAATACATGGAAACAATTTGAGATTTGTTGGTATAGATATAGATGTCCTGCTATCGTTTGAAGTACTGTTTCACAGTAAAAGTCCTACCTTGCATTTATATAATAATATAGAGATTACTTATAAGCATAAAAGTTATGCATTGTGTGACATACTTTTCAGTTGGTTCTCCTAGTAGTACTGAGCGTGCAACAGAATGTCATCAAAGACATATGATAAACCAAACAGGGACGTCATTTGCCTGCTTAGCATCAAGCAGCTTCTGTAAATATGGCTGAATGCATATCATTACGAGACACGGTTTGTGTTCTCACCCTTCAACAGCTTTGGGTATCCTTTCATAGGTTTCTTGGTACACTTGTGCATTCAGATTTACTCTTTGCCCTTTTAACTTCTCTATGATCTATTTCAGGCTTGAATCTTTTAGGCGGCCACAGACCTCTGAAGTGTGGGGCCAGGGAGAGAAATTAGTGCTTGCTTCTTAACGTCATTTTAGTGCCAACTGTAGGAACTCGGTGCTTGACTTAAGCATAAGCATGCATTTCAAATTGTAAAATGATGCATCATTTTTAACCTTAACTTTTCTGAAGCGAAGACCCTAATTTTAGCAACGGTTTTCAAAATGCATGTCGTGTATTTGAATATAGAAGTGCTTGATTAACACAGTGGGCCTCATTCTGAGGTGGGTGGTAAGGGGTTAACGGCGCCGGTAAGGGTGCCGGTGCCATTAACCCCTTAATGCCACATTACGAGGTCCTTTAGCGGGTCTCGCTAAGGGCTGCTGGTTTTACCAGGCGCCCTTAGTGGGAGCAGCTAAAGGACCAGCATGCTAACAACAGGCCCATTATTAAAAGGCCCGTTGTTAGCATTGTCCCCATTCCCATTGAGCCCTATGGGGGCTTGAATGGGAATGGGGATGGGTTCCCTGAATGGGGAAATACCGGGTCCTCCAAGGTTGGAATGGCCCAGTAATTCCCCATTCAGGGGACCCGGACCCGGTATGTGGTAAGGGGGTAGCCATGGCGCTAATAGCGTCATTGCTACCTCCAACCTCGTAATGAGGCCCAGTGTATGTGTGCATTAATTAGAAAGAACTCTAGAGATAATGTGAAGTGGCACCAATAGAACCAATGAGGTTTTGGCTGTTTTGCATATTAAACAGCATTTTGGGAATATAAGAAATACCAAATGTAAAAGTATATTTTGCATGAATACCGTCTGATAGTAAACATTGGCCTAAGCACATTCGCATTGCACTGTAAATCACATTTGAATGATCCTGAAACAGGCTGATTACGCTGCCAACTCCTGCTTTCTGTCCTATGTTAGAATTTGTGTTTTCGGCTCCAGCAGAGCAAAACGAACTTTGAACGGTATCAACATCGATAAGCATGCTGAAGCTGCTAAGGTGGATTGTTTGCCCTACACTAAGGAAACCTTGGAGCTAAACAAGAGCCATGCTAGTCAGCAATGTAGATGCTATGTGTACCAACAGTGTCTTCCCCGTTCAAATTGCGAAACAGAATAATGAACTGCTGAACATGTGATTTTGCAGAAATCTTTGTTTTCACTCCTTAAAAATAAGCTGACTTTAAACTTAAGAGCAAATGGTAGACAAATATAAGTAAAGGAAATAATGACTGTTACCTTTGTGTCCAATGTTTGAAAAACATATGAAGTGTTTAACAGAAAACAACCAGCTATTCAAGGATGTTTTAAAATGTATTAGTTTTGTGGAAAGGCTATGTACCCTAGGTAAATGTGTTACACGAAAAGGGCTGGACGATGTGTCTGCGATTGTGAGAAAACTGTATAAATACTCATGTTTTTGAAATGTCCAGTACTCTCTCATCTCACGGTGTCTCCTTGCACACATTGGGGGGTGCTGAGAGCCAGACAGCTTTTCTGTTAAAATAAAGTGTACTTGTACCTTAGTACTCGTGACTGGCATATTTCTATTATGTGGTATTAAGCCTTGATATTCTTTTAATGTTTCAGATGGCGCCCGAATAGGGACCCTCAGGATTAATGTCACATCGCTAGATGAAGACGAGGCTGCCGGACCGAGATCGGAGCATGAACGTCAGTGGCCAGTCTATGGTAGTTTTGACATTGCCCGCCTAGAGCTTTTAGAATCTGTATTGTTGAGAAAAAAGGCTAGGCCTGCAGCATTTGATGCAGTTAGGGACTGGAGAAAGGAAGCTATGCAGCAACTCAGAAGTAAAGAAAAGCATGCACGTAGACACATGACAAATGCTGAGAAAGCATTGTTGCATGATCCACAGGTACAGTCAGAATCCATTAGAAGTATGGATAGGGCTTTTCAACTAGATGTGCAAAAGATATACCCCTCTGAGGATTTTCATACATCAGATGAGTTACTTAATAAATTATTGAATGAAGGTAGAACTGTTTCAACTGCACCACCTCCTTATGTACCTCCTCCTGTTGTTCTACCTCCTCTTCCCATTGTTGTTCCTCTTCCTCCTGTTGTTGTTCCCCCTCCTGCACCTGAACCCTTGCTGACAGTTGCCGTCCCCATATTACTGTCTGCACTGCCAGTGGTATTGCCTCTGCTACCTATTGACTCTTTGCCAGGTGGTTTTGCTTCACCTGTAGTAATTGAAGTGGCCGGAGCTGATCCTAGAATAGTGACTCGTGGCACAATATCTAAAGGCGGAAAGAGAGAATTGTATACGTGGGCTACAAAGTACATAAAAGAGGGTGATGAATCGGCAGTTTTAGTTGTGATTTGTGACCTATGGGGTATTCCTGAACAGAATATTTTGATAGAACGGATGGGAACGTATTTAGTTGATATATGGAGTGATTTAACAGACGTGAATTTCACACAGGGGTTGAGGTATTTGAATGTCCTTGCCCGCTCAATGGACACTGCAGAGAAAGTATATGAGCATGTAGAGAAGGTATTTGAGTTTAAAAGGGACCTAGATCAATTACAGGAAGATGAAATGGATGGTAATGAATGGCAAGCTTCATATGTGCAGAAGCAATTTCTTCCTCCATTGAAACCAATGGGTAAAGAAATGTGCATTTGCACAAGAGATGCTCTTCGCTGGATTTCGGATGTTTAAATGTCTCCCATTGACGTGCATGACACGTTTAGTCAGTAGCTCCGGCAATGCAAAGGAAAGTGTTACAGGTGATGGTAGAGTATCTTCAAGATGAATTTATGAAGAAAAATGAGTGTTGTCCCACAGATTTGATGGTTATTTATAAAAGAGCATTATCGCCCGATACTGCTTTGACTACTTTGTCACTTGATGTAGCCTTGTTGCTTAATAGACGTTCAGATTGGCCTACTTTACAATTGCCATTGGGGGAGGTTCTTCCGACATTTGTTCCAAAACTAGAGATTCCAGCTAATGTTGCAGCAGGAACACTTGCCACTACTATTGAAGCACATTATGTCTCACAGTTTGTCCATGTTCCATTTTCTAGACAGGAAGTGAATACCATTAGGCAATCAATTCCAGATATTAGGAAGAATCCAACAGGATTTTAGAAAGAAATTAAATCTGTTTTGCATGCGTCAGTGTTCACGCTGGGTGATATAGATTTGTTGTTTCCTGTGATCCTTCCTGCTGATTTGTGGAAGCAGATTAGAACTGTAGACAATCAGTCAGGGATAGGTGATACATGGGAGGCCTTAGTACGAGTAGATAGGAAAAGGAATGCCGTTGAGAAACCGCCACAGGTGATACTGATGTTGCCAGATAGAATAGTGACTAAATTGATGACTGTGGTTCCTGAAAAAAGAATCATATGGGATAAGTATTTTCGGATTTTAGTGTTCAAGACTTAAGTACAGAGCCAGGAAAGAGGCTGTTTGTTGATAAGTTTGTGCGTGGATTATTGCCTGTAATCCAATCACAGATCATGACTTCTGAGAGTGCATGGCAAGCGAAATCACAATCTGAAGTGTTACACATGGCTCAGTACTATGGAAATAGGGTTAATACACAGAAGGAGAAGGGGGAAAAGAAGAAGGGAGACCTGAAAACTAGAGTATTATTGAATCAAATAGCTAGAGTAGCCAGAGGTGGGAATATGCAGTTTAGAGGCCAATTTACACCACAGGGTGGCGCACAACTGGGTACTGTACATATTAACCAGTGTGCATATTGTAGACAGGAGGGTCATTGGCGAGCCCAATGCCGGATCCTTCAGCAGAGATTGAATAGCATCTAGGGTGCCATGGGTAGATGATCCAGAGGCCGTCCTGGGATAGCGGGTCTTGGTAGAAGTCAGTTTGCACGGAATCAACAGACACCATCACAAGATAATCAGCAACAGAATGTTACTAGTGGGAATATTTTTGATAATCCTTCCAATGTCTATTTTTCTGAGGATTTAGGATCTGACAATATACTGTTCTGTTAGGAAAGCGCTAAGCAGGGCCTGGAACCAATACCTATTTCGTTGATCAGAAAGGGCCCTACGTTGAAATGAAGGTGGGGAATAGAGAGCATCTCTTTTTAATAGATACAGGAACACAGAAGTGTCCTATTGATCAGTCACAGGTTCCAGATATTCCACTGTCAGGGCAGAACAACATTTCTGTAGGGTTCTCTGGTACACCAGTGGTACGTCCGGTCTCTTGGCTGGTACCAATTTCACTGGGACCATTCACTGATTCTTGTCCATTTGTTCACATTCACGCGTGTGCCGCAAGGGTACACTGAGAGTCCAAGCATCTATAGTAGAGTGTTGAAAGAACAGCTGAATACGCTTGAGTTACCTTCCACTTGTATGTTGTTGCAATATGTTGATGATCTACTTCTAGCTGCTGATTCTGAAGTTGCTTGCAAAGAAGGCACTGTGTTGGTGCTTATTCATTTAGCAGAGCATGGGCATAAGGCTTTGTTGAAGACGTTTCAGTATTGTTGACAGGAGGTTGCCTATTTGGGCTATCGCCTGTCGAAGGAGGGAAGTAGACTGATACCTAAATGGATAAAAAGCATCTCTGATGTGTCTGTTCCATATACACAGAAAGAGGTCAGAGCTTTAATAGGCATGGCCTCATATTGTAGACAGTGGATCCCACATTTTTCTTTGTTGATAAAACCTATGTTGGAACTGACAAAGAAGGACATTTCTTTGCCTTTACCATGGAATATGAATTGCCAGAACACTTTTGATCTGCTTAAGGCTATGCTGTGTTCAGCACCGGTTTTGGGCACACCAAATTACGAGAAAGGCTTTGTTTTGTATGTAAATGAACGTGATGGATGTGCTTTGGCTGTTTTGGAACATGGGGGCATGAATAGGCTGTGCGGCTATTTTTCATCCAGGTTAGACTCTGTTGCATGTGCTTTGCCGAGATGTTTCAGAGCTGTAGCTGCTGCTGCATCCATGAAACAAAGGGAGGGTATGGTTTTAGGTCATTCTTTAACCATGGTGGTGCCTCACTCCGTAGACGTACTATTAAACAGAACACAAACGCAACATCTCACATCAGCCCAATTAACAAGATACAAGCTGATTCTATTTGCAACGCACATCCAAATTACGAGATGTTGTTTATTGAATAAGTCTGAATTATTGCCTTCTCCACAAGAGAAGGATTGCAGTGATGACATTTCAAATGATTGCCTCATTATTACAGAACAAGAAACTAAGGGCAGAATTGATGTAATTGATACACCCTTAAAGAATCTGCAAGGGGAGCCATTCTGTGATGGCTCCTGTTTTAAACTTTTGGATGGTATATCCACTGCTTCTTATGTAATAACCACGTTAAGCACTATTGTGGAGACTAAAGGAATTCTGCATAATTATGCGCAGGCTGCAGAGATTATTGCGCTAACTAGATAGAGCTTGTGAAATTTCTGAAGGGCTTAGTGTAAATATATATACAGATAGTCAGTACGCATTTGGGGTGGTTCATAATTTTGGCCGACTATGGGCTGAGAGACGATTTTTGACCTCAGTTGGAACAAAAATTCAACATGGCACTCTGATAGTCCAGTTGCTGTCAGCACTTGCGCTTCCTATGCAACTAGCAATAATGAAGTGTGCCGCACACCAGAAATTGAATGACTATGTAGGAAAAGGGAACACTTTCACTGATAGAATAGCCAAACAGACTGCTATTGATTTGCACTCAAAGATGTACATGCTTGATACAACAAGATGGGTTACTTACACTTGTAGGATGGATGAAGGGATTAACTGTATAAAATAAATTCAGGCTGAAGCTACCCCATAAGAAATCAAACAGTGGGCTGAGGGTCCAGCGGGTCTAGATGATGAGGGTTGTTGGGTGGATAATGAGAAGCAAAGATGGATGCTACCCAATGCCTATGTCACTGCGATGGTCACCATTGCTCATGGCACAACACACATATGTGCCAAAAAGATTTGCCAACTATTATAACACTGGTGTAACACAAATATCCATAAAACAGCTGAACATCTGGTCCAGAGTTGCATGATGAGCTTGCAACATTACATTGGGAAGGGAACACTGACACTGATGGGCAGTTTGTGTTCCCCCCTCCATGCTTTTTGACGTAATCCATTTTGATTTCATTGAGATGGAACGTTGTCAAAACTATAAATATGTCCTAGTTTTGATCTCTGCCTTTAGCAAATGGGTTGAGGCTTTCCCACTGAAAGATGCGACAGCTATGTCAACGGCAAAGACTATGCTTAAGGAATATTTTCCTAGGTTTGGCTTGCCGAGAGTAATTTGGTCTGATAATGGTCCACATTTTATCACTGCTGTCATCCTGCAAGTATGTGTGGGATTACAGATTGATAAACAGTTCCACTCGACCAGAAATGCTCAGAGTGCCGGCCTTGTGGAATGCCATAACGGAATTCTAAAGAACAAAATTGCCAATGTGTGTGCACACAGCAATCTGAAATGGCCTGACTCTTTGCCAATAGCCTTACTATCAATGCGGATGACCGCACAATCAAAGACAGGGCTCTCCCCCTATGAGATTGTCATGGTGTGACCAGCCAATGTATGGAATGCACTGAGGCCCAAGCAGTTTAAAGAAATGGAGTACCCACTTTGGTCTGACTATTGTGATCAGTTGACTCAAAACTTGCGTTTGATTCACCAACAGGTACGAGCATCCCTCCCTGTAAAATACAAGGGTCTAGGTCATCGACTCCAAGCTGGTCAGTGGATCCTGCTGAAAAATTACGAGTGGGGCACCTGCCTTGCACCTCGTTGGAAAGGACCACATCAGATCCTTTTGGCTACGCAAACTGCAGTACGAATAACCAGAAAGAAACACTGGATCCACGCGACACATGTGAAGATGATTCCTTTTCCTCTACCCTATAACAAAGGGGAGGAGAAGGGAATTGATGATCCTGACACTCACAACGAGCATGCTTTGATTGACACAGAGGATGTCACAAAAGTTCTTCCTGAGCCCGTAGGGTCTGGGGAAATTGCTGCTTCTTTATTTTCTTCTTCACCGTCAATAAGTCTTGTTTCTGCTTCTTCCTCTTCTTCAGGAAACCACAGCACTTTGTTCACTGACCATTCCGTACCTGGTGTGTTAAGGTACGATCTGTGACCACAGAATAGGATTTAGATTTAGAAGTTTGCTGATTTACATGAATGTAAATAGAGTAGGAAAGTACAGCTAGGATTCTGTGCCCAAAAGAAACCCACAAGAAACCACTGTTGATCAGTCCCATTCCTCTGCTGCATACAGGAACCGGCAAAGTTACCTTCAATCAAGATAGGCCACGTGGTCAAGTGCCACCCAATGATGAACTTAAAAAGCCTAACACTGAGGCTTCTTAACGGACGCTGAGAAACTATTCCTATTTTAGGGTACACTCGTACTAAAAAGGATCTTGATCGTTTTGCTGATAATGAGTCTGCCCATCGAGGACCAAATAGATATTGAACACAATAACAGCTTGTATTATAATTGCATTGACATTCGGGTTTTGGTATCTGGAAAGTACACATCCGCTTGATGTTTTGTTGCCAACTGCAAGTGTCTTCACCATACATACATTCACACACGCTTCGTCCGCGAGACCTCCAACATAGAGGGGGTTATCATAACAACACTCTCTTGATAATCATGAACGCAACCCATGACATTCTGAATAAGACCAATTGTTGTATATGTTCGCATTTGCCACAATGTAGGGAAAAGGGATTGGGCTGATATAGACATCCACTCCATCTAACTACTGCTTGTTATGCTTCGCTTATGGCATTATTCTTTGGCCAATGGAATGATAGTGCCCCTGGGAATTTTGATGGGACTAATCTCAATGCGTTTGAAAAACGAGTTTTAGCACCTTTAGGATGTTCTCTGTTTGCGAATAGGAGCAAGCTAAATCTTGCTTCTATTAGGCCTTCTGATAGACTTTCCAGACCTTTCCTATCAATGATTATCTTTAAAATTGCTCCCATATGTAAAAGGGATGCCATGCCTCCTTCCTATACTGTTAACAATAGTCCAAACTCTGTTCCATTTTGCATACCAAGAGAGGGTTCCCAACTAATGGGTACAGTTTAGGGATGTACGAATGTTGTTGTGCTAATTAGTGAAGATAGACGTCTATATGTAGGAGATCCTGTTTACTTTGTTTGTGGTAATGAGGCATATCCTTGATCGCCAAGAGATTGGGAGGGTTCTTGTTATTTAGGTATCCTATTATCAGGTGTATATGTTGCCACCACTGCTGAAGTTTCTAGAACTCGTCCCAGGCGGGATGAGGATGGTGACACTCCCTCACAGATTCTGTGTGGTGTTGCTAAGTCCTTTGTGCCATTTTGGGGACGGATAATAAACTCCCAACATATTAGAAAATTGGCGAGGGTTTTAGAAAAAACCATCAATTAAACCACTGACATCCTATACAATATGACACAAGAGCAAAAGACTATTAGATTAGTGGCTCTTTAAAATAAGATGGTGCTACACATCATTCTAGCTGAGCGTGGTGGGGTGTGCAAAATGGTGGGATCTGCGTGTTGTGTTTTTGTACCCGATTCCTCCCCCACCATATTTATGGCAATTAAGAAATTTCACACCTTAAGTACTGAAGTACATTTTCCAGAAAACTGGGATATTGGCACATGGTTCTGCGACTTGTTACGATCTTGGGGCTGGAAAGTCTTTGCAGTTCTAATGGTGATCCTTGGCATTGTACAGTTTTGCTGTTGTTGAATACAGTGTCTTCCTGTCATCTGTTCCATGATACAGGGGAAGTTGTACACAAGCGGTTGGTAAATTAGAACCTAAGACACATATGCTGGAAAGATTACTAATGACTTGGTAATGCAGGACATCGCTATAAAGGAGTTCATGGCGATCAATGTTTTTGAGGATAGCGATTCAGGATGATCTGACCAGGATACATGGTTTTCAGATGATGCTAATGTTTGAGTAATGCTCTTGGCTTAGGCCAAAAGGAGGGTTTGTAAAAGTATATTTTGCATGAATACCATCTGATAGTAAATATTGGCGTAAGCACATTCGCATTGCACTATAAATTGCATTTGAATGAACCTGAAATAGGCTGACTACGCCGCCATTTTAAGTTATTCGCCATTCTGATTAACTCCTGCATTGCGCCCTATGTTAGAATTTGTGTTTTCGGCTCCCGCAGAGCAAAATGAGCTTTGCACTGTGTCAACATAGATAAGCATGCTGAAGCTGCTAAGGTGGATTGTTTGTCCTGCACTAAGGAAACTTTGGCGCTAAACAAGAGCCGTGCTAATCAGTAATTTAGATGCCATCTGTACCAACAGTGTCTTCCCCGTTCAAATAGCGAAACAGAATGATAAATAGCTGAACATGTGCTTTTGCAGAAATCTTTGTTTTCACTCCTTGAAAATAAGCTGACTTTAAACTTAAGAACAAATGGTAGACAAATATAAGTAAATGAAATAAGGACTGTTACCTTTGTGTCCAATGTTTGTAAAACATATGAAGTGTTTAACAGAAAATAACCAGCTATTCAAGGATGTTTTAACATGTATTAGTTTTGTGGAAAGGCTATGTACCATAGGTAAATGTGTTACACGAATAGGGGCTGGACGATGTGCCCAGGATTATGAGAAAACTGTATAAATACTAATGTTTTTGAAATGTCCAGCACTCCCTCATCTCATTGTGTCTGCTTGCACACATTGCGGGGTGTTGAGAGACAGACAGCTGTTCTGTTAAAATAAAGTGTACTTGTACCTTAGTACTTGTGACTGGTGTATTTCTAGTATGTGGTATTAAGCCTCGATATTCTTCTAATCTTTCACAAAGAGCATTATATCTGTCATATATGTCTGTGAGAGTTGTATGACTGAATCACGAAATACCTAGAGCACGTTGGGTTTGGTACGTGTTTGCTTTTTTTACATTTTTTTTTACATAAACAAAAGTCACCCTCACAAGAAAGCTTTTTGCAAATATCACACATACATACAATTTGGTCATCAAATACCTTAACTCTCAGGGTGGAATGACTGCCAATAGCTCAAAGTTACTTGCAGTGCTATGAAACAACCAGACAAAATTGGCGATATATTTAAAAAGAATGACAACCAGTGCATTGAAAATAAACTGTGTTACAATACTGCTCCTCTGACAATCTGCTGCCCTAGCCCTGGGCAAGTTGTAAATATATCTATGCTGCTGGGACTGCAAGGCACTGAGAGCCAATTTGGCACAGGTTTTTTTTCTGGTCTTGCATTAAACTTACTATAGAGAGATCAATAAAGCTGCACTATCTAACGGAAATTCTTATAGCCACATTTATGCTCAAAACCCTTAAGAAAAATAAAATTGATTGTCTCCTCCATGCAGTAACTTTTATCAAAGCATAACACCAAGGATCTGGCAGTCGAAAAGTAGACCTGGGTTAGAAATGTGCATTGAGGATGGATGACACCGAAGGTAATTCGAATGAATTACTACCCTAAACAACTAACCCAATGAGCCCTGTCGACATCAGCCTTCCTTCTATTTTTCCACAATCCAGCTTTCACTTTTCTAGCCAAGTCCATGTGCGCATTCAAATCAATCCCTGAGATCTTACCTCTCATTGTTTCCCATTTCCCTTAGTTCTCTGACTTTACCCCACTTTCAGGCTGCATACTAGTTCTTAAACCATATAACAAGCAAAAGGATGAAGCGCAATATGAACAGTATAATACTTGTATATGTTAGGCTCAGCAGAATTATTATTTGGTCCAGATGATATGTTATGTTTGAAAGATAGCATCAGATTGTTACTGGTGGAAATAATAGGAAATTCAAGATAAATGAAAGTAGGATACAGTGTTTTTGTGGATCTGAAGAAGTTGTGTTTATACCTAAATATCAAAACAGTCTGTGGATGTGGCCTGCCAGAATGTGCACGTGTGGGCTCAAATTCTATACAATCTTTTTGCATATATTTTTTTTTATTTATAATTAGTTATTTATAATGCACTAAATACTCAGAAATTTCTAAGCACGGACCCGAGGATCAAACCTGTGTTGCTCCACGTCATATTGCTTTCAAGGTGAACGAGATGCCCCTGAGCTATTCTCCAGAGACTGCCTGAATGGACTTCCTTCCCAGCTCCTGGAGATAAAGTTACATAGTATCGATACCTATATATAAAAAGGGAGATGTAGACAATCCAGATAATTACAGGCTCTGCTTGACGCCTCATCTAAGATTTTCACAGGTTTGATCGTACACAAGTTGAATATCTGTACAAGAGCCATTGGAAGGCTGGTTAAATTCCATACAGGTTTTAGGAAGGAATGTGGTACCAATCAAAACGGTTTATTCATTAATTGTCTGCAACAACAAGCCTTTTTTAAAAGATCAAAAACCATTGTTCATGTCCTGTGTCGACCTATCAAATGCATTTGACTATATGGACCAGCCATGTTTTTGAACACGCTCTATAAGTGGGGGTATCCAAGGAGGTTTGCTAAGCCTAATAATAGAATTGCATTCCAATATAATTCTGCAGATTGAGCTAAACATGGATGGAAACCTTGGTGCTGCCATAGAGCCCAAGACAAGGTGTGTTTTAGCGCCATGTCTTTATCTATCTATCAGACCTGCTGGAACAGCTGAATAAACATCAATCGTTTCCCTCCAAACTTGGAAATTTGATAATTTCAGCATTGCTGTTGATATTATCTTTGATATGACACAAATAGGCCTGGAGAGGGCTGTGAGTGCTTTAAGTTCTTATCTTCATAGCAATAAACTAAAGCTAAATATTGCTAAAATTGGCAACTATTGTGACTGCCCAGGCAGACAAAATGAAGAGCTTTATATAGAACATAGAGGCTGCACCAATACTAACAACAACCAAATGTATTTATTTGGGCTCTCCTATCTATAGTAAGAAGCATAAGCATGATGCAAGTGTTATGATTTAATTACATCTTCTCCCTTTATTTGCCCAGTTGAGGAAAATATGGTTTAAATTGTGTAAATTCAGTGTAGATTCCAATAACAAGGCGCTATACATGCAAGGTACTTCTAGCCTCGGACTGGAACTTCTTAAACCTACTCAAAGGTAATCGGTGGAAGAAAATATTAGGCCTGGCAGCATCACTCCCATTTGTGTTAATTAGACATGAACTGGGTGTCATTTCATTGAAAACATATTTGATCTAACAAAATTGAGGCCATATCAAAAACTCCTTGATCCTCCAAGAGATTCTTTGTTGATTTAAATCTAGTGTTGTGCAACAAATCATGTACAGTATAAAACAAGTTTGCCCAGTTGTGGACTCAACTACTTAAGGGAATTGATTCCAGCAAGGCCATTTTATTGGGCAACCCTACAAAACTTTATAGGAAGCTGAAAACCATGTAATGGTGTCAGGATCAAGACCAAATCACTAGTTACAAAAATAATGGTGAATACGCAACGGATTAATCTATGCGACAAGCATTATGCGTTCAAAACCGGTCAAATAAAAAAAGCGTATCTCAAATTACTACATGCTTGATAGTGCTGGGCAAAATAGCTAAAGCCCCAAAAAGCCGTATCACTACTTCCACCCAGTTGGTTATTCATCTTGAAAGGGGATACCCCGTGGCACAACTTATTAATGATTACTGATTCAAAGTACGGGGGATAGCCCCCATGCTGACCATAAATCGGACTCCGCAAATCCCCTCTCTGAACCCACAAACATGAACCTTACCTAGCGAAGGTTGCACTGGAACATGAGGATGAAAAGATTAAGAAAGATGCCCACTCTGTATAACTCTGAGAATCCATGCCCAGAAAGGAGGGCTCCTAAAGAGGGTTAAATAAGTGAAGGGTGTTGCGGTGCACGTGTTTACAATGATCTATTGTCAGGATTGACTCGTTGAAGGCATTTTCAACCGATGCACCACAGTGATATAATATGACATGCATGTTGGTTCTCTGACAGAATCGACACGGCGCCTGTGCAGAAACATTCCTCACTTCACAACCTGTCTCCCTTAGTGGTAGACAACAGTAATTAAAGTGTTGTTTTGTGTGAATGCTGTGTATGTTGGAGATACCAGCCTGCCTGGTCATGCCACTGGACTGTCGCCGTGAAGGATGTTGGGAGAATCCTGTTGCGCTTTCCGTGTGATCCTCGGAACGCAGCGCCTCCAAGCAGTGGGCTTGGGGAGATTTTCCCCTCCATGGAGGCTCGCGCCAAGCCCAGAGTTGCTTCACGGTTGTGATGGGCGCCTTTCGCTACCTGGGCACTCCTGCTGAGAGAGGTTTCCGGCTCGGCTTGCAGTCCCTGACAGGAAGTTTACCTTGAACATGCCAGGAATGTCTCCGTGATCAATGCGCATGCAGTGATGTGACTGGGCCTGCCCGGCCCAATGCTCGGGATTCCTGCCTGTGACTCTCTGCGTTCTCCGAAACTCGTCAACCCACCCACGGGCTCCAGGAGGGAGACCTGCAGTCCGCAGAATTCTGGCAGGTCGTCGCTGGTATTCTGGCACTTCATAACAATTTCCAGACGTTTTTTTCTATTAACATGGAAGTGCTTAGACCCCAGGAGCTGTTTGGTGTAGGGTGCCATCATATTACCCCATCACCGATCTTCTTTGTGGGACCATCGCTGCCCTTTGCAGACCAGTCAGGCAAGTGGAAAAGAGCAGGGGCTGCCCCCTTTCCCTCGGGGCTATAAGTGGGCCGGGGCTAGCTTGTGCCCAGCCCCAGCAGTCTCCTGAAAGAGCTACAGAGCAGGGGCCCTACCAGGGCCCACTTCCGATTAGCCCCAGCCACGCCACCTCACGCAGTCTGTGTAGCCGACGTGCTGCACGGTTTCATGGGCTGCCCTGGTGTCAGCACTTCGAAGTAGAAATTGCCATTTCTTTTATTCTAAAGCAAAGTACTGACACCTGCAGACAGCTTGTGTAATTGTGGCTTTGGCTGCACGGGCTGCCTGATGACTCTGTACTCAGAAACAGGAGGAGGGCTGGAGCGCCCAGCTCTCCTATTGTTTCTTCTCCTATTGTAAAGAGTCACCATCAGGCAGCATGAAAGCCCTTTAACCGTGCGGGTAAAGGGCTTTCATGCTGCCTGATGACTCTTTACTCAGAAACAATCGGAAAGCTAGGTCCTCAAGCCCTCCTCCTGTTTCTAAGGATAGCGTAATCACGCAGCAGACAGACCTTTCACTCAAAGAGCCGTGTTTTTTAACCACGCGGCTCCTTGAAAGAAAGGGCTACTTGCTGCGTCTGAAAGCTGGGGGCACTGCGTCATACCTTTGCAGCACCCAGCCCCTCCTTTTGTTTAAAAGGAGGGGCTGGGCACACCAAAGGTAATAATGCCTGTGTGCCCCAACTGCCCCTGCTTTCACCAGCCCTGTCCCCCGCCTTGGGCCTGGGGGGGGGGGGGGGGGCTCTAGCTAGGGGGCGTGGCCTAAGTACATTTGTACTGAAGCCACGCCGCCTAACACGAGCCCCCGCTCTCGGTTTAGCATCGCACTTAAAACACTGCAAAGGCCATTCACTAATAAGATCAATATTTTAGTGTAATGTTTTTTAAACAAGATAAACTATTTTCAGTTTTGATTGCAGTGTGGTAAATCGCCTTAGTGGGTTCTGCACCTGCCTCACAGGTCTGTGTGTATCCTGCAAACCACAGATTCGAATCCCACTAGGGCAGGCACCTCCTTTCATCCTGGGAAGGTTGATGGGTCAGACGATGAGAGTACGTGGATTTCAAAGACGTCATTTTCGGAAGACAGCACTGGTTTTGGGGTGTGGGCCTGGTTTTTTACCGAGCACTTCCTGTCATCCCACATTTCCACGCTCATGCTGGTCAGAGCAGTATACCATACGTGTGTGTTGACCTGCGTTATCGGGAAAGGAGAGGACAGCAACCAGACCAGGAAACTCGGTGCACCTAACTAAGTGGCTCCGTACCCAGTGTGACACTTTAGTCGCCAATGCCACGTTGCATTGGCATAGATGCCACCTTGTCATGGTGGGTCGAGGACCACTTCCATGCTACCCTCTACTATTGCACCCCGCCCACCACAAACGCATTTGCATATGTAGAAGCTTTGCATGGCTATGCGCGCTGACCTAAAAAGAAATATTATTCAGCTGCCCGCAGATGCCTCAGGGCCTGCTGACCTCCTGATCCCAGCATGATTGCCTGCTGACGGCACACTTCTGTAATTAATGTATTTATCTTAGACTATGTATGTATGCATTTGCAATGCTAACTATGTACCTACCTGTAGCTGTAACATAACCCTCGTTGGCTGCTTTTAATTGTAACTGTAACCAGATCTAACCTACGCGCCCGTATGCCCCCGGGCCTGGCTGCACTTTATAAATAAAATAAATACAAATACAAATAAATAAAATACAAAATACAAATAAAACATTTCAGAATCATGTCAATGTAAGCAGGGATGCGAAGTGCAATGTTTGGTGAGGTTTTTCCATGATCAATGTAGATTTCAGTTCATGCTTCAGAACAAAAACCTGATTTTCATGCATTTAATTTGTTTAAAATGTTTCTAGACATAATCCAGGAGAGCAATTAAGTCTTAGGCAGAGACGTCACCACACGGAGGAGTTCATATGCAATGTTTCACCAAAATATACAAAGCCATTCATACATAAAACAAACAGGGACTCATGTTCATGACGGTATAGAGTAACTTTCATGCATAACATGTATGTGGAAACATTTACATAGGAATTGTATTCCCAGTTATATTTTCGTTCATTTGTAAATTTAACTGTAACTATAATTTACGATTATACCTCCCCTATTTCTCTGCCGTACACATTTGAGAGCATTTACGCCAACATAAGAGATTGAATAGGAATCCATTGAAAATGCTGTCTGGCAGGTGTAAATGGCAGGCACGTTTAGTGCAAAAGAGAGGTGGTAAGGAATTTTGCCTCCACTTTACACCTCCCTTTTGCACCCCAAAGTTCAAATGATGAAAATGATACAGTGGAGCCTCTTTGCACCAAAGTGCACATGTACCTGGCCCCCTCTGCATAATTACGGGGGATTTTAAAATGACCCCTCTTAATGAAAATGAAATAAACATTTCTGAGGATGTATATAAGGCACACAACCCCACTCTACTTTTAGCCTTAATTTCAAAATGAATCAGCATAATTTAGCAACTGTGTTCCATGAAGTTTCCATGTAGTGAAGACCCAGGTCCAGAAAGTTGTGCAGGGCGATGAGTCTTTCTGATCAAGGTGAAAAAGGTCAAAACAGCAGCCACTGCCAGAAACATCGATCCTTTGCTAGTGAAGGTGGAAGCTGCTTTGTGGTTTTTAAATATTTGTGTGCAACTTTAAAGCAGCATGCCCTGCAGGTGGGTTTTCTGTGATCTTCGCAGGCTTGTGTGTTTCGATTAAATTCGCACGTCAGAAACTTATCCTGCTCAGTAGTGTAAATTGAAAGAGACTAGTCTACATATAGTCAAATTCAAAGAATGGATTACTGATGAAGTGACTACCATATAATGTTTAGGAGTGGCTAAAGCACATACTCGTCACCACACTACTATTAAACCAGCTGTAACCCCACTCAAAATGATCAAACAGGCGCAGCTTCCCCAGTATACCCCCTTCACCTTTTTGTTAAGGAGGGCGAGGACAGGCTATACGCTTCAGAAGGGACGTGAGCTGGTACAGATGCAAAACAAACAACAAAAGGACTGTGTGGGACCAAAGTAAAATATTGCCCAACCTATGTACTATAAAAATAGGTTATTCAGTCAAACTAGCAAAAATACCCACAACTAATTAAAAAAAACTATGGACCCATCCGTTTACAGGAAAACACAGAGAAATCAAATGTTAAAGTAAATGGTACTCTGGGTGGAAAGGCAGGGGTGCGTAGGTAAATATTTAATCAGCAAAATGTCAAGTTCATTAAGATGTCTTTCGAAGGGTGGACATGGGGGCTACAATGTCACTAGGCTCCATTAAAGTGGGCCTGGGGGACAGGCCCACTTTAAATACGGCATGTTCTTGGGGATCAACACTGTTGAGCTAGGGTTTGCATCAAACCAGAACCTAGGCACTTTTATCGCTGAACCAGGGTCAAGTCGATGAGCGGCGAGAACCGGTTCCAACATTTTACTGTACTTACTCTAACTCTGCCCCACTCCTCAGTCTGTGTACATGACTCCCTTAATCAGTACCCTGTTGTGAGAGGGCCATTGTAAATTCAGGACTGTCTTTGAAGTAAGGTGTCGACTTTCCTCAGGAGGATCAAAAGAGAAGCTCCCTGGGCAGGGTCCCATATGGTTGTTGTGGGTACACCCAGGCCAGACGTCTAAAACACACTATCCCTGTCATGAATGAGTAACCTCACCAAGCTGAAACTAAAATGACATCCACATGCTTGTGGCTTTCTAATTATGTGATCCCAGTCGCCGCCATGTCATAAGCAGACATGGCTTACAGTTAGAGATTTACGTGCCACCAGGGTACACCATTATAACAATTTGAACTAGAGCTCTGTCTACCTGGACTTTGTGTTCCAGCAGCTGTTCAGGAATGCACATGTGACCTTTGAACTTGTCCTGCTGCTGCAGGGCCTGTGTTGTGGATGTCAGGAGTCAGTTGCAGCAAAGGTACATGGGTGTACCGTGAATTCGGCATGGAGCGTTGTAAAAGCAAGGTTGATTAGCAGAGCTCGCCTTCAAAGACAGAATTACCTGCATCCATTTTTGGTCAAAAAATCTAAATGTTAAGGCTTTCACACCCCTGCAGAGGGCATTACATCACAGGACCGGAAATAAAATGCTCTGAAAGTCCTGCAGAGCTGGACTAGTGTTACATTATGATTCCAGTTCCAACATATACTCCACAGGAAAGAGCCATTTGATTACACATCCGCACTGTCTTGCTCCCATCTCGGATTCTGATCCATCTCTGCACATGGTGGAAAAAGATCAGTACATCAATGCATGCATAGAGTGAAGGACGTGGGCACCCTGGCTTCTGTGCCCTTCCCTGCATGCAGGGAGTGTGGCATAAGCTCTTCATTGTGTGCATGTGCATGACTGTGGTTAGGCTTGATGGTTGCCAGTGCAGCATTTGTTTACACGGACTGTACATGGTTTCTGCATTCTGTGGGGTTCGGAATATGGCATGAGAATTTTCTGCACCAGTGCAGGAATGACATGTGAGCTTCCTATGCAAAGTTCCTATGCATTGGTGCAAGATGTCTTCACACTGCGGGGACCAGAACACATAGACATGGAAGAAATCTGTGTAAACATGTTTTGCAGATTTGATCTATGTCTCAGTTATTTTGAATTAGGTCTTTATTTTCATTTCAGGCAGTGTTTGGCATGCAACTCACTTTATCCTAACCCCTGAGGCCTTTCAAAGGGTTTGGCTAGGACTGTCACATGGAAGTTGCATTGGGTATTAGCTTCTACCCTTGGCAACTCACTTGCAACCTCTAGACCAGTGATCACAGGGGCACAGCCAAACCAAAAGTAAAGAAGAATCTGATGGGACAACTTTTTACACTTTGCAGATCCTACTCATTGTCCCTTCCCTAACTCATCAGCAGCAGCTTTGCATTTAAAGCATTTGCAAATATATGGTACTAGGCTTGTGGTAGGGCATGGGAGGAGGCATGGGCATCAGGCAGGTGGATAGCAGATTGGCATATGGTAGCAACAAATATGCTTATGAGACTACATGCTCTATATGGCAACTCTGCCATTTCTATACACTTTAAAATGGCAATGAATGACATTACTGGTCATTTAGGTCTGTGCTTGGCATTAGCTTGCAGCAACTGGGTATGTGAGGCATTAGCTAGAGTTCAATGCATCACTCAGACATTTGAGGCTATGCGTGTGGCATATGGTGTCGGTAACTGGACATGTGAGGCTGCACATTAGATATGGTGATTACACTTTGCAAACAATATGTTTGTTCAACAAACATTTATTCGACATCAATTCATCAGGAGTACAAAAAAAGTGAACATTAATTCAATGACCATACATCGATTACTAAGCAGTCATAAAAACAATCTATAATAACTCATGATTAAAACCGTTTCATAAAAATATATTCTGCATTTCTTGGGTGATCTATACTTGCGAAATTGGGTTAAACACCTCCATTGTACGGGGCAAATTCCAATCAGCGAAGACCTAGTAAAATGCAATGGTTCAATATGCCTATGGATAAGAACCAAAGTGAATAATTAATAATCTCAATTTAAATTACACTCTATCATGTTAAATTAATACCTTTAAGTTTAATCCTGGACATAACATTTATTCGTGCTTGATTCAGGCGTTAAGATAGCAGTGCAATATTGGGTCTGATTGTGATATCTTTTTCATAAAAAGAGTTGCATATCGAGTCTAGTAAAATAATGTCTCATGGTGTTTTGAGTGTTTAAGAAGCCAAGAGATGATGTATCACGGCTCTAATTAGTACCACCATATACAATGTTTCTAAAATATATGTATTCAACATTCCTTACCCATATGCATCTTCTCAACCAGGCCAGATGGATGTACTTTCCACAAAATGTACACTGTTGTTACTATGCGTGCGTTGATTTACATATTGCCATAACATCATGAAAGGTACTTAGATTGTGTTAATTTAAAATTGTTATTAGATAAGAGGCTCTAAGATCTCTGTATAGTGGGCATATGAAGACAACGTCTTCAAGAGTCTCCTCTATTTTATTACAAGCAGGACATAAACTGTCTTAGTATGCCATGTTTTTTTGCATGTGTTATTATGTACAAGGATTCTACTACTGAAGTGGTTAGGATGGAAGAGACGCTTAGATCACAGGTACACAAATAATACTGATATTCATCATTTATCATCCATTGGACTTTTACTGTTCAGTTCATTGGGTGTAAAGTGTTTTAAACAGTGAAATAGTGTACTTGTAATTGTATTTATATTTCTTGACACTGAAGAGAATTACATTTGTTTACATATTTTTATGAATGTTCTGTTACGGTTGGGGGTTGAAATAGGCACATCAAGATTGAAAGTGTCAAAATGCACTCTGAAAACCAGGGTAAATACGATCCAGGCTTTTACATTTTTGCAAAGGGTTGATTTGGCATTTCTTTCATTGGTATAAGATTGTAAGGTTGATATTCATATGCTCTGTAAGGATGAAAGACAAAATACTTATTTTTGTAATGTATTAGAGTCCTGGGAAGAAGATGAGCAGGAAAGCTCAGACCACACTAGGATGTTGCGTGCCAAACCAATGTCACTTGGGGGCAACTAATGTTTGAGGTTGCAAATGCTCTTTCCAAGGATCAGAATCGGGATGCTGATGTGCAGAGGATGGAATTTGAACTGAATATCACCAGTGAACCATAGAAAGTAAGGATGGATCATTGTTACAACACACAACCTCCACCAGAATTGACCAACAACACAGAAGATGCTTCATCATTACTTGCCAATCCTCTCACCCAATCCATGCCTTTGAAACAATTTATGTCAAAGAAATGATCCCTGTTTCCCCAAAAGAGTCTGAATATCATAGAATATCACAGATGAAATCACAGAGGCATCTTTGGAGTTAATTGATGACTATGTGCATGACCCTGACTTCACCAGGTATAGTACGGAGGACGTATCCACCACCATAGAATCTCAAACCACTATAATGCAGGATAATTGTCTATTTAGGGAACCAAAAAATATTGTATTTGACAGATTTCTGCATCAGATTATACAAATGAGTACATGGGACTATAGGATATGTAGGAGGATTTGTGGGCAGCCATTGGTGAAGTTTACTCAAGTAGCCAAAAGCACCAATCTGAAGATCAAGGGGAGCTGTGTGCACGACCATTAAACTTTTTGGTGGTCCGTGTGAGGCTGGAAATGCATCGGAGGGACAGGGCCTCCGTATCCTTGTCCTTTACTGCTTTTTATCGTGTGTTCTGTCATGTTTTCCACGCAGGAGTTCATGTGGGACTCCTGGCGGTGCAGCTCTCTTTCTTTTGGTTTGGTGAACGGACCCGTGGGATACCCTTATGGCACCCATGGGTGGGGGGTACAGCCCTGTGCCCCTAGTGTATGTTTCTGGGCACCTGTGGGTGGCCCACAGAGCAGGCTATGGGCTGGTGGCAGCTCCATGCTGAATTTGACAGGTGCGCAGAGTATCCTCCATTTTGGGATACCCCGGCCCTGCCATTGGGATCAGTTGATTCCAGACGGAAAACAAGATAGCCCCGGTGGCCTCTTGCTTTCTATCACCCATTACCTTGTTTTCCCAAAGTCCTGGGAAGCCCTGACTCTGTCCCTTCCCCCTGACTGGCTGTTGGATGGAAGTGCCATATATGGTGTTGTTGTGAAGGCCCAGTCAGACTAGCTGGAGCCTTCCCGGTGATGTATGTTGTGGGTACCTCCTGTGGGTGGGACCTGGGTGAATAGAGTGTGTGACAAATATGCATTCTGTGTTGTGGGTGTCTAGTATCTGGTGTTTGACACAATGACCGAGACAACCTTGCCCGAAACCGGTATGAATGCAGCTTGGATTGTTGAATGGCTCGGTACTTGTCCCAATACACATAACTTGTTGTGAGTGTCTGGAGAGAAGTGAATGGCCTGAATACCTCGTGTGCCTGATTGGCTGCCTGCCTGCATGAATGCCCGTAGTCGTGATTGGATGCTTGAGTGTGACCCAGCGGAATGAATGGGAGATCAACAGTATATCTGGGGACTTCTGACTGCCAGGAATGGTGTTCAGAAGCTGTTGTCAGCCACCAGAGCCGCCATGCTCCCGTTTGCCTAAGAACTTTCATTGATCATCGGATGCTCTCGTCTGCATCGTCATCTGCTTGTCTCCCGCTGGAGAAGGCCCGACCGTCGACGCGCCGAGGAGCATCCACCGGTGGGTTTCCCGCCACCTACAGACCGCAGAGACGCCGACGACTCGACGCCCTTGCTGGGCCACAGTTCTTCATCATCTCTTTGCGGTCCAGAACTATTGTCATCGAGGTGCCCTGCACGCCTCTCCCTTGCAGGACGCCAACGCTCTGTCGTCGACGAGCACCGCTAGGAATGAAGCGGCCACTTCCCTGCCATAGTTCACCCTGTTCACCGTCGGACGTTCGACGACCCGTGACTCCTGCCTTAAAGGGAGGGCACTCAAGAAGGGCCGTTGATTCCCCGACACCGAACGCCAAGTTCCCCAACACCCCTCGACGATCCGTGGCTCCCGCCTGAAAGGGAGGCACTCAAGAAGGATCGGTCGGTGCATCGTCGGAGAACTCTACTCCACCAGGAACATTCGGGGGGTAAAACCTTAACAGGAAGAAGTAAGACTATTGAACATTTGGACTCGGCTTGTGCTATATATCTTTATTTACAGGTTGCCCAGGTGGGGGGTTCTGCACACAGAACTGTGTCTAGGTAACGGGGCCAGCATTCTGCCTATTGTTTCAACCATCTTAGGTTCCTTCCTATCTCTATTGCTGTTTTACTCGTTATTGATCTGCGTGACATTTTAACCGTACAGTTGATGCACTTCAATGAGACGCGATAACATTAGTGGTACCACTCTAGACATGTATATATTTATCATTATTGACTTTCAAGTACAAAGTGCGTTATTGTGATCGTGTATATACCCTTGAATATTAATTATATAAAGACTGTGTTTTCAGTAATACAGTGTGTGGACATTCCTTTGTGGGGGTTCGGGGACTACACTGTACTTAAGAACCAGCCCGCATCACCTCCTGAGAAGCTAGGCCTTGATTGCTCGTCCATTGCTACCTTATAGAGAATCTTGGCTGGGGTCTTCTGTGCCTCTCCTCTACCATATAGAGAGCAGAAGTACAGACACCCCCTGCCGGTCTTTACAGTCCGCACAACCCATTCTTGAAAAATTAACAGCTGGACATGTCCTTTGTTGTTCTACTCTGTTGTTCAGTGGTTGAATGTTTAGTGAGATGTGAAGTCTCTACATTTGTAGGACATGAGATCCTTGCTAAAACTACATACTACAAATATCAGAGAAAGTTCTTGTTCCCCGCTATTAGTCAGGCCTGGAATCTTAAATAGATATCCATAGACAATGTTCTCACAGGCAAAAGGGTCAGGCTTGCAGGTAATGGACAGTGTGACAGTTTTGCCAAGTACTGCACTTACCACTACCAGGACATGAACACACAAAAAATAGCGAGTTCTGTCGTGGTGCATGTGTCAGAATGTACATCCTCTGTTGTCATAGAGAAATATGGTTTCATTAAATCCATTGACCTTCTGAATTCAAGGGGATTGCAAATAGAATGTATAGCCACTGACAGGCATGTTTGAATATCAAAGGTAATGCTAGAGCAGTTCTCCCACCTAAAGCATCAATTTTATGTACGGCACATTGCAAAATCTATATCCAAAAATCACAGCTGCTTGTAAAAAAGAGGGTCAGAAGAAATTTTAAAATGGTCACAGTCCACCAGCAACCACCTTTGGTGATGTTCAAAGACTTGTGAGGGTTCCAGTTAGATTATGTTTGAAAAGTGGCATTCAATGCCCCATTATAGTTCCAACATACACTCATGGGAGGATACTACACATTTCCAAGAGCGTACACATGGACCTTTGAGTGAAGAGCATGAACTTTAGAAAAAGTGGTTGGTGAAAGGCTCCCCTCCTCACATAGCCCTACAAAAGATTGTGTGTGACAAAATGCTTACCAGAGTTTTGACGGGCCTAACTGAATTTTTCCACACAGGTAATTTGGAGGTTTTCCATCATTTGTGCCTAAATTACAGGACTAAAATGTTACATGTCAGAACAGATGGTATGGAGGCTAGAACAAAGCTGACTGTACTTGCTCACAATGAGAGCGTTGGTAGGGAATGAGCAAGAACAGGAGATGCTTTTGGCAAAGCTTAGAGCAGTGGGAATTTGACTTTATGAATGATCTGACTTTGACTGTGATGGCTATGCGAATGCATAGACTAACAACCGATTATGATACTAAGGGTCAGTCTGTGAGGAGTTCAAACATTTGCAAGGTGGGTGTGCGATCGCCTTTGCGGAAAATGGAATGATCCGCACACATTTTCCAATGCTCACCGCACGACATATGCTTTAGACTCATCTACTCTGGGTGGACACAGCCTACAGGTGCAGTCCCCCTGTCATATTTAGTTGGGAACTGACAGGTGGAGTACACAATGCATCTCCAGAAGGGGGAGGGCCAAACCTTCAGCCTGCCATTGCCAGCTTGATGAACTGACAAAGGCTCCAAGGATCCACCCTGTCCTTTTGTTGAGTCCTACAGCTGGTGCCATTGAACAACATAATTAACATACTAATAGAGTGTACTTCAAACAGGCCCACATAAGCCTGGCTGCAGATGTTAGCAAAGGAGACAGGAAACCCTAACATCTTCTGTCACTGAAGGAAGGCCATGACTTCCAAGTTGAAAGCAAGATCCCTCCCCTAAACATTTCCCAGGGAACAGAGGGAGATACTGAATCCAGAGGACCCTACAGCAGCTCCAGAACCAGTACCCAGTCAGCACACATTGTGCCCTGCTAGGCTTTGTAGCTAGCTCCCTGAGTTGGAAATGACAGATTCTCTGACCTAAACCAAGGACAAGGCAGCTGGATGAAACACTCTCCTAAGCTTTGGGCCATCCGCCTTAAAGGATGGCACAAGCCCAGTGAAGAAGATAGGAGATGTGCATCAACTAGTATCTACCAATGTCTGCCTTAAAGGACATTATCGAGCCTATCGAGCTCCTCAAGCAGCAACTTACTGCACCGCTGACTCTTGTTATGCCACAGTCTCTAAAGCCATGTGAGACACCTCAGCCAGTGCTTCAGAACTGCCGATCAGCATGAGACAATGATTCCTGACCCTGAGCCGCTGTGCAGGCCAGCCTCCAGCTTCACTCACTAAACAGCCTGCTGCTTTCTCCCATCTTGAACTCTGTCACAGACACTGCAAAGTGCCCTGAAACAGACTAGGCCCTGTTGAGCACCAAGAACTCCTACAGCACAATGTACATTGTGGTTCTGTCCCCTGGTCCTTCTTTGAAGGCCCTTATTGACATATTACGACCCATTGCTCCCTTTGTGTTGAAACCAAGTATCCTTGAACTATTACGATGAATTACTATACCGACTACCCTCCTGTTAGTATCCAGAATGCACCCCTTTTCCTTCTTTGAAACTCTCTGTCCTCTGCATTCCTTTACAGGGTGGGTTGTATTTTATAGTGTGCTAGAACTATCTGTTGTGATCATAATAAAGTAGATATTTGTATAAAACCTTGACTGGACAGTCCCTATTATCATTGGGTATTAATTGTATTTTCACTGTATTGCAACTAACCAATGATCCACGACCTTTCAGAGATGAGCCTGCCGTTCCATCCACATTAACAAAATTGGATAAGAAGGTTTATAATTTGCTTGTGTTTCCAATCTGTTCACATCCGTTCTGGTGTACTAGAGCTGTGGGGATGATTGATGGTTTAGAAACCAATATTCACCTCTGGACCATTGGTGCCCCGGAAATTGATTTGTCACACAGACGACACCACGGAACATTGCTAATGCAGTTTGTCCTCCAAAAGTTGAAATTGTTGGAAAGTTGACTTCAAGGTTCAAATTAAGTGGTATGGTCTTTAAATGTTCTTCCTATACAATTTTGTTAAAATCTGTAATCATATGAATTGCATGTTGTTATAAAGTTTAACAGTACATATTTTGCATAAAAAAATACATTTCCAATAAATAAATGTGAGTATTTTTCTTATTAAATGTGTATTTCTAATACTGTTTTTATCTTATATAAATAAATGAAAATGCAAAACATTTTGTGGCTGTACTGTTCGGGCAAAATCATTACACAATATATTCATCATTAAAATGCAACAATAATGTGGGTGTTGGTTTATTTTATTAAATTGTAATTCTTAATGTTTGGAAGTGTACAATGAGAAAGGGCACACATATGATAAGGACATCACTGCCACATTAAAATCGACAGAGTCACAGAGGTGAAAGATTTGACTTTAAATTGTTCTTTAGTTTTCATAATGCATGTCTAAATAACCGAAGAAGTGCTTTCCGAAATTAAAATATATACATAAATATGTAAATCTTATACCACATACACAATGGACAACTCTAAACTTTTGCTCTGAGGGGCTAGTACTATAATCTGTAATATGATTCCATGGCATAAGAGAGAACATCCAGCATCCCTAACCCCCATAACAACTACATTGAATAAGAAACTATACACCACACTCACATCTCAAAGTATATTGCAGACAAGAAAATGACTGACTGGACTAGAAGGATTACTTGAGTGGTTGCTAGTGATTGTGGGTCTGGGTCTGCCCTTGGACAATGCAGAGCAGAGTCTGAACCGACTTAGCTTTTATCATGCAACAAACATGCACTTGACTGTAAAATGTGCTGCTGATTGCAGCTCGTGGAATCAGAGGTAACTGTGAGTAGAGTAGACTAATCAACTGTTTAATGAAGACGAATCAAGAGTACTTATTGATATTTTCAATGAAGGTAGGTGTGTGTGTGTGTGTGTTTGTGTGTGCAACATGAGCATGTTAAAAGAAGTGTTCCTATAAGAATCATAAAGTAACAGGGTTGGGGTCATATTGAACATATGATTTTTTGGGGGAATTAAGTAACCACTGAGCAAGGACTTAAAAAAAAGCATTGCCAAAGCTATAATAAAGAATGAAAAACAGAACCAACCAAAAGATGCATGGACTGTGATGTCAATGATATGTTGGTGTAGTTACAAAATTATGAGGATTGAAAGAGACCAATATTAAATGTGATTCAGAGCTGCGAATATTACCGAAAAGGTTTGACAATGGGTGCAACCACCATACGTCTGGGGCATATCCTCTTCACATCCTTATTAGGCAATGTGTGTGCCCATGTTTCTGGGCCGACCAGTTACCAAGGAAACATTGCTGAGATTGATCCCAGTTTAGGACTGCATCTTCTCAGTAGCATCGCAAAGGCATTGGGGCAGTGAAGCTGTATAAACTGACTCTGCCTACACTCATCTTGAATACCTCTATAAGAACAAATGCTTTTTCTTGAATATATATATATTTTGTATAAATGATAATCTCCATCTTTATGTATCTATCTCTATATATCCACCCACCTCTTTTTCTCCATCTCTATCGATGTACGCACTGTGTGAATCTCTCTATGTCTGTCCTTGTCGACCTGTGTTTTCATGTATGTATATGAACAGTTCCATCAAGCTCCATCACTGGCTCTGTGTACATCTCTAGCCATCTTTATATATGTATATAAATATCTCCATCTACCTATATCCATTTGTGGCTCTGCATCTCCATGTATCCCTATTTTGTCCTCTATCAATCTGTCTATCTACATTCATCTCTACATTCTGTCTACATTCATCTCTATGTTGACACACATATTTATATTCATATATCTTTTTGCTTCTCAGTGTATTTATATATCTCTTTTGTGGTGCTCATCTATATATGTATATATGCAGCATGCTCAATGCATTTCTACCTAGTTGTCTAGGTACACATCTATTAATATACATACCCATGTATGCATATGTCTATGTCTATCCATATCTCTCTATACATGTTATTCTGTGTATCTCTTTCAGTATACCAATCTACATACACCTTTACACATATGCACGATGCTATTGCTCTCTACCCATCGCACCGTGCAAATGTAACTGTGTGTATCTCTTTTCATGTATATCAATCTATTCATTGATCCTTATCTATGCTCTACATTTATTCATTTCCTTGTATGCGTCACATTATATCCCTCTAAACATGTGCCTGAATACATCTATCCAAATGCATATCTCTCTGCCTACATCTTTATCTATCCATCGCTCTCTATGCATCTGTCTATATTTCTATCCACATGTCTGGTGATCTATCTACATTTTTTGCAAACTCTGTTACTAGATAGTGCAACCTGGCACACACCTGATATCTGTATTACTCTATGTCTCTCTGTATGTCTGAAGTAATGCGTCTTTTACTTTAAGTAATGTATGGCCTGTTGTAATATGCCAGGTTTGGCCTCAGATACAACAATAAGGCAATTTTATGGTTGGTAGAGTCACAATATGTCGGGTAAAGTCCCAAAAGCACAAACTCAAATGACCCAACACTGCCAAGAGGCAGAGCACAAAGGCCCTAGCTCACATCCTGCCTCCCCACCACCCAGAGCACAAGCCCTATACCTGGCATCCTTCAAACCTATCACCAAGAATGACAACCCCAAAAGCCAATGTTTGTGCTCGCCACACTTGCATTGCCGGGCTGGCCTACACAGCTAGATTGATCCTCTGAATCTCTCCACTAGGTGTGTGTCTCACATTTGACTTTTTGGTGTTCTTCTGCATGGCCATAATTGCATTTTCCTCACCTAGAGTCCGGGTTGTGGGTCTCACAATTGAATGGTGCTGTTGTTTGCTCTGCCATTCTTCCATCGTCTTCCCTTAGGTTCCATGGTATGGGTCTCACAAATGGATTTGCTGCTGTATGGCTTCAGTATCTCCTCACCTTCAGGGATGCTCTCCAAACCTGACTTTTCCCTTTGCATCCTCAAAGGCATAGAGCATCTCCTGGGTGAACTATGACCCGGCCCTGACAGGAATGTGGGGGTACCTGAGGAGTCGACAAGAGGGACATGGCACCCGATGGAAGGCATCCCAGACAGGCCTTATGATAAGCTCTGTAAGTCCTTATTTAACTTGGTGTCAGTCTTGTTTCTCTGGAACTTCAATCACTCCAGCACAATGGAACATAGCTGTATCCCACCTGGGACACAGCCCACCCACCTCCATACATCTGCAACAAAAACTGCTCAACTTCACCCACCCAAACACACATCACGACCAATAGAATGCAATATAAAATAACATAACATGAGCCCTGCCCACTCCCCCCAAAAACCAGAGCAGAAACACAGGACGGCGTACCTATTGGTGCCGAGGTGTCAGCACATAAGGCTTTTTCCATAATTTTTCAGAGTATTTTCATCCGTGAATTACAAAAATCATGGATGAAAATACTCTGAAAAACTTATATTAAAACCAGTGAGCCTGTTATCACTAGCTAGTGTTCTTTTGTAAATTATTGATGAAAAATTGCATACAACTGTTTTGCATACTTGAAATGCTCATGGGCTAACATAGAAACTCAAACCCCTGCCCTTAAATTACAGACTGGTCCGTGAATACCGGTTCCTATGTAACCTTGCAGCCACTGACCCCCCATAAAGTCTGGATTAGTCAGTAACCCAATTAGACACTGGAAACTGATAAAAAGGGTTAGTGCACACCAACTGACGTTATTCGCCAACTCCAAAGAAATCGTATACATAGTGACATTCAGCTAAGTTCTGCCAAGAGCGTGACTAAGGATAAGTGTAAAACCGCTTCTAAAATGGACTATTTTTTTGCACCTGTGAATGAAACTGTTGACAATACTGCTTCTCGTTTCCTTTTAATGCTGCGGATCATTAAACTCAATCACTGGGCTGTCTTGGCAGCAAACTGGCGAGCTCTATTTCTAGTTCTTTGTAAAATAACAACCCTTTTAGTTTTCATCAGGAACGGGGGACCTTTGTAACGATATCAGCATTAGTAGCTACCATTGAATATTCTTGGTGAGTTCTAAGCCAAACTGTCTTCTAAACCTTCATAGACTTCAGAAGCACAATTGATACTGTCTTACATGTAGTTTTATGCTGCAAATTACTAAATTGGGGCATACCGCCCGGACTACTGAGAAGGACTGTACTTCTGCACAGAGATACACAGGTCAAAGTAAGAACATCAGCCGCTAGTGAGGTCACCGATTCCATCCCTACATATGTAGGCCTTAAACAAGGGATGTATTCTTGCACCCACCATGTCACCCTGTGTACCTTATATTTGGCTGATCTTCCGTTTGCTCTCTGTGATCAATCCTCTTCCCCTTCTAGACTCGGTTTGTAGCCGCTTCAGTGATTAAGCTATGCCGGCGATATTGTCCAGCTTGGCTGTGCCCCTAAAGGTCTTCAAAATCAAATTAGACAGGCTCGCCAGTTTGGCCAAAGCCAATGGATTGAGCATCAACACTAGCAAAACCAAAATCATGATTTTTAATTCCCATGCACGTGGCGCTCATAAAGGGGACAGATGGCAAGTGGGAGGTAAATCTTCGGATGTTCTCAATACCTACGCGTTATCACTGATTGCAAACTAACCTGGGTATCACAGCTGGACAAGGTAGAGATTAAGACCCATCAACTCCTTGGCTCGATCTTACGCTTTGCATGGAACCACGGTGTCTATTTGCTGGACTGCATCCTAAAGGTATATAACGCTAATATCTATCCATTTGTGCACTATTGCACCAACATTTGGGGCTTCAAACATCTGAGTAAATTGAAAAAATGTATGGGTTGTGCCTTGAAGCCCTTTTAAAGTGCCCCAGCAACACCTCAGTTGAATACATTTTGACCGAATTTGGCTTGCCAAATATCGGTGGAGCACTCAAATTGCATTGCAGGCTAATTTACTGGAAACTCCTAAGCAGTCCGGAAAACTCTTTGTTGTTCATAATAACTGCGGCTGCCACACTTGGATCTAGGGGTTAAGCGAACACTTCCCTTCATTCCTTAATGTTCAAGGGTCGAAGGTGGTGCTCTTTATTTGACACTGATCCAGGGGGCATTACTTACCAACAATTTAGGGGCAGGATTAAAAAAAGAGCTAGCAGAGCTATAGATTATGATCAGACAATTGTTGACCTTGCCACAAATTCCCATAGCAATGAATACCTTTTCCAACTCAGTATGCGTGTGGGACATCCTCCATTCTTAATTAAGGAACCGAGCAATGTGATTGCTCTCAGTTACCAAGTTATCGAATTTAATTTGGTTATGACACTTGAGGCAGCAGGTGCGAGGATGGGGGTTGGACACTAATCGGAGATGATATAGTCTATGTGGTAATTGGTCACCTGAGACTGCCAAGCATCTGTTGCTACAATTTCTTTAATGTGATACAGATTGAAATAAATTAAAACTTTACACATAATACAAATTACATACAATAAATAGACCAATGAAAATACATAATTAAACAAACAAGCAACATTTATTTAAGATATTAAAAATATGAAATCCTCAAAAAAGGAACAAAGTGCTCAAATGAAAAAATTTTGTTAATTTAAATCTTTGTCTTCGTCTCAACACAATCTTCACCAAACACACACAGCAGGCCTCTCACCCACTGTTGTCCTGCTTAGAAGTAAAAAATAAGACATCCTGTGTATGCTATCTCTGACTAGAGAAATTACTGCCAACAATTACAACCCACCATAAAGAAATATTTTAACTCAAAGCAAAGAACCCAGAGGTTTTTCAAATTGCTGCCAAACATTATACAATGCAATAAACAGATGCATATTGCTGGAATGTGTACAATAGAGCCAAAATGAGGTTTCACAGATGGTCAAATGATCATGTACAAATTCTCCAAGATATTTCAAAATCGGCCGTTCCAGAATCGAGCACTCAGTCAACAAATGTTTGGCTGTTTCCAAGCATTCGGGGAATTTGCATATCCGACAGACTCGCTCACTAATAGGTATTTTTTCCCTGGCTCCTACATTATAAAAAGTGGGTAGTTGCTCTAGTCGGAACAAGATAATAAAGCGTCTAAGCCTATTAGTTGGACAAAGATTCAAATATGCTTGAGGTTGCATAAAAATATAAAGTCTATATTTTACAAAATGATAAGACTTTAAACTACTTAGATGTGCAAAATGTTCTAACCAGTCCCACAAGTCCACCTTTTTGCCGAGTGCTCCTAATACATCTTTAGAGGCAGTCTCCCCTCTGTGCGTCCAACCTATCGCTATAAGAAATTTGGTCATATCGTTCAAAAAGGGGGAAGTGGTGTTTTGCTACATTGTGAAAGCTTAGATTTGTCCAGGGGAAGGATGTTCAGGGCAGCTGGTATTGATATGACAGTAACGGATTGAACTGAAAATATCTGGGAGGAGTTGTATGCTGGCGGTAATGTTACTTTGCTTTACCATATAGCAAACATGTGGAATCATGGTAACACGGTTCTAGAGAGTGTTACTTATTGATCATGATTTATGCTTATTGTTTTAATTGTGCATTTTATATTTTACTAGTTGTCCGGGTACACAGCTCAAAGTACGTAGAGAAAGAACTGTTTGGAGCGTTAATATATTATGTGATATATTTTGCTTTCATTTCTGTTGAGGGAAACAAAAATGACACAGCAGAACCACTACAAATACTAAGAAAACAGCTCCCTGTAGCGGTGGCAACAGGCAAAGCTAATTATGTTTGGGCAAATAAATTGACACAGGTGGACCACTATAAATCCTAAGGCAATAGCTCCCTCTAGCGGTGACAACGGGCGAAGCGAGCAGTCTGTACTGTGCATGACTGCATCAGACAAAAATACGTCTGGCCTTTTATTATTGTAAGATTCCTCTTTTTCTTCCTCTTACACGTATATAATGTATACTAAATAAATAAATATGAATAAATGAACTGCCATTAGATGATATTTCTGAGGAACTTGAAGCTGCAGCGCATATGAATACCATGCCAGCTTCTGGATTTGTCAGGCTCTATTTGGCATACGATGACAATACCGGGCATTTGACATTATAGTGGCAGTAACTGACATAGGTAGGTGTAGTGGCAACTGATGGCAGTGCCCATAAATTATGTTGTTTCTTGGCGAACCCCTTGTCATAGCATGAATCCCATTAATGTTATATAAAGACAGCACCCTATGGCTGATAATAAAAATAGGCTTTGTTGTGCTTTTGTAAATATTTGTTATTTTAATAATTGCAAGTTTATTTATGCTTTTTACGTTCGTAACATCACTTCCTGTTATGTCATAAAGGGCAAAGATCGTGGGATGGCACTTCTTTTGATGTCATCCGGGTGTGAAATGTCATTTCTGCTACCTTTGATCATTCAGTAAATGGATGTCTCTGGACCAGCTTGCTATCTGGTGTTCACATTTCCCCATTACACGATCTTGACCGGGTGGCTGGCTCACCTGTCGCAATCACGAGAACAGGGCAGGGCAAATATGTTCACCATGCAGAATAATGTATCCCGGGCATGGACTGTTACAACAGAGTTCCGTGTCTTAGGAGAAGTGATTTACAAAACCCACAGAACTCAAGATGACTTACAGTATACTTAAAGTGCACGTGCACTCGATGGACTGTACAGAATTATGTGTAATTCTCGGAATTTAGGGATTCTGGTCCCTTTTCCTCAGGATGGAGAAAAGGCGGTTGTTGGGATGATGAAAGGAGGCTCTCCAGTCGGCACAGATGATGCAGGGCCCGGACACAGGGAACAATGTAGCATTATTGTTATAAATGAGACAGGGCTAGGCTCGAGATGCATACAGACATGGAGCATGCACCCACTGGCCACACCCAGCCATCTACCTCTCAGACCCACATGGCATTCATCCAGCATTCCCTGAGCTGCCAATCACTCGCCGGCCCCAGCATTCCAGCACCATGCAAGCAGGACCTGCAGCACCAGCATCACAAGACCACTCAAGTGTGCCAGACCACTCAGCTCAAGAGAAAACATCCTCTGGGGCAATAGCAGTTTCCTCTGGACTGTCTTTCCTGCCAGTGGCATTTCAATATCACCACGTGCACATGGTCATGATGTAATCAGAGAGTGGTGATGTCACAGCTAAGTATTGCAATGCACTCAGAACGTTCTGATGTCACAGATAAATGATAAAAAATGCAATTCCGCAGCTGTGCTATCGCACCCCGATAATTATGCTGTTTAACTTGCATTAAATGTATGTATTTCTTGCACGTGGTGTTTTTAATAGTTGCCCTTTATACAGTGGACGCCAAAAACTGAATTGTCTCTAGGCGCTTTAAAAATGTTTGTTATTGCTCAACTCATCGTTGCTGGTTGCATCATTCTGGGCCGCACAAGACCATTGCGGATGACCTTATCTTAAGTTAGTTGGCATTTATATAGGGGACGATGGGCACTGGTGAGGCCATGTAGCACTTCTTAGCCTGTTCGGTGGGTTTTAGGCCTCAGCCTAGCTGTGTAGATGTATGGATCATATATGTGCAGCCCCTCGCTCATAAACGGTTCTTTGACTCCGGATGTGGGTTCAGTGGGTCGCCATGGCGGCTCTCCTCTCTCTGCATCTTGATATCTTTAGGCGGATGGACGGGGCAGGCTCCATTACAGTTGGCGAGTTTGAACGGAGCGGGTGCTTATACGGTGGGTGTCTTTAAAGTGCAAATGTTTGGCTATGGTGCCATGGAGGCTCGCTTGGCTTTTGGGATCCTGCGCCGGAAGGACAGCTAGCTGGCAGAAAGACCCCGTGCGTGGTAAAGGGGTGTCACTAGAGTCAGTGGTGGGGTGCCACGGGAGACTGGGTGCACGATAAAGAGCAGGTAAGCTGAGATCACAGAGCATTTCCAGAAGACCGTTTCCGTGTAGGTTGTGGACATTCCCACCGGAAGTGGTCAAATTCGCCTATTATTTCACTTCCACGTTGTTCGTAGTAAAAACGGGCTTGCGTATGCCAAAACTACCGCCACAAAAACTATCTTCACATGCATGCCATGCGCCTGTTTGAAGAGCTGGCCTTTTCATAGATTTCACAGGCTTTAAGCATGAAACCCGCCGAAATGATTACCTATGGGAAGGGAAATCGGGATTAAAGTAAAGCACCAACATTGACAAGCGACAGTTCTGCTTATTTTTCCATCCACCTCCACAGTTCTGTGTACCCAAGTATCTAAAATGAAGACCCGCATGCTAATATGGGGCGACATTTTAGATTTAGACATATGCGATGAATATCATTTGATCGCCACAAGGTGGCGACGTTTGCCTTTCGAACGTGCTGCTCGCCTCTTCCACGGAAGGACAAGGCTTGCTGTCAAATATATCTACAATTTGAAGACTTACAGGCTATACACGTCGACCTTCTTCCGCCCTGCAAAGGCGGGCAGGTTTCCCGCGGAGACAGGGCGCATGCGTGAGTCCAGTGTGGGGATGCTCCGCCTCTCACAGGGCTCCGAAATCCGGTAGTAATGGTTATTTTCGGATTCAGGGGTGGGCAGATGATACTGGAATACTTTTGTGCCAGAGCTGCACCAGAGCCTCGAGCACACAGAAATATGTTACTTTGTGTCTCAATGCAGATCGTAAAAAGCTGTACCCACGCTTTTTTACGCGTTGTTTGATTTTCATGGTTGTGTATGGAAGAGCCCGGTCGCAGATCTTAAGGTCTGAATCCGCCACCCCCATCCACTCCACGTAGGGCCGGTCCTAGGATGTGCGGGCACCTGGGCGGCAAAATATGCGTGGACCCCATCATTTGCATACATGGTGACATCCATGATATCACAGAATGAGTATTTAGTACGCAAAGAGTTAAATTAGAAACATGTTGCCATGCGTAAGGTAGTAGACACATACACTGTGACGTCCAGTATATGAATTGTCAATATTACTATTTACCTATGTATTGATATCAGGAGTGAGGCTTTCTTTTTTGTAAGTAGCAGACAGCTGAATACCTTGTACAGTCTTCTAATTTTGGCAGCAAGGCATAGTGTGATAAAAGTAGTGACGACGCCTGGATCTGAGAGCGGTCTGCAATTCAGGAATGTGAACATATCTCTTCCCAGGTGAAATTGGTAGAAATACTACTTGCAAAAGGTCTTTTTAAAACTTTGGTTTGAAAACACTATCTGTGGAAGTTATTGCAAACATGTGACATGATGTTATTTTTTAACTTTTTTCTCAAGCTCTTCCGCCTCCAACTCCCTTAGGGTCAGCCGCTTCTCCAAGCAACGAGTTGGGGGGAGATCTCTCTCCGCAGTAGGGGCCTCCCTCTGGAACAGCCTTCCTGCCTCCCTGAAACTTGAGGAGAACCATCTCCGGTTCCGGAAGCACCTCAAAACCTTCCTCTTTGCCTCTGCTTTCTCTCTCCCTCTCCCCTGCTAAATCACTGAAACTGTACTGAATCAGCAACTGGGCCACTCACCAATCTCGGTCCTTGGCCCAGCCACTCTCCCCTGCACTGCCTACCTGGCAACCCCTGCACTGCGGGACTGTCTCTGTATCCCTACAGCCCCCCTTCCCAGCACTTGTCTGCACTTACCTTGCACTTTCCACCAGCTGGCCCTTATTATTTATCTTGTTCATTACTAACCCTGTTCTGCACTTTCCCCTCTCCCTTTCCCCCTTGCACTTTTCCCGTCCCCCCTACCCATGCACTTGCGCGATCTGAATGACACCTGGCCTAGTAGGATCGCTGTCTGTCTCCCCTTGTTCCCCCCCACCCCGCCTCGTCGCGTCTTGATACACTTGTGTATAGGCGCGTTACAAATGCCATATCATATCATATCATAATGCTGTGTGTGGGGGTTCATGTGGCAGCTGTGAGTTATTTGACCAGGTGCACATTTGATGGGGAAATATGTGACGCCCCATGCTCTAACGAGTGCTGCATTATTGGCTTACATAGTTGCTGAAGGTCACACATAGTGCCCCATGACTGGAGGGCGGAACAGGGACTCTGGTTTGCCTGAACAAGAGTCCGCTTCATTGCTCGCACCATCCCACTGGAATTCTCTTGCACTTTCAAGGTGTGCTATTTCTCTATACTCTTTATGCCACTCCTCACTAAAAGTCCACCTTTTTGGTATTGATTCACAAGGTTGGGTGCTTTTATTGTTTCACGCATTTTCATGTTATTAACTATGTACAGCGCTTTGGCTTAAAGCGCTTTCCAAATTCCAAATACAATAAAAAGGTAGATGCATCAGCATTGCATGTAAATTAAAAAAAATGTAATTCACTAGTAAAAGCACATACACGCGTGTACACAATTCTGTTATGTTTGCTGCACTTCCTTAATCACAAATGGCGGCGAGTGACCTAAATGCTAGAAAGTTTGCTAGCAGCAACACATTTGAAATCTGCTCTCTGAAAGCCATCTTTATGCATGTGCAAACCTGCTGGCCAGGCTGCTAAGAACGGAGGCTAACACTCCGTGTTCATACCTGTGTCAAGGATTGACTACAAGTAGGTAACTTTATCACGGCCGCTTGTGTATTATCTCCTTATATCTTTAAAGCAAAAGGAGATTTCACAGAGCCCTCAAAAGGATCAGTGTGGGTGTAAGCTGTTGAATTAGTCCTGGCTGTAAAGCATCTTAAATTAAGCTCACATTACTTTGCATTCTGAAACCTAAAGTCCTGCATTGATTATGGGGAAATTAACAATACAGGTACATCAAAGGAATGCAACATGACATCAACTAAATGCCAGAAATGGCATAACATAATTTGTCAACTTTTTCTGAACCGCTCGTTTTACATTACCAAGAAGTGGCATACGATTAGTACAGTGGGCAATAGACTGCCAGCATTCCTAGGGTTTTTGGGTTTAAGCATTTCCTTTTCAGAAGTTACTCTCAGATTATTGTGTGATCAAACACAACACGTGTACTGTTGCTACGGCAATCACGGGTCAGGGGTCAGATACAACCCCCATGTGCTAAAGGGGACTGGCAGTGCCATTCTGTGACTTTGCATTTAACCAACGTCACTTCCTGCCGTGTTAGTGAACATCCTGCATGCTAATTAGTTCTCTAAATTGTTTTAGGACATATGCCCTACTTCTTCCTCAGAGAATTGCATGCAGACAGACTATAGGTCTCCCAGTCCTGCCCCCAAGGCTACATACAGGCATCAACTGGTGGGAGTATGGAGAGGTGGGCTCAAGATCGAGGCTAAGGAGCTGCCCCCATTAGCAGGGGATCACCCCCCCCTCAAATGTCAATTGTCCAGGGGCCACCCTCTGTAGTCAGTGTGTGATTTTCTGTTGGAAAGGAGTTTTGAAAGTTGTGTGAATGTCCAGTAGCAAGGGTAAAGCCGCCTTGGTGTCACGTGTCTGCTCTTATGGGCCATCCATGTGCTGTTTTAACCAATGTGTGTGCCTTTAATTCTAGTGTAACTAACTTGCATTTACGACTGTTTGTGCGCAAATATTGGCATTCATGCAAACTTAGTTCATCTACTCTAAAAACGCAGGAGAACAAACAATTTACAGAGAACTGCTGCAAACAGCAATCCAAAGTCCCCCCCTCTCTCTCTCTCTCTCTCTCTCTCTCTTTCTCACTCTCTCTCTCTCTCTCTTTCTCTCTCTCTCTCTCTCTCTCTCTCTCTCTCTTCATAGCACCAAGAGCTCTACAAATACACACGCTGTGTTATATTATGTTATGTTTTCCAAATATAGCTGGTCTTTATTTCCATGTGAAGGTATAAGTGTCTATGGAGGATTTGCACGGATTCTGGCTACAGTTCCACCAATGTCAAATGGTCACTGTCAGGCGCGACAACATTGTGGGGGCTAACTGGTGATGGGAGGCGCCACTTCCTAAACTGGGTGTGGCAAGCTCTGCCCCCTCTGTTCAACCCCAAGGGTTGTCTGGCATGGGGCCCAAGTATCACATGGTAGCAGTCCAGCATTACACATAGGCGAACACGCAATTACACATCCCATTCACCGTACACTCACTCATTTACATGTGAACCCAGCCCCCCATACATCATACACTCATTCACATACGCGCACATCCAGCCCCGAGGCACCATGCACTCATTCACACACACTCACTCATTCGCACATACATCGCATGCACACTCCTTGCACACATGCATACATTATGAGATAAAACACAACACCCTTTAGCACTGCTACTTTCAGAAAAGGCTTCCCTCACGTCTCTGCCTAAGAAAAAGCAAGTGCACACACCAGCCCCTTCCCCACAGATGTGATAGAACACATAATGTGTGCACACATCCGTGGGGAGGGGGCTGATGTGTCCATTTGATTTGTGTTAGCCAGGAGGTGAGGTGAGCCTTTCTTGACACTGGCAGCTTTAAACGTGCAAAGACATTTACCTGCGCGAACAGAGTAACACTTACAAGCCGCCATTTTCAGAAAAGGCGTCTTTCCCCTCTCGAACTAACACATATCTATTTTCCCCAAAACCCTGAGCTAATCAGAGTTCAGGCCCTCCCCATAGCTCACATTTCGGGGGTGGCGCGGGGATGAAGCACGATTAGCTCAATGGCGTTGTGCCCCTGGTCACTGTACTAGTTCAGAGGCAACACACTCCGAAAATAGTGTAGTGGGAGGGGTGGTCAGTGGCGCTCTAGAGGTCTCTGTATTAACTTCTGGAATAAACGTATTACCCTTGCCCCGGTCCTACTGCCTCTCTTGCCCTGGTGGTCCTGCAGCCTGAAGACTGCCCAAGGGTTCACTCGCCATGATGGGAAGGAAGGAAGCTGCAATTAGGCTGGGAAGAAGGGCGGAAAGTTCTGGAGAAAAGGGTCACATCTCCCATAAAGGTAAACAAACTCTGTATTATCATTGAGTTGGGTAACAATAAACATCTGTGATCTGTCAATAGATCCAAGATACCCCTCTAGGGGTGAACACGTGCTCTAGAAATGCACCTGTTATGTTATCACACTCCATAACAGTGTAATCTGTACATACGACACAAACAATGCACTGAGCACTTTAGCTCTTGTGTACTTTTTCCTATACTTCGCTAATTTCTTAGAGAGTCTCCGGCTTTGCCCTGGATATCAAAGGGCAAGGGCACGTTTGTTGAGCGTTCTTACCTTTTCTGCATGAGTGAGAGGAAGTGTACACAGCATTTGCCCTTTGTACACTCATCCTTTGTGTGAGTCAAGGATGTTTGTGCTGGTTCTGTGTTCCTTTTATGTGTGTAGGTATCAGAGAAGGTAGCACAATGGGCCTCATTACGACACAAAAATACAAAACTTTACACATTGTACAGTTCAGGTTGCAGCACAGCGAGAGAAAATCCCCTGTACTGACCGTTGTCACTCAGGAACGTTTCTCTTATGGCACGAACGGCACAGGCGGGTATCACTCTTCGAACGCGGTGTCCAAGCCTCCCGTGAAAAAACAAAGAGGTGATGGCTGGAAGGTTTAGAATTAATCTTAACCACTGGCAACGCTCTGGGCAACCCTCCAGACCACCGTTCTTCGCCTGCCAAGCCATTACAGAAGGGAAAGACCATATGCAAATCAGGCTTGGCCCCACCCCAAAAGGGGCAGTCCAGCCCTAACTGCTAGGCCACATCCCCTCTGCACGAGACCACAAGCATCCCCAAACATGTTTCGCCCTTGTTGGGGCTCATCAGTGAGGAGTAGCTTGGGTCTCTAGGCCCAGCAGGCACGGGACCCACGTCTGGGCATACCCGTCCCACTCGGGGTGACATAGCAAAAACAAAGAGGTGATGGCTGGAAGGTTTAGAATTAATCTTAACCACTGGCAACGCTCTGGGCAACCCTCCAGACCACCGTTCTTCGCCTGCCAAGCCATTACAGAAGGGAAAGACCATATGCAAATCAGGCTTGGCCCCACCCCAAAAGGGGCAGTCCAGCCCGAACTGCTAGGCCACATCCCCTCTGCACGAGACCACAAGCATCCCCAAACATGTTTCGCCCTTGTTGGGGCTCATCAGTGAGGAGTAGCTTGGGTCTCTAGGCCCAGCAGGCACGGGACCCACGTCTGGGCATACCCGTCCCCGAGGCGAAGAACGGTGGTCTGGAGGGTTGCCCAGAGCATTGCCAGTGGTTAAGATTAAGTCTAAACCTTCCAGCCATCACCTCTTTGTTTTTGCTATGTCACCCCGAGTGGGACGGGTATGCCCAGACGCGGGTCCCGTGCCTGCTGGGCCTAGAGACCCAAGCTACTCCTCACTGATGAGCCCCAACAAGGGCGAAACATGTTTGGGGATGCTTGTGGTCTCGTGCAGAAGGGATGTGGCCTAGCAGTTCGGGCTGGACTGCCCCTTTTGGGGTGGGGCCAAGCCTGATTTGCATATGGTCTTTCCCTTCTGTAATGGCTTGGCAGGCGAAGAACGGTGGTCTGGAGGGTTGCCCAGAGCATTGCCAGTGGTTAAGATTAAGTCTAAACCTTCCAGCCATCACCTCTTTGTTTTTGCTATGTCACCCCGAGTGGGACGGGTATGCCCAGACGTGGGTCCCGTGCCTGCTGGGCCTAGAGACCCAAGCTACTCCTCACTGATGAGCCCCAACAAGGGCGAAACATGTTTGGGGATGCTTGTGGTCTCGTGCAGAAGGGATGTGGCCTAGCAGTTCGGGCTGGACTGCCCCTTTTGGGGTGGGGCCAAGCCTGATTTGCATATGGTCTTTCCCTTCTGTAATGGCTTGGCAGGCGAAGAACGGTGGTCTGGAGGGTTGCCCAGAGCATTGCCAGTGGTTAAGATTAAGTCTAAACCTTCCAGCCATCACCTCTTTGTTTTTGCTATGTCACCCCGAGTGGGACGGGTATGCCCAGACGTGGGTCCCGTGCCTACTGGGCCTAGAGACCCAAGCTACTCCTCACTGATGAGCCCCAACAAGGGCGAAACATGTTTGGGGATGCTTGTGGTCTCGTGCAGAAGGGATGTGGCCTAGCAGTTCGGGCTGGACTGCCCCTTTTGGGGTGGGGCCAAGCCTGATTTGCATATGGTCTTTCCCTTCTGTAATGGCTTGGCAGGCGAAGAACGGTGGCCTGGAGGGTTGCCCAGAGCATTGCCAGTGGTTAAGATTAAGTCTAAACCTTCCAGCCATCACCTCTTTGTTTTTGCTATGTCACCCCGAGTGGGACGGGTATGCCCAGATGTGGGTCCCGTGCCTGCTGGGCCTAGAGACCCAAGCTACTCCTCACTGATGAGCCCCAACAAGGGCGAAACATGTTTGGGGATGCTTGTGGTCTCGTGCAGAAGGGATGTGGCCTAGCAGTTCGGGCTGGACTGCCCCTTTTGGGGTGGGGCCAAGCCTGATTTGCATATGGTCTTTCCCTTCTGTAAGGGCTTGGCAGGCGAAGACCGGTGGTCTGGAGGGTTGCCCAGAGCATTGCCAGTGGTTAAGATTAAAGGAGAGTTCCGGGACTTTTTTTTTATTGTCCCTACGGGTCGGCCATGTGTTTGTAAGCATAAATCGGTAGATCGTAGGAAACTTTCCTATGGACCTTACCCGACTTTTCGCCCATTATCGCACTCGAAATCAGCCTCCATTTTGTGATAATCCTATCATTCCGCCGCATCGACCTGGCTCACCTGCCTTTGCGGCACTAAATCAAATCCCCCGCCCCTGAAACAGACTTTATCAAAACATTCATATTCCCCGCCTCTATCCGTGACGTGACTGAGCTGCGTAGGCAAACGCGCCCAGGCGTCTTCTACGCGACTCCACACAGACCCCGGAAATCAACACAGATCAGCTCACAATACAGCGCGCCACAATTCGGAATATGAAACTGTACTTTGAAATCAAACCGCAAGATTGTAAATGTGGTAAAGTACATTTATTTGACATCAAATGTTTAGAGAATATTCAGCGATTTACATTTTTATTTGCTCACGTTCCAAAAAGTTCGTATTGAGGAACGCGATGGTCCTTTGCTGTACACAGGGTCTTAGAGCATCTCACAATACAGCGCCACAATTCGGAATGTGAAACCGTGGTTTAAAAGCAAACGGCAAGATTGTACATTTGGCAAAGTACGTTTATTGGACATCAAATGTTTAGAGAATATTCAGCGATTTGCATTTTTCTTTGCTCTCGATCCAAATTAGTTCGTCTTGAGGGAAGCGATGTTCGTGTGCAGTACACAGGGTGTTGGTTTACGATAAAAATAAGCTCTTCGGTCGCACTGATAATCGCATGGCTGTTCCAACAACCAGGCACTAGGCCACCACAACGGTAGGTATGTTGCATCTAACCGTTAGTACCGCGTAAGGGCATACTTGTACTTGGCGATCGTCCCATAAAATGGTCAGGGTGGTAACGTTGTTCACGCGGAGAAGCAACTGGCGGCTGTAGAACCCGTCCGCAGGTGTCTGGTACTCGTGACACAGACAGTAGTGAATGATGTACCTAAAAACATAAAAAATGAAATTAGTCTCACCATCAGATCCTTATTAAAATTATTCATTTCATAGCGAGGACAGCGCTACTGGGTGTACACAAGTGTTTAAAGGCGTGGCGAGGCATGGAGGGGGGGGAGTGGAGTACAAGGTAAGTAGCATAAAATAATAAATAAATAGGGCCAGCTGGTGGCAAGTGCAAGGTAAGTGCAGAACAAGTGCTGGGAAGGGGGGGCTGTAGGATACTGAGACAGTCCCCCAGTGCAGGGGTTGACAGGGAGGCAGTGCAGGTGGAGAGTGGAAGGGCCCAGGACCGAGGTCGCAGACAGTGGACCAGTTGTAGCAGGGGAGAGGGAGAGAGAAAGCAGAAGCAAAGAGGAAGGTTTTGAGGTGCTTCAGTAAAAGCAGATGTTTCTCCTCAAGATAGTGCGCGGTAGAAAACAATATGCCACATAGAACGAACAAGTACAACTGAACCCGTCTTTAAAGCCACTGTATAGTAATGAAATTGCGGTATAAACTCATCAAAAGTTACTTACATTATATTTGCATTTTCCATTGTGTCTCTGTGTAGGGCAGACCCGAAACACCACTCCTTCTTTGCCGACGTTACTTCTTCTAATTAACGTGGCTCATCGTTTCGTTTCTGAATTTTTATTCATTATCTTTTCTTAGTCTTTCAGGATGGTCCCGGCCTGTCAAGGTCAAATCACAATAGAACCTTATATTGGGTCGTGGGCCGTTCCGCCACCCGAGCAAAACATCAAAGCAGCTGACCTTCACTTTGAGCGAGCACACATTTCTAGTTAGCTGCAGTTAGTTTTAGGGACATCTTGTCTGCGTGCCTTTTTTTTTATTGTCCCTATGGGTCGGCCATGTTTTTGCAATACGGAAACATTCTATAATTTTTGTAAAAATGATTTATATTACTGTTTGGTTTAATTGCAATGGGCCTGCAACATGAGGAGACTCGAGAGAACAGACAATCAAATTACAATCATTTAAACCGTGATGTGTATTTCTCAATGAGCTCTGCTTTAGGTGGACATGGAACAGAGGCAATGTTGGGTGGCAATGCAGTTGTCCCCTGCATAGGTTCGTTCACCACTCCATGTATGTGCCTATCGAGGACATCTACGATAAGTCTCTCAATAAACTCATATTGCATATCCTCAAACACTGGTTTGATCACCCATTGTTTACTTCTTTTAGTGAAGGCCTTATTGTAGCGAAGCGTCCCTAAAGTTCCGGTCGTCCTACTTTGTTGACGGCCAACATTATGGTTATGTGCCAAGACCGCTAAAAGAGTCCGATTTATCATGCCTTCCATGCCAAAATGCAATCTTTTGGGCCTGTACTTGAGGCACATATTGTGGAACACCTCCAAATCTCCTGTGTGGCAGAATTCCGTGAGTCCCCTCAAAGCTTTTGTTATAGTTTTATCAAATACAATCTTTTCAATGGCTTTGTGAGTGGGTGATGAAGGAATCAACCACTTCTTCTTCCGTGCCTCCTCTGTGGACAAATGGCCATGTTCACATTTGTGGAAATGCTCATTTGTCGACCATCGATGTACGTTGCTACAGTGCAACATTACTGACCGCCATTTTTCCAGTAGAATTTCCAACGACCCTTCACATGTTTTTGAGCTCCACCAAAGATGGTTGCTGATTGACTTGGACCACTGTGAAATACCTTGCAATTCTTTTTTTTTACCTGCAGCAGACAATTTTTTATTGATTGATTTTGCAAGATGCCAAACGTCAAATTGGTGATTTATATTTTTGTACTGTTCTCTCATTGTCTTGGCAATTGAAACGTGTCTGTCCGTGGCTATCAGGTCGATCACCATTCCCCGCGATTGTAGTTCTTGCAACGATGCTACAAAGCCAACTTTCTCCATGGCCACTGAGGATGTACTTTGTGACACCTGCACGACCACCGAACTCACAATTTTCTTACTTTCCATGTCCTGAAAGTGGTAGGTGCAGTACTTGGCTGAAAATCCTGGGCTGTCGCACTGTCCATCACCGGCTAGCCTGAAGCGTTTGCCCGCGAATGTACTTTCCATTGACATTTTTTCCATTCTCCAAGCTTCGCTGATGGCTGGAAATAGATAATCGGTTTGGTATTTGTAGAACTGACTTTTCGCAATGAAATGGATTCCCACAAACTGAAAGAAATACTGTAACTTTTTAAAACTTGAACCACTAAAAAGTGCGGCCGCTGCACAAAGTAGATTGCCTGCTGGCAGTTGCCCCAGCATGGGTTGTGCAGACCATGCGAACGGATGATATTGTGTACAGGTGGCATGTATTTTAAGGTTAGTGCCTCGAATTGCACGAGTCACATTAATCAATGGCTCCCCACATACTTCCCCACCAACCGAATGCCCACATTTCATCATCATAATAATATCCATCAAACAGCTATCGAATACAATGAATTTGGCCTCTTTCCTTATACTGTCACTCTGCATCCCAGCTGGTTCGGCCTGTAACGTTGAGGACATGTCACTCGCATGAAAGGTACAATCTCTGATATCGTCTTCCGCTATGCTGAGTGATATTGATGGTGTTTCATTGTCGTCCACGTCATTCTCTTCCATTGCAACATCTGTTCCTTGTCCGGAGATGGGAAAAAAAAACAATGTCTTCAACTTTCGCGCGCTCTTATTTTTTGCGGGTGTGGATTCTGTGAATTGATCTCCGACTGCATCCAAACTACCAGGAGGACATTCACTATCAATGGCTGGTGGTGGTATAGCTCCGTTGTCAATCACTTCATATTCTTCCCATTGGCACGATGCATCTCCAGTCTCAAGTCCCTGCCAAAAGGTTTGACAAGCAACATCTCTCGTTCGCTTCACTGTCTGTGTAGATCTAGTTCTTACACCCACTCGCAACTAGAGGACAGATTAGAAAAGGGATGTTCAGTTTAAACACAACTTACAGTATTGAACTATTGACAGTGAAAGACAACATAATATAGTGAACAGGACACTAACCTTCTTTTGCTTTCTTTTCTTTGAAACTTTCTTGCCTCGAACTTCAACATCTGGACGCTGTTGCTCCGACTCGTGTGTGCATGTCTCCACTTCCTCTCGCGCTGCAACGACTATATTTTCATGATAAGCACATCCATCACTCACTGAGGCTCCATCGACTCCCTGAAACATAGAACTTTCATTAGTATGTATAATAATATTGAAAACACAAAATGTACTTGGGGACCAATACCCATACGTACATCTCAATAGCAAAACACGAATGAACGCATTGTGTAGAACATTCAAACGACAATAGTTCACGCATTGTTGATCTAGTTAGATTGAACTGTCAAGATCCATACCTCGGGCTCCGCATAGACTTCCATTGATGATATTATTGAAGATGACGCTTCAGCAACTCCCTGAAACACAGTAATTGCATTAGTATGCTTTTCTATTTTGTTAAAAAGAACATAAACTTTGAGCAGGCGTCAACGGCTCATCTAAATAGACCTGCACAAATGATCAGTTGTCTAAAATAAATAATGGATATGTAAATATGATTCGATTTGCTCGATCGTTGGAAGTGTCACCACCCAGAGATCTGCATCAACTACTAGGGGTGATGTTCTTGTAGAAGAAGCTCCGTCATCTCCCTGAAACATAGTACTTGCGTTAATAAAGAAGAAAGTATAGCGGATGTAATCACGTCATATGATTTCGCTTGATCGAACTGTCAGTATCCATACCTCGAAATGCATAAGAACATCAAGGGACGATGTAACTGCGGTGCACACTTCTGCAAGCTGTTGCGCCGACCCGTAACTGCATGCTCCCCCTTCTACTTGGACTAATGCTCCATCGACTCCCTGAAACATAGGACTTTCATTAGTAATGAACACAATATTGAAAAAAGAAGACAAATAGGAGGGCGACGACAGAAGGACATATCAATGGCTAAAAACGAAAGAAACATTGTGTGTAACAATCACGCTACAAGAATGCAAGATCTGATGATCTCCATCGATGGAACTGTCCGGAAACGTACCTCGAGCATCTGAGTGACATCTACGGTTGTCGTCAATGCGTTGGACTCCTCAGCATCTCCCTGAAAGACAGTACTTGCATTATTTTGGATAACAATAATTATAACTGAAAACAAAGACTAGAGGACGAGTACAAGGGTGTACCATTAGGTAAAATAATTACACGATCAATTAAAACTATTGATTTACATGCCTAAAACAAGTCAGTGTCAGAATAGCTAAGTAAGATTACCCGATAGGCGCTTGAAGTGGCTGATGACTGCAATAACGACACGGATGGAGAATCTTCCGCCTTCATATTGAGTGGATACATAAATGGGGAAATTATTGTTAGCTAATGCTACACACTACCGCAAGGCCGAGAGATAAATACGTAAACTTGACTCACCAGTGGAGGGATGTGGACGAATAGAGTGGGAATAGCGGTTGAGAGCAATTTTCGCCTCGCTCGCGGTGTTTTCTTCTTTATTAGCAATGATGTGGAGTACATGTCTGGGCTAAAGTGCCTGCTGCAGATGCGGTATCGATCACCCCTCTTGTCCGCAAAGACTTCTAGGACTCTACTTTCTAGCTCAGAGGCTGGATATCCGCAATATCGGACCCATTCTCTTATCTGATCTATTGTCTTAGGGAAAACATGCATTATAGTACCTTCAGATTTGTTATGGGTCTTCGAAGGGCAACCGCCAATGGAACAGGCAGGCATTATGGAAAGTTCTGAAAAGTAAAGATCAACAATTCTCTATGAATACCAATGTGTTAAAACAGTAAATGACACATAAAAGGTTCAATGCAAGGTCCGTTTTGGTTCTTGGAACTATACACGTTATTCACATGCGGATAAGTATTTCAATAACTTTCAAAAAATAGAAAAAGTAATTTGACTAAACTCAGAACATGTGACTAGTTCCTTGCATGTACTGTCGTGAACGAAAAGAAAACATGGATGCAATTTGATGACTACTAGCAAATAGATATAAATTAAAAAATTGGACGCAAAATGTTTATGGTACATGGACTTACCTTGACGAACAAACAGTTAGATGCAGGGATCAGAGTAGTTTCTTGTCGTAGAACAGGGAGCAGTTCACAGGTTGCAAACTGACGAGTTTGCTCAAAGTGGTCACGGAAGTTCGCAGAGACGAAGAGCAGATAACCAGCACCTTCACGGGTTGACTAGCAAAGCGCAAAGAAGTTCTCATTAGAAATATGAAGTGGGTTATAAAGAATTCGAACCAGGGGTGTGTTTGTGAATGAATGACGTGTATATGTCGTGGCATTATGTGGATTGCAGGGGGCCGTCCAGCGTGAGGGGGATGCTTGGCAGGAGACACGGGGTCTGGAGGTAGACATGGGAACAACAAACCCATGCTCTATAGACCACTTTGAAGTGTACATGGTCTTTGGCACCTCTTGGCCTTTATCGCTCCCTGACAGCTCCACTTGCCAGCAGCGCAAGTACCCCGGTGCGAACTGCCTTTGATAGGGCGGGGGGTGGATCGGGGCGGTGGTCGTGCAGACAAGACACAGGAAGACTCGTGAATGGAGACACACTTATGTGGATTGCAGGGGGCCGTCCAGCGTGAGGGGGATGCTTGGCAGGAGACACGGGGTCTGGAGGTAGACATGGGAACAACAAACCCATGCTCTATAGACCACTTTGAAGTGTACATGGTCTTTGGCACCTCTTGGCCTTTATCGCTCCCTGACAGCTCCACTTGCCAGCAGCGCAAGTACCCCGGTGCAAACTGCCTTTGATAGGGCGGGGGGTGGATCGGGGCGGTGGTCGTGCAGACAAGACCCGTTTGCCGCAGGGCCTCACCAAGGAGAGGCCATCTAACTGAATGTAAGAGGATGGCTGCAGGATCTACTACATGGAAGGCAGGGGGGTGAGTTTATAAATACCTCACCCTCCCAGGAGAATATACACTAGATTCATTTAAAAAATCAAAACAACCATTGTTAAAATATATGTTGGGCTTTATTTTAGATTTTAATTAAACATAAATAATAAACATTACACATTGTAAAGTTGAGGTTGCAGCACATCGAGGGAAAATCCGCGGTATTGTCCACTGTCACTGGGGAAATGTTGTCTAATGGCAAGTACCGCACAGGCAGGTATTACTCTCCGAACGCGGTGTCCGAGCCTCCCGTGAAGCCACCAAGTGAAGCAACGATAGGCCACCAGCCTGTACCACCTGTGAAAAAAAAAGATGCAAACTGTATTAAACTGACCAAACTTTCTTATCAATGTCGATTCAGGTAACACATGTCATTTTCCTTAGAAAAAAATTATATCTAGAAAATGCACTATATGGAACCAATTTACATGCGTTCCAATGATATGTAAATGTAATTTTATATGTGGGAGACGACCATGAAATAGTGGTGGCATCACTGACATCACAAACAGAGTATACTTACTCGTTACTCGGATTACGCGGACGAACAGTGCCACGAAGTTCGTGCATAAGCACCATCATCATCCTCAACACTGTCCGTGAGAGGCAGGCTTCCCTGAACTCTGGCAGCTCGGTGATGCATTGCGGACTTTGCTCGCCTTCCTGCTGACTTTGCTCGCTTTCCGAAATGTAGGCCAAGCACCCGGAATTTTCACGGCAGCAGCAGTTCTCCTCCTCAGTTGGCATTAGCTCGCACCGATTGCACGTGCACCAGGTGGAGACGCCGTCCATGCGACATGGTCCAGGCTCTTCATCCGTTGACTGGTCCTCCCAACTGCCGTCCGAATCCCCATCGTTTTCGCGTGCTTGCCTTTCCAGTAGTTCTTCCTCGGTGTACTCGGGCTCGTACATATACGGCATTATTGTGGCCATTGTGCGGTAAAGATAGTAAAATAATTTATAGCGGTGGTACTGGTATCTGTTCACACGGGCTACAAGCGGCGAAGGTAGCTGACCAGAGCACTGAAACGAGTCACAGAATACTCAAAGTAACACAGAGAGAGGAATGGAATCGAAAATCTGCTGCTGTATGTTGTGAAACGGTCTGTTTATACTTATTGGGGAAAGAGGCGTCCTGCCATTTCCATGGCAACACGTCAATAGCTGAGGCGCAGCGATTGTTGACACGAGACGTGCTTGAAATGGGCAGTACGCGTCTGCTGATGTCAGGCTCAGGGGCGGGGGATTTGATTTAGTGCCGCAAAGGCAGGTGAGCCAGGTCGATGCGGCGGAATGATAGGATTATCACAAAATGGAGGCTGATTTCGAGTGCGATAAGGGGCGAAAAGTCGGGTAAGGTCCATAGGAAAGTTTCCTACGATCTACCGATTTATGCTTACAAACACATGGCCGACCCGTAGGGACAATAAAAAAAAAGTCCCGGAACTCTCCTTTAAGTCTAAACCTTCCAGCCATCACCTCTTTGTTTTTGCAAGCCTCCCGTGAAGCCACCATGTAAAGGAACGATAGGCCACCAGACTGCACCACCTGTGAAAAGGAATGAAACAAACTGTTTTTAAATGACCAAGATAAGTTTAATAAACGTTTGTTGTCAATGACAATTCTTGTAACTAATGGCATTCTGCTCGGACAAATGCTATCTAGACACTGCACACTATTCAACGACTTTCATGCGTTACAGTAATATGTATATGTAATTTTGGATATAGTAGAAGACCATGAAATGGGAGTGGCATGACAAGCAGAGTATACTTACTCGTTACTCGGATTACGAGGACGAACAGTTGCGCGAAGTTCGTGCATAAGCACCATCATTATCCTCAACACGGACCTATACACGGTGCTAATAGCACCATGGTCCATGCCGGTAACTCTCGGACTCCGCCATGGCGGAATGGGGAATTACCACCCCATTCCGAGGTTGGCGGGGTGGTAATTCCCCCTTCCCCCATTGCCCTTCCCCATTCCCATTTTTGCCCCATAGGGCATAATGGGAATGGGGAAGGCGCTAAGTACGGTGCCGCAAATTGCGGCACCATACTTAGCGCCAAGGTCCCTTTGCGGCATGGTTTTTAACGCCTGCAAAAAGCAGGCGTTAAAATCACCATCCCGCAAAGGGACCTTGTAATCAGGCGTTAAGGGTCGGCGCCGTTTACGGCGCCGTAAAACCCTTAATGCCTGACTCGTAATGAGGCCCAATGTCTGTGTAAGATGCACATGCCCGTCCTGAGTGTTGGAAGCATTCAGCTTTGCTGTCTGTGCGGTATCTGTTCTATGTGTGAGGGAAGCTTGCACTGCTTCTATGGCCCCTGTATATGTATGTGCATCAGAGAAGCTTGCACTATTTCTGCAAATGATGTAGATGCCCACTCTGGGTCAGAGAAGCTTGCACTATTTCTGCAAATGATGTAGATGCCCGTCCTGAGTGTTGGAAGCATTCAGCTTTGCTGTCTGTGCGGTATCTGTTCTATGTGTGAGGGAAGCTTGCACTGCTTCTATGGCCCCTGTATATGTATGTGCATCAGAGAAGCTTGCACTATTTCTGCAAATGATGTAGATGCCCACTCTGGGTCAGAGAAGCTTGCACTATTTCTGCAAATGATGTAGATGCCTGACCTGAGTGTTGGAAACATTCAGCTTTGCTGTCTGTGCGGTATCTGTTCTATGTGTGAGGGATGCTTGCACTGCTTCTATGGCCCCTGTATATGTATGTGCATCAGAGAAGCTTGCACTATTTCTGCAAATGATAAAGATGCCCACTCTGGGTCAGAGAAGCTTGCACTATTTCTGCAAATGATGTAGATGCCCACTCTGGGTCAGAGAAGCTTGCACTATTTCTGCAAATGATGTAGATGCCCACTCTGGGTCAGAGAAGCTTGCACTATTTCTGCAAATGATGTAGATGCCCGTCCTGAGTGTTGGAAGCATTCAGCTTTGCTGTCTGTGCGGTATCTGTTCTATGTGTGAGGGAAGCTTGCACTGCTTCTATGGCCCCTGTATATGTATGTGCATCAGAGAAGCTTGCACTATTTCTGCAAATGATGTAGATGCCCACTCTGGGTCAGAGAAGCTTGCACTATTTCTGAAAATGATGTAGATGCCCACTCTGGGTCGGAGAAGCTTGCACTATTTCTGCAAATGATGTAGATGCCCACTCTGGGTCAGAGAAGCTTGCACTATTTCTGCAAATGATGTAGATGCCCGTCCTGAGTGTTGGAAGCATTCAGCTTTGCTGTCTGTGCGGTATCTGCTCTATGTGTGAGGGAAGCTTGCACTGCTTCTATGGTCCCTGTATATGTATGTACATCAGAGAAGCTTGCACTATTTCTGCAAATGGTGTAGATGTCCACTCTGGGTCAGAGAAGCTTGCACTATTTCTGCAAATGGTGTAGATGCCCACTCTGGGTCAGAGAAGCTTGCACTATTTCTGCAAATGGCGTAGATGCCCACTCTGGGTCAGAGAAGCTTGCACTATTTCTGCAAATGATGTAGATGCCCACTCTGGGTCAGAGAAGCTTGCACTATTTCTGCAAATGGCGTAGATGCCCACTCTGGGTCAGAGAAGCTTGCACTATTTCTGCAAATGATGTAGATGCCCACTCTGGGTCAGAGAAGCTTGCACTATTTCTGCAAATGATGTAGATGCCCACTCTGGGTCAGAGAAGATTGCACTATTTCTGCAAATGATGTAGATGCCCACTCTGGGTCAGAGAAGCTTGCACTATTTCTGCAAATGGCGTAGATGCCCACTCTGGGAGCGGGAAGCGTGCGTCTTTGATGTCGGTGTTGTTTTTATTCTGTGTGTGAGGGAAGCACACACTGATGTCACCTCTACTGCACGAAGCTTTAGGCACTAGTGCTCACAATGTAACTTATAACTGCACCAAACCACAAATGAAAGTTCTCCCAAGCAACTGGAAACGAATGGGTTTGCCATGCGCAACAGAATGTGTTCAGCCCCCCCGCCCCCTTCACCCCACAAAGGCCGGCCAGGGGGCCTGGTATTTTGCTGCCCTGGGGGTCGGATGCAGCAGCTCTGACGTTGGAAGAGAAATGGTTATTTGAAGCCACTGATCAGGAACAAAGCCCTGGAGGCCGTGACATGTCATGCAAGGTTCCAAATGCCGAAGGCTGCCCAGGGCGGATTCTCCTACGCCCGATCTGCGTAAAGACAGCGTGCTCAACACAGACGCTTCCTCGCACCTGGCAGATGTGCGAGGACGTGGCTTCCATTGAAAAAGCACATGACACAAACGAGCATCAGCTGTTTCATGAATTCTTTTTTTCACTATATGCATTGGAAGCTGGAAGTCTGTGACACCGTACTCTCCTTCTTACGCCATGAGCCTTGGCAGTACACCGCTCCACGCTTTATTCAGGGTCGGACTGGGACAAGAAATAGGCCCGGTCACCCAACAAAAAGTGGCCCACTCCTCGCCTCAAAAAAGTGGCCCACTGCTCGCCTCACGACCCTTGACCTCTGATGACATCACCAGAAGTGATGTGATTTGACCCCACCCCAAAGTGACATCCCAGGAAGCGATGAAACACAACCACTCACCCCTTGACAAAACAGGAAGTGGCATCAAATAGCATTGTACCTAAGTGCACTAAATTATTGTGAATCCAAACAGACGTCCAAGGCCAAATGATAATGTTATTGTATAGCACTTACGCTTAAGCTCTTTTTATAGAAAAAATTATGAATACAATATCACCCAACCTGTGTTGGTACTCATGTATCCACCTAAGAAGGATGAAAGGCTTTTTGAAAAAAAAAACGGTGAAAAAAAGATATTTTTTTTTCTATTGTGTTCTTCCAAACCGGCCCAGGCATGGCCAGAAACCGGCCCCCACTCTCATGGGACGATTGCAGCCCAGCCACGGGCCAAAAGGCTGAGGGGCCAATCCGCCCCTGACTTTATGTAGGGGTAAAACTTCACCTTTGAGCCATGGGCAGCGCCTCATTGCGTTGTTGGTACGTACTGTGCTGCCGGGTGGTCAATGACTACCACCAGAAGCTCAGCGCAAAGCTAGAGATTCGGCCAATAAAGCACATTATTCTTACATAAATGGAACCCGGTAAATGGCATGTAGGCTCCTGTTTTCTGTTCCTCCCGGCGGATGCCACAGAGGAACTATGGACCACTCCCACCCCGGCCGGACCCCTCATAGAGCTGCAGCCATGTGGGGGATCGTTGGCAGGTCTCGGCACGTCCTCCAGAGTGTGGCAGAGGCCACCCCTTCTTATCTCTTCTTCTTCTTCCAGCAGCTGTGGATGCCGCAGGAACCGTGGACATCGCAGGAGTGCCACCATACTCCGATCCCGGCCGCACAAGCACCCCCATGAATGAGGACCACGGCTGGGGCGAAGCATGCCAGGACTCCCCTGCATTCCTCCACCGCAGCAATGGACTGCAGCTCCACCTTATTCCCCAATGTGGGAGAAACAAAACACCACTCGTAGGGACAGCAGGGGAATAGACCTTTGCAGGGTTCACTCCTCGTCGCCATTGTTGCACGGGGCCTGCTATGGACATCCAGCAGCCCCTCCCCCCCAGTGTTATGAACACCAGCACTGCACAGGCCCAGTGCCTGCGACGGTGGGGGCCTGCCATGGGCATCCGGCCAGCCCCATGGTGCTATAGGTTTACAGCACCGCTGAGGGTGGAGGCACAGCCTGCTATGCCCCTGACCATGGAGACCACTGCCATCGACCTGGCAAGAGGGTCCCACGACATCGGCGCACGCAGGCTTGTGCCTCCACTGGTAGGCCTGCAGCCTTCATGAAATGAGACACGGACTCAGTCATTCCTCTTCTGGAGTCTGCAGCCGTTCTGTTGGGCGTGTCTGCAGAGACCCCTTTTATTAGCTTGGACCTGACACATTCATGGCCCATGTTAAAAGGGCAATACACAGAGGGACACATTCCCCTAAAGGGGCAACACACTGGGGAGGGTCCTACACCACAGCCCTGCACCCCTTGACTTATGGTAGAGTAGCACAAAGGCAGATAGCTTGTTGGTCTCTTGCTAGCACCAGGCACTTCTGTGCAACCTATTGAGACTGGTCTATTGTATGCCAGTGCGGACGCACTCCTTGCAGTCCAGTCTGGTAAGCACCATGGGCCAATCCACCGGCCTGACACCAAAGGGTTCCACGCTGGCCCACCCCATTAGGAATACCAAGGTCCATTTGCCCGTGGCCATCCTTAGGGGACTTGGTCCCACCCCACTAGCCTTGAAACGCCTTCACTGGTTGCCAGTCACCCAAAGGGCCCAACTTCCTGTTCTTAGCCCATAGTGCTCCTTAGTCACATGCCCCAACAAACCCTCAATCCAGATTTTGTCATTACCTACTTTCAGTTTGTTGTTCCCGTTGCACTCTCAATCTTTGAAGGTCCGAAGATGAGTAGGAATTTGGTGGTGTTGCTATTTCAACCACCGTCCACAGGTGTTTTAAAAAACATTGCCTGTTTTTCTGCAAGATGGAGGAACAGCGTCGTTTCTGTAATGATCTAAGACAGATATTTTGGGACCAGTCCCCTCTGCTAACAACGCCAGACATTTCCATAGTTTTAGCAAGAAGCTCCTCAAGAGGCCGGTGTGAGCCAATGGCTGATGAATAATTCCAGCGGGTACTCTCATTCTGGCTCCACAGGCTTTCCCCAGTATGATGTGCAATTGGTATATACCCAATGTAATGTTCAAATGCTTCATGAGCTGTTTACAGGCTGTCTTTGATGGTGTGCAGTCAAAATATCAACAAAAAAAATGTTGAAAGACAAAAAAATTGAAAAACAAATGTCAAAAAAAAAGTTTAATTATTTCTTTTTTTATTTATATATATTTTTTGGCTCTCGTATGTAAAAAAAAGGTTAAAAAAAAAAAAAAAAAAGGGGGCTTTGAGGGGAACCCCCCCATTTAGAATAAAAAAAGTATTAAAAAAGAAATTCGACTTTTTGTTTTTCAACGTTTTTTTCTCGATATCATGACTTTCAACTTTTTGTTTCTGCGATGTTATGACTATGAACCGTCTTTGATGAGTCTAACGATTCTCACGTTATTGTCTGACATTCTCATTCGTATGGTTCTCATTATTTTATATCATTACAAAGCCAAAGTAGTCCCAAGTGTATCTTATGGTGCAGAAGGAATGCCTAAAATCCCGGAAAAAATATGGCCTAAATTATAGGGATACTTTTGTCGCCAGGTCCTTGGTTTACCGCAATCAACCCCAGTGGTCCCTATTCGTCGTGAACTGTGTATGACATCACTGAAGTTGAATGTTGTCAGAAACTCCTTAATGTTGTACAGAAAGGTTATTTCTCATCCAAGGACAAAAATCTTTGACATCATTGCAAGAGAAATGGAGGGACTCAAAAACGAAATGCTAGGGAATTGGGCTTTGGGAAACAATTGACTCCTAGATGAAACAGGTACAACGGCAGAAGAGCTCCTAAATAATCCGACCACAGTTGTAAAGAAATGGATTCAAATGGATTGAATTAAGACCCTGGAAGCTGCTGATAAACATAAACTAACCAAGAATATTCCAATCAACGTACAGAAAGTCAACAAAGTCAGAGGATATCTAGTGAAATTCCCAGACAAAACTTTAGGCCGGACTTTTTTGAGGACACGTCTTAATCTCATGGAAACTAAGGAAATAATGGCGATAAGAGGCAAATCCAGTGCTAACGAATGCCGCTTCTGCAGAGTTACAGACCAAGTAGAAACATTGCGACATCTGCTCTTACCCTGTACTGGGACACAGAAAGCAAGAGCTACATACTTGGGCAACATTCTGGAGTCGGCAACCACCTACGATTGAGAAACATGGTGTTCTTTATTAATGTGCTGTGAAAAGACGCAATGGGGGATTGCTGTAGCTTAATTTATGCAGAGCATTGGCCTGGAGAAGGATTTGGACTAAGTTCACCAGGAATCAAGGAGGAATCCTCTTCTTTATTATTGCGGTGGAACTTCACTGCAAAAGACCTTGATGTAAACTGTGGCAAAGTCTTGTTTTGTAAAAAATGTGTTAAAATTAAAACAATAAAACATTTTTTTTAAAAAAAAAGCATACTTTTTTTATTTACATTTTCATACAGCGCTTGACACTACTCAGAGGGGCTCGAATCACCTTACAAATCTTAAAGGGAGGAGATGAAAAAGAAGATATAATATTTTCAGAACATGATAGGAAGATTAGGATAGTTACAGGACAGCAAGTTGGTAATCTGGCTGGATGAGATGGGGGGACAGAGGTACACTTTGAGGCTTTTGCAGAAGTAACTCATTGTAAAGCAAGCATACAAACATCAAAGGTTTTGGCTGCTGCCATAGGTGTGGGACACTGGCTTGCTATGTTGTAGGATTGCGCAGTGATGTTTCACTCCCCTCACATCCACGAAACCAGAACAGGCGTCTGTAAACTGTGGCACTTTTCAGATAAACAAAGTTACTGACTGCAGTGACTAACATACTCCTAGTTCATAGTCCCCTTTCCTCCATACTTGTGGGATATTCCGACCTTTGGGACCAGACCCGAGCCCCTTTTTGCTAGCATCAAAAGAATAAAGATTGTCATTTTTTAATTTTTACGTGGGCCCAGCACATTTGGCTTTAGCCCTGCCTTTCTTAACCCCACCCAGCGCATTGCCCTTCAGTCCTTTTCTATCGCGAAGATCGATAGACATTTCAGCAATAATAGGGAACTTTTTTAGCGTGGAAGTTGGCAGACATATGGAGGGAAGAGCACTCTGGACTAAGAGTATTTTAGTCACTATGGTGAGTAACTTTGTTTTACTCCTACGTCCCATCCCCTTTCCTCCATACTTGTGGGAGATTCACAAGCACTGATGTATATACCTGGGTGGATGGAAAAACTCCCTTACTTAAAGAGGTTCCTTAGAACAACTTGAACAAACAGAGCATCCGCTCATGAACTCAGGTCAAGACAACACTGTTTACAAAAAGCTGAGGGAATGTGGTCACCTTAGCAATGGATTCCCAAGGCACATACTTCTGGAAAACTACAGCAGCAGCTTTGCCTCACACAAGGTGAGCATACATGCCCTTGGGAGCCTGCAGTCCTTGCACTGTGCAAGCTTCCTAACTGCAGGGGGATATCCAGTGGGAAATAGAGGCTTTAGAGACCTCAGTCCCCTTAGGATTTCTGAGCATAACAAACAGATGTAAGCAGGTCCTGAAGTCTTTAATTCTATCCAGGTAGAATTTGAGTGTCTCCTAACATCACTCCACATCCGATGCCAGTTCTCGGAAGAACATCAGTAAGGAAACTGATTGGTTAAAGTGAAAAACAGAGACCACTTTTGGCAGGAAGGAAGTGTGTGTGCAGCGCACTACTTTGTCCTTATGGAACGAAAAAAAGGATTGTCTACAGAGAGAGTCTGCAATTCTACCATTCTTCTAGCCAACATAATGGCAACCAGAAAAACACTTTCCAGGTGAGAATCTTTAAATCCACTGTTGCCATGGACTTGAAGGGCTTATGACAAAGGGTGTTGAGAACCACATTGTGGTCCTGTTTCACCTGAGGTGTTCTGACAGGTGGTAAAACATGCAAAAGACCACCAAAGTGATGTTTTATTACCAGATTTGTGAAGGTAAAAGAAGAAGAGTCTGTGTTGAGCTCAGCCCCAATAGCAAACAAGTAAGTTCGGCATGAGTGCATATGTATGCCAGTAGAGGCAAGGTCTGAAATGAAGGACAGGACACAATTTATCAAAGCCTGACGAGGATCCACCTGCCTGTCCTGACACCAGTGACAGAACCAGAGCCATTTGCTCCTGTATTGAGTCTGTGTGGAGAATTTGAATGCTGCTTCGATGATGAGCATATTGTCCTATGACAGATTGAACGAGGTCAGGGACTTTACCTCGGGAACAAGGCTGATAAGCTGAGTGATTCTGGGGAGGGATGCCCCACTCGCTAAGTGTTCTGGTGTAAGAGGCTGTGAATCTCTGGAAACTGGATCGGAGGGAAGGCTGACAGGTGTTTCAACTCTGAAAAACAGAACCTGGCTGGCCACATTGGGGCTAAAAAGATTAGGGCAGAGTTGTATGACCTCCCTAGTTTCAACAGAGCATGAAGGATCAAGGGGAGGGGTGGAAAGGCAAACGTTGATATTCTGTCCCAAGAGATCTAGAGCACGTCCCCCAGGGAACCCAGGCCATCGCCCCCCTGGAGGCATAAAGTGAATTTTCCTGTTGGAGAATGGCACAAACAGGTCTACGCTCAGAGTACCCCACTGTCAAAACATCTGGGACAGAACTTGGACGTTTAATTCCCATTTGTAATTTGCCACTGATTGGTGACTGAGGGAGTCCGCCTCTCTGTTTTCCTGAGCAGGTATATGGACTGCATGGAGCCAAATATTGTTTTGCATTGCCCATTCCCAAACCTGAACAGCCAACAGTATTGGAGGTATAGACTTGGTTCTGCCTTGTATGTTGACTTCAAACATTGCAACAGAGTTATTCGTCCTGATGTGAACCAATGTGTTGCAGATGTTAGGCTGAAAAGCTTTCAAGGCAAGAAAAATTGCCAGAAGTTCGAGGTAGTTGATATGATGACCCCTGTCCAGGGGGGTGCCCAAAAGTCAAACACCTCCAAATGGTTCAGCGTTGCTGCCCAGCCGAGGAAAGAGGAGTCAGTTTTTATCATGATCTGGGGGGGGTGGATCCAAAAATGGAGTTCCCACTGTAAGATTGGTGAGGTCATCTGCCATTTCCCATGACACAAGTTTAATTGAGTATCCGGGTCCATGGTCTCAGACCAGGCCTGTCTGAGTGTTAATTGGGTATGTGTCATAATCAACCTCGCTAAAGGGGGGCTAAGACACACAATGGCATAAGGCCCAGAAGTCTCTGAAACCACCAAGTGGACACGTGGGTTGAACCAAGAAAGAGAGACTACATGTGCAATAGGTCTCACATTCTGTCACTCATTAAAAAAAAATAGCATTGACTGTGCTCAATCAAAAAAAAGAAGATCAGGTCCTGTAAAACCGTCATTGACAATTTTTGCCAGTTCACAGACAACCCTAGCCTGAATAGCAGCTGGATTAGTAGGTGCATGTGTGAAGCTGCTGTATAAGGACAGTGACTCTGGAGGAGTGGATAGAGGTGAACTCCTCACAGGCTGAGAAATGCTGCAATCACAACCATCATCTTCATGAAAACTCTTGCTGCCGAACTGAGCCCAAAAGGAAGAACTCTGTACGGGAAATGTGTGTCCCCTACCGAAAACGGTATATGAAGGGATGCATCTTGAAGATCTACAACACAAAGCCAATCGTTCTTTGCAAGGGAGGATGGAATCTGTAAGGGCATGATCATCTTCAATCTTTCTTAGAGAATTTGCAGATTGAAGTCGGACAGGTCTAAAATAGTGCGCAGGCCAGCCTGGTTGGAATTTGGTACTGTATAAATGAGGGAATAGAAACTCACACCCTCTTCCACCGGAAGGACTTTCTCTATCACCCTCATGTCCAGAGGCTTCTGAACCTTGGCATGAAGAGAGGGCGATCCTGTCTGTTTCAAGGGAGTATGGGATGGAACAATTGGTGGCAGGGGAAGGTGGAAATGCAAACGGGCTATGGACAGCACTCATGGATCTTTGGTGATGGTCTGCCACACATCCAGGTGTAAAGAGATGCGTCCCCCCACCAGAGCGGTATGGAACCGTTCCAAACCATCATTTGGTATTTTTGTCAGAGGAGGGAGCACTGGTAGGAGGTAAAAACTGCAGACTTGGAGAAAAAAAATACCTCCTGGTTTTTGGAGCTTTCACCTAGGGCCGCTTGTGGAATGATCCAGCTAATACATTTTGCGATCTTGAAAACCTCAAAATCCAGAAAAAGACCTAGGTTGGTAATCAGACTTTTGAGGGTAGGAGGGCCGTGCCACAGGCTTCTATGCCATGACAGTTAAAATGCTTGCCTTGGTCTTTGCTAGCCCATCATCAGTAGAACTGTGGAGAAGGTACTTATCTTCGAAAGGAAGATCTAGAACCTTCTCCTGCACCTTTTTTGTAAAATTGGTTGCGTGCAACACCTGCCGAGTAGAATCAATGCCCAGCATTAGCCCTCAGGCCGAAGTATCCCCGTGATGTGCCGCAAACTCTAATAAGTCCTGAGCTAGGACTCTGGCATCTGACAAACCAGTCTTGAAATTATCAAGTCTGTTCTGAGGGATGAATTGTTTGAACTCTGACATTTCCCTCCATAGCTTTATATTAGCTGCCAGAAACATAGCCTCAGTATTGCCTGACGAAGCTGCAGGGCAGAGTTTGCAAATACTTTCTTCCCTACTGCCACTAAAGCCTTATCTTTCTCCGACATAACCTGTGCAACAGAGGAAGAGGTTGCTGAGGATTTGGAGTATAGGCTAGCCACTGACACATCCGTTGAAGACAGAAGAGGACATGTGGTTAGTACAAACTCTTCAGAAGCTTGCAATCTTTAAATGGTGTCTTTTTTTGTTTATGCTTTGGCCCATGTATGGCTTCTCCCACCATTATGGGCTTTTGCCAAAATGTCTTTTTGATGAAAAAGACCATAGCGCTCTTGAGACTTTAAGGTAAAAACCCCTGACAACACTCTGGTTCGCTGGGCAGGAGGTTCAGGAGTTGAAATGTCCAAGAAAGCTATAATAGCCAAGACCCTATCATGAAAGGCGTTGACTGAAGATGTAGGATCATCGTCCTCATTAAGTGCATCTGGCATCACCATTTTGGTGATATCATCATTAAGCGGTGAAGAGCATGGTGCAGGGGGTGCAGGCTCAGGCTCTTTAAGCTCAGGGACCCACTCCAATGGAGGAAGAGGTGGTAGAGGGAAAACTCCTTTTGGAGGAGGTGGCAGGGGAGGGCACTCCTGAGCCTTGGGGATGGTTTTCCTGAAGAGGTCCTTAAAGCATGCCCTCATTGGATCAGAGTATATTAGGTTTTGGAAACAGCAAAAGAACGCTTCCTCTGAAGATGGTTTTGGCCGCGGTGACCGAACCGGTCTATCAAACGGGCTATGACACCACGATTCTGTTGAGATCATTTGTCAAGAAGGACCTCCCAAATATGGATCCACGTATTGTAATGGAGCTAATGTAGGAATCAGCAAAATAGTCAGTGGAAGTAGCATCCTCGTAATATACGCCAAATGTATATGAAAAGGATTTGAGCACCTGGATGGAAGCAGCAAGTGAGGTGGTCTGCATCACCAGTTTGTCCAAAGCGTTGGTCATTTTGGAGCTTCAATCAATGGTTTAGCCCTTTTTTGAGGGAGCCTAGGCAGAGCCTGTGGATAAGGACTTTGGACATTTGTCTGTCGTGTGCACTCCTTCGGGCAGCTTAGCCCCTTTGAGGGGGACCTCAGAGGTTAATCCGGTCATATTCGCCCCAGGACTGGGATCTTCAGCATTGCTGGAAGTTTTAGCCTCTTTGCAGGGAACCTCAGGGGTGACCCTGGTATGTTTAACCCCCTGCGGGGGAACCTCGGAACACAATCCAGTATCCAGTTTAGGCCTCGAATGATCGAGCCCATGTAATGCTAGAGTCAGTTCGACCACTCCGAGAACCAGATGAGCCTGGGAAAGAGTCACTTGGATGGTGTGCACTAAAAAGTAAGGTACTAACCCAGCGTTTTCTCTTTTCTAAAATGAGGTGGAGTGTGCGCGCCGAGAGGGAATCACAATAGAAACACGAATCCCAATGATGGTCTGGTCCGAGGCACTCTAGGCAAAGATTGTGAGGGTCTGCAGCCACGTATTGACATCCACAGGAAGAACACGAGGCAAAGCCCTTAATGTCCGGCATAGGTGGAGGAAAGAACTGACTGTGGTACCAAGGCAGGAAGAGTAATTAAGGACAAAGCAAGAAGAAAAAAATGCTGCAGTGCAAAGTGCGTCCAATCCTGACTGCGCAGAGAAAAGGATGGAAGGGCGATGCACTGGTCGGGGCTCAGGAAGGCAGGGCTAAAGACTCGCACTGGCCCCACATAATAATAAAAAAGGACACTTTTTTTATCCTATCAAAAATGTCTCTGGTCCCATCCTGAAGGACGGAATATCCCACAAGTATGCAGGAAAGGGACAGAACATAAGAATATGTACATATCTGAAAACATCAGGCAAGTTTCTTGGTTCCATCTACCCCTTCTGGGAAGCTCCAGGGTCTGTCACTGCCTCAGATCCCGCAACAGCACTGTAGAATTTACCTCCGAGTCCTGCTTCCATGGCTGTAGCCTCTCCAGTGTGACCTCACAGGCTTTACTACAATATTTGTTCTTCATTCAGGTCTTCTCAAGCTGTCTCCATCATCAGAAGCCAAATCCTGTACCGGCGGATGACGTGGGAAACTTGCATTGACACCTACTGCTAACCACAGCATCTTCACCTTACATCTCCTCTGACTCAGACCCTTGACTGAATCATGACCAATCATCTTTCCTAATGGTATTGGGGTCCCTCCTGCACTGGTGTGATTTCTCTGGAATCTACTGTGGTCACAAAACACATGCAGAGCGACACCTCTAACTGCTGAAACACTGCTGCACAACTGAGATTTTCAGTCCAGAGAACTTCTCTCTTTGCTCGCCAGCATTGCTGGTGAGCCTCTTCATGATATATTTCTTCATCCCTGGGCCCCCTCTTCACCATTGAGAGTCTTCTGTGGGTGTCACTCCACTGGAACTCTGGAAACTGTTTTCCCAAACAGCAACTATTTCCTGCCAAAGACTTCCCCAAATCTACCCCACTGCTCTTTCTTGGTCTTTTGAACCGTTCTGGCCTAGAGTGGAAAAGTGTGTTCTTGCCTGCTACTGCGTTTTCTCTTCTAGGAAAGACTCTTCACTGAACTTGGCTTGCCTGTCAGTGAGTCTCACACCAGATCTTATATTTATGTAGGTCCCACGTGTCATGATTTACATCATACCCTGAATGCCAAAGTCAAACGTCGACCCCAGTGACAGTTTAAATTCCCACCTAGAGCTGTGGCATGTTTTGTGGCAGAGAATAGTGATGTACCCGTTTCAAGGTTCTGGAGAAAGTTGAGTCTCAACACTTTAGTGAAAGAGAAACTACGATCCAGAGCACCTGATAGGCATAGTATTGGATAGTAATATTGTGGTGGGCCCACCTTATGGGTGAATTAATTAATCAGTTCTCATTACCCATCTGTATATGATAAACCTTAGATTCAATCAATATCTTCCCGGTATAGTTTTATCACTAAACCAACAAGTGTTTGCACTTGCAATATAGTGTATTAATATACTCATAAAACGATACACAATAAGGCTATCAGACTCTTGTTTAGCATTTATATATGTTTTTTCTCTTGTAGAGATAACATAAAGGCATTCAAAATTGAATAGTCAAGCAATATACAGTTCCTAATATCAGCAATAAAGGAGTGGAGTAGAATACGCTTCTGAAATGTTAAAACTACCTACTCCCAATCACAAGTGTGTAGTTAGCGGTTATTGCCTATTAAAACTTAAAATCATACTCACAATTGAAATGCTTCAAATTTGGTGGCCAGCCAGATGACAGGTGACATTATACAGGTCTACCTCTGGATAACCCATTAGGTAGAAAGGGTCAAACATTCTGTCAAATAGTCCCTGGCTTCTATGGATAGCTTACTAGGAAGAGCCTAAAAGCTATATACCGCCATGAAGCAAATATATTACAGGTAAAACATTTTGAAATACACCCACAAATTATTCCTCTTGCCCTTCCTGTGTGCTTTTATGGATCCACTTATCTTGACCAAAAATGTGCAAGGGGCAATTTAGGTAATAGATAGACACTGGGCCTCATTCCAAGTCCGGCGGTAACCGAGCCATAAAAACTGGTAGGTTGCTGCCAGACTTGGAACGACTTACCGCCTCCGTGATTGCCGGAATCGCCAGAGCATTACAACCCCAGTGGCCTGGTAATTCCAGAGGCAGAATTCCGTAAATCCCCATTCACATGGAGTCCTATAGGACTCTGTGGGGATGGGGACAATGGAAACACTGGTTCCGTCTATGATGGAACCGGTGTTTCCATTTCCGTCTGCAGGCGGGTGGCGTTACTCCCACCAGGTCAGATCTGGCGGGATTCACACCACCCGCATGCAGAACTCGTAATCTGCAGGTCCGGAAACAACGGTGGCAGCGGGTTTCGGCAGGGTCATAATGAAGCTTGTGTTGAAACGTAGTACTACCCTGAACTCAGTGTGTCACCAGCACAGGGAAGATTGAAGAGTGGACCTAACACAACTGCACCATGGTGTCTCTTAATAGTCGTCCCATAGAAAAAAAAGAAATGTGGAAAATTTGGCAAAGTACCAATTTTCTAGCACCATGATCATTTTACTGATGGTGGCATCTGAAAGCTGTTTGCTGCTTGTTTACCAGGCAGTTCAGCTTTGTATTTTATTATGCATGTAATTTTTTAACAAACTTTTTACACGCATATTGAAAGAAAAATAGAAAATACAAAGAGAATCCTAAAACCTACAGGTAAAACACACGTTTTACCATAATGTTAACATTAAGGGTCTAATTCATGTTTTTTTATTTTTTGCACAGTGCAAAGTTGCTTTTCATTGGTGAAAAGTCACTTTGCGCTGCCAACAAACAGTGCAAAGTGTATTTTTTCAGTGCAAAGTGAGTGCACAGCAAAGAGACACTTTGCAGTATTCCATGAATCAGGGTGTTTGTTGGCAGTGCAAAGTCACTTTTCACCAGTGAAAAGGCACTTTGGACCATGAGAACAATTCCATGAATCAGGCCCTAAGTCAAGATTATAATAAGTGAAAAATTATAAATTATTCAGGCATAAAACATACTCTAAATAAACTATTTTCTTCTTGTATAATAGACATTTTCCCCAAAGGTAACATGGATCCTTATTATGCACTGAACCAAAGCTGTTAAATAATGAAACTTGGTTAACACTCAAAAGCCTATGCCAAAAAGCCTCTCAACAAAGAGAGTCACTCCAATATACATATTTCTCAAAAACGAGCTTTTTACAGCAAAAGTGCCACCGCAGATTAACATAAGATGTTTAAGGTCTCCAGAGAAGAAGCCAAGTAACAAAGTGTACAGTGCCAATCGTAAGGTGCAATATTTCTAATGGCACCCCATCTCTCAAGGATACACAATAAATGTAATCTAAAATGCATAGAAATATAATGATGTGTTGGATTAGGGGATATTTGGGCATAGATGACATAGCACAATGCATTTTCTCATACTCCTTAAGCAATTTGTATAGTCTCTTGGCATTGACTCCTTAATCGCATAACAGTTTTACTTTTGGGCGTGTCAGGATTTCCTAAGAGACCATCTTTATGGGAAAGCCAAACAGATAAAAGGGATTCAGAATCTTTTACAAATTCATGTAATACTGCTGATTGACTAGAATGCCTTATAAAGTTCAAATCGACAAATAGGGACTTAGGCAGAGTATCTAAAATCTTGTAATACAACTTTAGGATATTCCAAGAGATGTGGAAGCTCTAGAATTGAATACACAATTCACGTTGAATCAATACCAATAGTAAAGACCCAGGAAAACCCAGCAATTTCTTCCACAGAGTCCCTTCATCTAGGGCCTTCCAGTTTATATCATGCAATTAAATTGGGAAGGTAGCGCTTTCCCAACATAAAACTGTAATAACAGTAACATTGAACATTTTCAGAATCTAGCCAATACCCTATGCATTTGAGCCAAATAAGGCATTCAATGTGGTACAATTGTGGTTTCCAAATCCACTACACTGCTTTTCCATGATTATTATAACCCAAATATTAGTTTTGCCCCAAATTATTGAAGAAAAAAAAAATATTTGGAATTTGAACAAATTTGGCTAAGTGTCAACTTTTAGCCCAAACATTAGATTTAGGGTCATGGCCTATTCAATAGGTCTGCATACTTTTCTTACCCAGGTAGGTCAAGATCTTGTATGCCAGCAGTCCTCTAGGCTCTTCCCCTTCATTCACAATGGTGTAGCCTTTGGTGAAATGTCAGGAACTCCTCCAGGCTGTTGAAAAGGCTGATTTTTAATGGCTGCGTCCCACCCCATTTTGCTGTAAGCCAATCCCATTTAAACAGATAATGATATCATTCGTGTAATATAGCAGGAAGAGTGGAACAAAGCATCTTATTTGTTTATAATTGGATTGAAGCCAATCTTGTTATTATCTGACGCTTAGATATGAAGTTGCGTGTTTGAGTAAGGTGGGAATTTTGTAACTGACAAAATGATGTTGGTGCTTTATGCATAACAGTTTCTACTATCTTATCTTGTGCCTTTCACATAAAAAGAAATAAATGCATTTGTAAAAGCACCTCGTTTTTTGTTTTCCCAGAAAACATATTAACCGTATGAAGCATTCTGAAAAGTTTCAGTCATGTTCTGTATATTTCCAATTGTGCTTAAGGAGAGGATTCTAGCAAAGTGGAAATTTCTGGATGGACATTTTTTTAAATGCATCTCTCATAAGGCTAACTGGAGTGTTTAATTTGTGGCTACAGGCTATGTGGCCTGGCTGGGAGTTTGAGGTGTTGATATTATAGGCATATAGTGTGATTTATGACACACAGCTCTTTTTTTAATAAATGCATATACTCCTTTATATTTTTCTTGTGAGTCATAAACTGTTTGTACTCTGGACTCTGCTACCTGTCTTTGGCCTGGCTGTCAGTTAGTGTTTTCTTATTTATATGTGACACACTTGTTTACATTAGGCATTCTGCCTATGGTTGTGAAGTGGTATATTATCGTGTGCTACTATGGATTTGTATTGCACTGAATCACCACCATAGTAGTTTCAAAGCACTGATCCTTATCGGTATGTAGAGATATATGTATTTTGACACATTTAAATTCCAGATACCTATTAGTGCGATATGACAGATTTCATGACCTCTGTATATAGTCCCACCACATATTCCAGGCAAGCAAACAGACCGACGGTGTGTTTCCTGAAATTCTACTTGTATTTAAAAGAATGGAATCAGTTTTTAATCAAGGTGGTCTCTAGCTTTACATCATGGAGATCACCAGAATATTATAGACTCAAAGACAATTGGTAAATCAAACTCATTTTACCTGCCTGTAGGTATCTTGCTACTGGCTCCCATGTAACCATTCAAAGCAACTTCATATACCTATATGTACATTCTAAAGGATTCTAGGCATTCTAAACATTTACATTGCTTCTATTTTAGCAACATAATATATTTCACTGACAACATTGCCGCTCTTTGGCCAGTGTATCATTATGCATTTTTCAATTGGACCAATTCAGCATTATAGGAGCAATAGGAACAATAGGTTTTCTTCAGTATCAAGACAAGTATGGTGTCTGAGAAAGGGTACAATATTTAAAAGCAAACATCCGTGATTTGTTTTACCTGTATAAATATTGGGTTGTGAATGTATTAGCTATTTGCAGCAAACAAAGAACAGAGACCTAGTTCTACGTACTGTATGGTCTGTCAACTGTACTTCATGTAACACCCAAATGGGATGAACCAATCTACACAACATTTAAATATTACACAGACTCAGAATTCTCTTAACTCATGTATTGGACCAGGACTACCAATCCCAGAAGGAGGCATTGGTAAATAAAGAGACAGCACACACCTCTATCTTCCCCTGCACCTCTGCCCCTAGTCCTAGGAGCTGCTGATGCGCCGCTTATCTGTGAAAGGATAGAATAAGAAGATAAGCAGTCATAGGTGTAAAAGAAATCACAACAAGAAGTTAACATGTCCTGGTCCATATCACAAAGAATTCAAACATGCCTACAAATTCAAGGAGTTATACAATGTAGCTTCTTACATCTCAAAGTCAAGGCCATTGATCAGATGAAATACTGTTAAAAAAAGAAGTGGATCAGTCCACGCTCTAAAAAATCATGTGCCACCCAAAGGGATTGAGTGCATCATTTTCACATGAAGACATAACAGAGGGAGAGAACACTTTCTCTCCAAAGAAACAGTCTGGTTTAAGTTATTAAGCTGTTTATTCCATAGACTGTATGGGTCGACCGGTTTTAATGTCCTATCCCCATAATGGCCATCTTCATCAGGAAAGTTTTCTAGGCTACTAGTGGTGGATTATCACCAGAGGCAAGTCCAGCCAAATTAATTAGGTAACAGGTTACTTGCATGCTGCCATCTTCATTGACATGGACGAGGCAAAGGTGCTTGAACTGCACAATGGACAACAGTTGCCAGAACTCGTTTCCCTGTGGGGTATATAGTTTTCTGGTGGCGTTTTGAGTTTAGGGCCCTTTAGAAACATGCATGTAATGGATGGGAAGACACAGAATAACTCTGAGTCCAAACCACCGAACAAACTCAGGAAGATGGCAAAGTACTGTTTTATTAACAATAATCTAAAACAAGGAGTTAAAATTAACATCAACGGACATACGCTCGATTTCTCTCAGAGATCTGAACCCATAGGCCCTTTAAGCATTGTAGGACTTTCTGAGATGGATGGGGGTGCAGATTTTACTCTGATACCAATAATCAGACCGACTCAGGAAGCTGGCAAATCTTTAGCTGTTTTATTAACAAGTATCTAAAACAGGGAGTACAACGGGCATCAACGAATGCTGCACAAGCATTCTCAATGTTTCACATGAAAAAACACATATTTATAACAATAATTCATCAGACGTGACGTGATAGTATGTGGCAAAATAAGAAAACCTACTTGGCGTTGTGATAGGCATAAGGGGAACATCTAAGTATACTTTCTTGCGGAACACCAGTGTGATTGGGTCTCTAAGGTCAGGCGGAAAGCTATACCCAACCCTATTGCAAATCATTGCCCGTGTCATAAAATACACATTTAATTGGCTTTCAAACTATAGGGCTCTTCACTATGTGGCCCTCTATGATTGGTTGCCACATTTGGACCCTTCTGGAATATTCCACTCGCTAGCAGCATGCAAGCTGGTACCCCAGGTGCTGGAAGGTTGGACTTCACCATGCCTCTTCACCCAATTAGCCCAACATCCATCATCACTCCTACAGTCAGCCATTCAAATTAGTCTTTTGAACTCAGCCTTGCAAGCATTACAGCGCCTGAAAATAGAAGGGAGTGTGAGCATAGTCTTATCTTCTGGTCTCGGTGCAGCTCACCCAAAGTCTATTTTCATCTGACCATGTGACAGGAGACCATGTTTTGAGCTCCTTCTTCGCATTTAACACTATTAAATTAATAAAACCTGGCACTTCTAGTGTTTTTCCATTATACCTCAACAGGAGCTTGTCTCGCTTCTCACGCTCATTGGATATTCTTGAATAGATAACCAGTTTCTTAGCAGCCCCAACCCTTGACACTGGGTCAGACAACCTTTCTCGAATCTTCCTTCACCGTCAGCTGCTTTCTTCAACTGCGCCACACCTTCATCCCTTCTGTTCACGGGGTCCTAGTTTGCTCAAATGCCTCTCGGAACATCCAGATTCTGTACACACATATATATTGGCAGCGTCATCTGCAGTTTACTCACTAGGCATAGCCAGCCTCATGATTACTTAGTCTGCTTGTGTTTCAGCATCTGTACAATTATAAAATGGCTTGTATTTTCTTCAGTGCTCTCTGCACGTGCAATCTTCATTTTTCTCATGAAATGTTGCTCAATTCTTTACTTCATCATCAGATTCTATAAGGTCTGTATACTCTCTTCATTGGCATTTCTTCTGGGTGCATCATTTCTGCTTCATGTGACATCACCAGTCTTCTCTTTCATTCATCTTCACACTTCTTATGGAATCTCCTTTAAAAGACTATAATTTCTCTGTGGGTACATCATATAGGGTTTTCTCAATGGATACCTTGTTTCAAGGAATTTTCGCGGTATAGGGATCATTGTTGGCATCGTACATGTTGCAATTTCTGGTTTCCAACATATAGGCAAAATGGGGGCGGCACTTCCGGTAGAGGCATTTGGCTCCTCTTCTACACTCCCCCCTCTGGTTTATTCAACGACAACTCTCCCATCAGTCTTCACATCGACACATCCTCGTCTGAAAAAGTGCTTCTTTGGAGTCCATATCTTCATTACTCCTTTCAGAGATCCTGCTGATTTCACATGCTCATCAACACTCCAGGTCATGAGACTACATTGTCCATTCGGGCTACAGTAGATCCATCTTTCCACATACTTCTTGTGGTTTCTTGGATACAGGAACTTCGTTGCCTAAGGTGCTAAAATTTGTGCTTCTATATACTTTTTGATTTCTTCATCCGTCAGCTCTTTGGGTCCAAACCCTGACTCGACATCCATCATGATCTTCTTTCCTACTGCTTTCTTTGCTGCCTTCTTGCACTGTCTGATTATTATTCTAATCACACAGAATCCAAACATTATCATCACCAACAATGCTCCGAGGAACTTGAAGATGTTCGCCATCCATTGTGGAACCCATGAGAAGATCGACGCAAACCAGCTGTCATCTGCAAATTCTTTTACTTCATCTTCCATCTTTATGTGCAGGTTTGTCAGCATCTTTATGGCCCCTGTCAAGGTCCCATTCTCATCATCGTGAGAAGGTTTGAATGTGCAACATGATTCTCTGATATTGGCACAAACACCTCCATCCATAGCTCTAATCATATCCAAGACATATCTATTCTGAAGAGTCATCAGTCTTATGGCTCTCAGTTCTTCCTTGATAGCATTGAATCCCTTTATGGTAGTGTTGATCGTCTGCAGAAGCTCCCATCTGGTAATCTGTAACCATTTGGCATTCGCTATGGTCTGGATCCCTGGCATGAAGATAGTTGCGACAACTGCTGAAGTCTGACTGAACAACCTGGTTTCATACGGAATGGAATCAAAGGCTTCAATTGATTTAGCTGAAAAGTAGTTCTCCTTGTTCGATTGAGAAACTCAACTTATCTCCTCTTTCTCAGGTGAGCATTTGCTTTTGGAAACTCTCCAATGTTCAGGTCACTCTTTGCAATCACCAACGCTGGAACATGGACAATTACTATAGAACACAGCCCTCCCTAGTCTTTAGGCAACTTCATGTATGCTCTGGATCCACAGGCCCAGTAGTGGTCCATTATCACTACTATTCCATCCTTCATTGCATTCCTGGTACATAAAAAATGTGGCCTGCTGCTGATTCATTCCAACTTTTCTTGTGCCATTGTTTCTGAAGCATAGTTCTGCACTAGTCAGAGGCTCTATCTGCAATGGGCCACCTTTGTCATCAACCCATGTCAGCAACTTTGCAAGCTTCGACCAGAGAGGTGTACAGCCCTTCTCCACGCGATCTATAACTGACTCGTAATGTCCTCTTACTGCCACTGCTCTGCATACATCTTTGCCTTCCTGCCAACCATCTGGAGAAAGTACTGTTCTCCTGATTTACATTTGGCCTCTCTCCTTGCATCTTTGTATTTCTTCACCATTCTTTCCTTGACAATTGAGTTTTTTATTTATTTCCCATCTGATTCCTGCTCCCTTCATTC